>NC_045435.1:174732877-174985438 GCF_002776525.5 Piliocolobus tephrosceles | reverse complement strand
GCAGTGGTTTGTAGTTCTCCTTGAAGAGGTCCTTTACATCCCTTGTAGGTTGGATTCCTAGGTATTTTATTCTCTCTGAAGCAATTGTGAATGGAAGTTCATTCATGATTTTGCTCTCTGTTTGTCTGTTACTGGTGTATAAGAATGCTTGTGATTTTTGCACATTAATTTTGTATCCTGAGACTTTGCTGAAGTTGCTTATCAGCTTAAGGAGATTTTGGGCTGAGACAATGGGGTTTTCTAAATATACAATCATGTCATCTGCAAACAGGGACAATTTGACTTCTTCTTTTCCTAACTGGATACCCTTGATTTCTTAAATGTTAGACCTAATACCATAAAAACTCTAGAAGAAAACCTAGGTGGTACCATTCAGGACATAGGCATGGGCAAGGACTTCATGTCTAAAACACCAAAAGCAATGGCAGCAAAAGCCAAAATTGACAAATGGGATATGATTAAACTAAAGAGCTTCTGCACAGCAAAAGAAACTACCATCAGAGTGAACAGGCAACCTACAGAATGGGAGAAAATTTTTGCAATCTACTCATCTGACAAAGGGCTAATATCCAGAATCTACAAAGAACTCAAACAAATATACAAGAAAAAAACAAACAACCCCATCAAAAAGTGGGCAAAGGATATGAACAGACATTTCTCAAAAGAAGACATTCATACAGCCAACAGACACATGAAAAAATGCTCATCATCACTGGCCATCAGAGAAATGCAAATCAAAACCACAATGAGATACCATCTCACACCAGTTAGAATGGCAATCATTAAAAAGTCAGGAAACAACGGGTGCTGGAGAGGATGTGGAGAAATAGGAACACTTTTACACTGTTGGTGGGATTGTAAACTAGTTCAACCATTATGGAAAACAGTATGGCGATTCCTCAAGGATCTAGATCTAGATGTACCATATGACCCAGCCATCCCATTACTGGGTATATACCCAAAGGATTATAAATCATGCTGCTATAAAGACACATGCACACGTATGTTTATTGCGGCACTATTCACAATAGCAAAGTCTTGGAATCAACCCAAATGTCCATCAGTGACAGACTGGATTAAGAAAATGTGGCACATATACACCATGGAATATTATGCAGCCATAAAAAAGGATGATTTTGCGTCCTTTGTAGGGACATGGATGCAGCTGGAAACCATCATTCTTATCAAACTATCACAAGAACAGAAAACCAAACACCGCATGTTCTCACTCATAGGTGGGAACTGAATAGTGACATCACTTGGACTCGGGAAGGGGAACATCACACATCGGGGCCTATCATGGAGGGGGGAAGGGGGAGGGATTGCATTGGGAGTTATACCTGCTATAAATGACGAATTGATGGGTGCTGACGAGTTGATGGGTGCAGCACACCAACATGGCACAAGTATACATATGTAACAAACCTGCACATTATGCACATGTACCCTAGAACTTAAAGTATAATAATAAAAAAAAATTAAAAAAATAAAAAAAAATTAAACTCAAAGGCTCAAGGTGAATCATATACTTCTCAAATTTAGGACGACTTCCTTCTCTAGATGTATTTGATTTACCCAGGCAGTGTCTGTGTCTGACACTTCAGTCAATCAAAATCTGGTAATTAAATTTAACAGTACACTCAATGTGATAAATTATAGTCAAAGATTTTCTGTTAACCCATTCCTATATTTCTGGGGGAAATAATTGTCTATGATTTACTTATACACTGCTTAATTTATTTTTGCCAATATTAAATTTATATATTTGTCTTCGTGTTCAAAAAAAAAAAAAGAAAAAAGAAATTTACTTAGTTTGAAAAATGTAATATATTTTTATTGATTATTGTCACTGTGCTACTGTGCTGTGAAATAGATCTCAAAACTTACTGTATCTGAAACTTTATACCTTTTGCCCAACAATTCCATTCCTTCCTTTCCTCTTCCCCAGCCTCTGGTAACCATCATTCTACTCTACTTCTATGAGCTTGACTTTTTTAGATTCCACATATAAGTGAGATCATGTGGGATTCATCTCTCTGTGCCTTGCTTATTTTACTTTGCATAATGTCCTCCAGATTCATCCACATTGTCACAAATGACAGAATTTTCTCCTTTGTTAAGGCTAAATAGTGTTGCATAGTGTATATATTCCACATTTTCTTTGTTCATTCACTAGTGGACACGTAGGTTGAGTTTATGCCTTGGCTATTATGAACAATGCTGCTATGAACATCAGAGTGCATGTATCCCTTTGACTTATTGATTTCAATTCTTTTGGATACATAACAAGTAGTAAGATTGCTGAATCATATGATATTTTTAGTTTTCTGAGGAACTCCCATACCATTTTCCAAATAGCTGTACTAATTTACATTCCCACTGGTAACATCCAAGTTTCCTTTTCTCTGCACTTTCACCAACACTTACTATCCTTCATCTTTTTGATAAAAGCTATTCTAATAGGTGTGAGATTGTATCTCCTAGTGGTTTTAATTTGTGCTTTGCTAATGATTAATGATGTTGAGCATTTTGTCCATGTACTTGTTGGCCACTTGCATGTCTTTTTTTGAGAATTATCTGTACAAGTCCTTTGCCCATTCTTTAACTGTGTTTTCTTCGTGCTATTGAGTTCTTTATATATTTCAGATGTTAACCACTTATCAAATGTATGGTTTGCAAACAACTTTTCCCATTCCATGGGTTGTCCCTCACTTTGTTAATTATTTCCTTTGCTGTGCAAAAACTTTTTAGCTTGACATAATCCCATTTGTCTATTTTTGCCTTTGTCATCTATGCTTCCAGGGTCATATTCAAAAAATTATTGTCCAGATTTACATCATGGAACTTTTTGTGTTTTCTTCTAGCCGTTTTACAGATTGAGGTCTCATTTTAAATCTTTTTTTTTTTTTTTTCTTTGAGATAGAGTCTCGCTCTGTCACCCAGGCTGGAGTGCAATGGCGGGATCTCGGCTCACTGCAACCTCCGTCTCCTGGGTTCAAGTGATTCTCCTGCCTCAGCCTCCAGAGTAGCTGGGATTACAGGCATACACCACCATGCCCAGCTAATTTTTGTATTTTTAGTAGAGATGGGGTTTCACCATGTTGGCCAAGATGGTCTCGAACTCTTGACCTCAGGTGGTCCACCTGCTTCAACCTCCCAAAGTGCTGGGATTACAGGCATAAGCCACCATGCCCAGCCTTTAATCTTTAATCTATTTTGAGTTGATTTTTAATATGGTGTAAGATAATGATCCACTCTTATTTTTCTGCATATAGATAACCAGTTTTCCCAACACTATTTGTTGAAGAGACTGTTCTTTCTTCATTGGATGTTCCTGGCACCTTTGTCAAAAAGCAATTCACTGCAAATGTGTGGCCTTCATTTGTGGGCCTTCTATCTTGTTCCTTTGGTCTATGTATCTGTTTTTATGCCAGTACCATGCTGTTTTGATTACAATTGATCTATGTTTTGAAATCAGGGAGTGCAATGCCTCCAGGTTTGTTCCTTTTGCTCAAGATCGTTTTGGCCATTCAGGGTCTTTTGTGTTTTCATGTGAAGAGTTTTATTTTCTATTTCTGTGAAAAAAATGGTATTGAAATTTTAATAGAGATAACATTGAATTTTAGATCACTTTGGGTACTATGGACATTTTCACAATATTAATTTTTCCTATCCATGAGCATGAAATATCTTTATATTTGTGTTTTCTTCAGTTTCTTTCATCAGCATTTTACAGGTCTTTCACCTCATTGGTTAAATTTACACCTAAGTATTTTGTCGTTGTTCCTATTGTAAATGGTATGGTTTCCTTAATTTTATATTTGGATAGTTTATTCGTAGTATGCAGAAATGCTACTGAGTTTTTGTATGACGATTTTGTATCCTGCAACTTTACTTGTTTATCAGTTTTAATAGGTTTTTCTGGTGGAGTCTTTAGGGTTTCTCTATATAAAATCATGTCATCAGCAAATAGAAATCATTTTACTTCTTCCTTTCCTATAAAAATGTCTTTTGTTTCTCTTGCCTAATATGCATCAATTTTTTAAATGATGTTTACAAAGGTTTAAAAAAGCATGAGGAAATTAACATAATATTAAGCCAGAAAAATAGAATGCCAAATTTTGTGTATCATGCAATGTTAGTATCAGAAAAAGTTCAGAATAAAGATTAAAATTTTGGCAATGATTATCTCTAGAGAGTGAGATTACTAATGAGTATTATGTTTTTTGTCTCTGAATTTTCTCCAATTTTCTTGTGTATACTTTCTTAATTCAGAAAAAAACTTCACACATTCACTAAAATAAAGTTCAGGAAAAATCTAAAAGCCAGGTCTGAGAAAGCTGAAATTCCCAGATATCATTGTATATGATGGAACATATGCCAGAAGGATAAGAAAACATGATTCTGTCTTCAGGAAGTAGAATAGCCTTTATGTCATGAGTTTTGCAATATTCCAAAGGCTGTCAATTTTTTCACATATGGTCAGATCAAAACTTTATATAGACAAGTTGATTTAGCTTTTAAATAACAAAGACATTTATTTTTCCTAATAGTAGGCAACTAATTGGCTAGTTTTAATTCAATTTCATTTTGCACTGGCTATTTAGACATATAAGCTGTAACTTAAAAAAAAAGAATTTCCCTGAATGGAAGGTTAACTCTCCACCTCTACTCCACCCACATTTACAGATGAGAAAACTGACACCAAGGAGATATATAGGAGAGAAAAATGATTACAAGCATTCAAGATTCAGGTCCAAAGTACTCCCAATGGATTTGTTGTTTGTGAACTAATTATGCACGCATGGAACCTCTATAATGTGCAGCTCTATCCAAAGCTCTTTTCCTTACGTCATTCTGTGGAACCCCCATAACCTCACAGTAATGAAGACGCTATTTCTATCCATACTTTGGAGTTGGGGAAAATTGTTAGGCTCAGAGGTCATGAGAGTTTCTCAGGATCACTCAGCTAGTAAGTAGCCAAACTGGAATTCTCATGTAGACCATTTGACTCTGAAGCCCACCAGCCTTCTAATACATAGAAAACAACAGGTTTTATTGTCTAAGATCATGGCTTTCCATCCTCAATATCCTTGGATATGGCACATTTGCTACCTGCCTCTACTTGCAGCTACTTGAGTGAGTCATGGTCCGAATTCATTTTTCTTTGGTGTTCGATATAAAGAATGCTTTTGAAAGGGATAAAGGTGAAAGATACTTCCTGTTTGGCACAGTGTATGACTATGTGGTTATAGTAATCATCTCTTGCCCCCTGTTCTCACAAGTTTTTAGAAACTTCTCCCTCAGAAGATGCCATCACTGGTAGTTGATCCTGGGAAGTTGTACAGTAGTTGTTCCACATGTTCCCTCTGTACCAAAACACAAACAAATCCAATTTTCTCACTCTGTTTCTAGGTTGACGTCAATTTGAATTGTGGCTTGATGAAAGACAGTAAAATGATGGTGGCTTGGAATAATTTAATCTTACCTCTATATAAAATACAATTTCTTTAGGAATTTTGTGGTTTTTTTCTTTTCTTACTGCTTATTCTCTCAACATTTATTATAAATCCCTTCTCTCAAAACAGAAGAACATTAATGTCACTCTCGTTTAACAGAAACTGCTTTAAACATCACTCTCTCCTTCCTTCCCACCTCCTCTTTGACTAAACCAAGATTTTTCATTGTGAAGGTTTGACTCATGGTAACTTAGGCAAAGCAAGGTCACTTTGGTGTCTCTTGTGAACAGCAGCATCAGCAACACCTGGGTGTCATGTGCGTCCGTGTGAACAGAGTCCAGCAAACAGACTTTGTGTGAGCAACAAGCCTGTCTATTTCACCTGGGTGCAGGTGGGCTGAGTCCAAAAAGAGAGTCAGCAAAGGGAGATGGGGTGGTGCTGTTTTATAGGATTTGGGTAGGTAGTGGAAAAGGGAGTTGTTCTCTAGTGGGCAGGGGTGGGGGTCACAAGGGGCTCAGTGCCAGAGCTTCTGAGCCAGGAGAAGGAATCTCACAAGGTAATGTCATCAGTTAAGGCAGTAACCAGCCATTTTCACTTTCGTGATTCGTCAGTTACTTCAGGCCATGTGGATGTATACGTGCAGGCTTGGGCTCAGAGGCCTTATGCTGGGGTCTTATTAGAAATGTAAGTTATCATGCTGTAGCCCAGACCTACTAAATCAGAAATTCTGGAGATGTGGACCCAGCCATCTGTGTTTTTAAAGCCCTTCAGATGATCTTGATGTACCATAAGCATGAAAACCATGTCCATATAAATGATTTTCTTTAAAAAAAAAAAAAAAAGTTTTAGGTGATATAGTCTACAGCTCTGAAAAGATCACTAAGACAGAGTGATTTAAGTGTTCTATTTATTGACTACACACTTACTAGGGTTGGCAGATAAAATACAAGATGTCCAGTTGAATTGAAATTTCAGATATACAAATAAAATGTTGGTATCTCCCATAAGATATTTGGGACTTACACTAAAAAAAGTTGTTGTTTATGGGAAATTCCAATTTTGCTAGGTATTCTGCATTTTTATTTGTTAAATCTGGCAACCTGATCACCAACCCATTTTTCTATGAGTTCTGAGAAGTAGGAGTAACTGCCAGTTTGGTGGGACCAGGTGACTTTTCTTGTTTTGACTGTACAGTAGGGCAAGCTGGTAGGAAACACTACGTAATTCCTGCCTGTGCCTTTTATAAGCCCTTTGCTGCATGCTGTGATTTGAGAAAATGGTAATTACTGTACTTAACATTACTTGTTTGTTTTGTATCTTGGAAAAAGAGAATGTCTTTTCTCCATTTTAACCTTAATAAGAAAACACAAGCTGTCTTCCTCCAGAGAATTTCAGAAAATTGGGCAGAGCGGACAAAATGAAACAGGTTGTGGGGTGATTAGAAAAATAATAGAATGGCAGTCAGTAAACTGAGGCTAATTTTTTGGTCAATTTGTGTGTTGGGGGAGGTGGTATGTGCATATCTGGGTGCATGCATGGATGGGGTATACAAGATTAGAAAACTAATACTTACTGAATTTCTACTGGTGTCAGGCATTGTGCATGGTGCTTTGCATATGATGTATTTCATCTTGATGTTATTTCAGAAACATTCCTTGAGAAAGGTATGTTAGAGACAAGGTAGCTTAGCACAGATGTTAATATTGCCCCTCCAGTGCTATGTGTGCTTCTCCAAGAAGCCATTACCTCCACTTTGCCTACATAGGTAAAAGAAGACACCTATTTATATTCATTGCCCATGCCTTCCCTTCAAGAAGGACTTATGAATAATTTTAGAAGAGAGGGAAAATATATCCTAAACTGCAAGGAGTTAAATTCTGAGGTTGCCTGGTGGAGAAATCTTCTAAGAAGCAGCTATGGAAGCATTGAATGATTCACTGAGATGTAACACGATTCCAGAGAGACTCAGCTGAATGTGAGTCACAAATTTTTTTTTTTTTTTTTTTTTTTTTTTGAGACGGAGTCTCGCTCTGTCGCCCGGGCTGGAGTGCAGTGGCCGGATCTCAGCTCACTGCAAGCTCCGCCTCCCGGGTTCACGCCATTCTCCTGCCTCAGCCTCCCGAGTAGCTGGGACTACAGGCGCCTGCCACTACGCCTGGCTAGTTTTTTGTATTTTTTTTTGGTAGAGACGGGGTTTCACCGTGTTAGCCAGGATGGTCTCGATCTCCTGACCTCGTGATCCACCCGTCTCGGCCTCCCAAAGTGCTGGGATTACAGGCTTGAGCCACCGTGCCCGGCCGTGGTTCACAAATTTAATCATCCTGTTGAGTACCCTGATCTACAGGCACTAATGATGAAGCACTGTGAAAATGATGACAGCTGCATTTTTATTAACTAGTTTACATAAATATGTATTTCTTAACCAATAATAGAAGTAGTTTGTGTCTCAATTTTGTTTTTCTAGTATATGTACACTTTAGCTATTAAGGATTAAGGAGAGAGACATAAACAGCCAAACATCCCTCCCATCTCCTACCTCTGAAATGTAAGAGGATTTCAGATGGGAGAGTAATTATAGGTCAACACAAACCAAATGGTCCCTTATACTCTCCAACTACCACCTCCGGGTAAGCCTGATAGTGGAGAAGAGCCTGCAGTCACATTTCTGGCAATGTCCAAGAGTGAGTAGTACATTTTCATTGTATAACAAATGAGCAAATGGCCAGGCAGTGGGATCAGGGCAGTGGGAGAACAGAAAGGAGTAAAGAAGAGAGAGTCGGCCCCAGGGGTCTGAACTGGATTTAAGGAAGGGCAGGTCAAAATTCCTAAAACTATTTGTGACTTTCCATAAAATTTAAAGCAATATATCTTATCACTCTTCAAAGCAGCCTCCTGACCAATTAGTTTAGCTGCAACTTGGGGATCGCTGAAGTAGCTCCCACTGGTTTTCACGAGCCATTAACCAAGCAGCTGTTTTGGGAGATTTTTCTTCTAAACAAATTCAAATTTAGGAATCACTTTTATGGGCACTTAAATTGCTCTTATTTCTCCTTTGCGATCAAAGATGCTGGTTTTGTGATTTCTATTCCAAAGACAAGGGATTGCTTGACATAATTATTTCATTTGCTTCACTGGGTCTACGCAGAAGTTCATTTAATCCACAGAAAGCAGTGGGAGAAGTGAGAACAATCTAAAGGACAGGAAAGTATGTCTGTCCAATAGTGTAGATACTAAACATTGGCACATGACATTTGAACTCTGAAGGCATTCACAGTTATTTAACAGATGCTTATTACGTGCTTTGTTAAGACAGGTGCTGAAACGTGGTGCTAAGTAGCCCCTGATAAAATACAGCAGGATATGCATGCCAACATCAGTGACAAAAAGAAAAAAAATTACTTTGATTTGGAGATTTTCCATAAACTCACTTTCCAGAAAGGTTATAAAATATAACTTACTTTTTAACTTCTTGCACTTTATTAAATCAACAGAATTAAATGGAAATGAAATTTGTGATAAAATTGATCATTTTTAATCTTTAGATATTTGTTTTCTGTATCAATGACAGCCTTGAACTACTATATATATGCATGGCTATATACAGATTTGTATGCATATATAAATGCATGTAAATATGTATGCATATATTTTGCAGTGTTCTGGCACATTGTAGTTGCTCAACAGACAGTAAACATTATTATTACTGAGTACAGCAAACCCACATGATGATGTGATAAGTGGAAGTAAAACAAAAAATCCAACTGTGGAGTTACTTTGTTGTGCAGTGAATTTAAAAAAACAACATTTTCATCTAGTCTATAATCCCTTAAAAGCCTACAATATACATTTAAAAGAGCTATTTACAGACCGCAGTGCAAACTAAGAGAGTTCCAAAGAGGCATTGCTTTCTCCTGCATTTAAAAATGAGAGTGGGGAGGGTACCAGAGCCACCACATGTGAACAAGCATGATCATAGGAGTTTATACTGTACTCCGATTAGTTGAAAATTATGAACATGCCTGTTACATGGTAGCTGGTAAACCAGAACGTTCAACTGTACCAGTTGCCTCATTTCTCAAACATTTAATACAAATGAAAACGTTACTATGATTTTATTGAAAGTATATTCTAATTTGTATTCCTTAGGCTACATCAATATGACATCATTGAAACTAACTGAAAAGTGAAAAACTCAATTAAGGGAAAACACGATATTTTCAGGCAATCCGTGTGGTTGGAACTATCATTGCTTAGATAATTATGGCCAGAGTTGAGTTTCTCATAGTAGTCCATACATACATAGGGTCCACAAAAATCTCCATGGTATGAATGGGAATGGCCTGTTGACACCAGAAGTTTTTAACTAACCCAAAATCAGAATCAAGTGGGTATGTCATTATGTGGCAGGAGAGGACCTCCTCTATATTTTGTCATAACCCAAAGAAAAGTTTCTGTCTTCTTAAATGCAGGCATTTATCTTCTTTGAAAAATCAAATATCAATCATGTTGCAACTTCTGTGAGGAAAAAAAAAACCTACATAAACAGTTGCCTAGGCTGATTAAAATCATGTATTATATACAAATTAAAACTATTGACTATTTAGGAGAACAATTACAAAGCCCCACAATGCATTGGCACAGAATCCCATCAGTGTTTTCTGTCTGAGCTAAAGCAAAATGACTCTTTTGGTTCGTACAGCTCATTAATTTCCAAGCTGGGTTATTAAGAAAGATAACGTTTAGTTTTTCAGCATGTTGGATTCTCCTCTCCTTTTTGGTTGTTAAAGAGTAAATGGACATTTTACATTCAGGACATGGATAGTAATTTCATAACTCTGTCTTTATTACCTTATATATTTGACCTTGAGGAACAGAACAAGCGCCAGACTTCTCTTGGCCAAACAGAAGCAGAGTTCTCAAAATCAACGTTTTGTCCTAAGGAAATTTCAGGAAATACTTTCTCCCCTGCTCCCTCATACTTCCTGGATAGCCACACTTTCCCAGAATCATCTCAGAATGGCTTTACTATGTCTAAGAGGCAAGGAGAGGATGAGACAGGCTCAGGAGCCAGCCTGCCTGGGGTCAGGTCTGCAGTGGCCCACTTACTTCTCTGAGTGACTTTGAATAATTACTTCATCTCTGATGTTCAGTAAAATAAGAATAACATCTATAAAATAAGAACAACACACATAGTACCAGGCTTATTAAGTAAGCACGTGGCAAATGTCGATGGGGGAAAAACATTTTGGAAATCTCTGAAGGGCAACATTTTGGTGGAGTAGAAAGAGCTGTGCTTTTGGAAATTAAACTGATTGGCTGTGAGATATTGGGTCATCTCTTAGCATTTAGTTTCTCCTAGTAAAATAGGAGAATATAATCACTTTATGGGTGTTTGTGAGGAGAAAATTAAAGTAATATGCTTATAGGAAATATTATTGAAAGAGCATGGACTTTGGCTTCCAACGGAGGGTTTGAATTCTGGGTCTTCCTCTTATTAGCTCTATAATCTTGAGCAAATTGTCTGTTTCCTTACTTAAAACAGGCAGCATAATACCTCCATTGCAGAGTTACCAAGATAATTTAATTTCTATAAAGTTCCTAATGCATAGTAGGGACTTGATAAATGGCAGGTGCATTGTTTGTGAGCTATTTTCTTGTCCATATCACACTATGTAGATATTAGTTACCAACCTCACCACTATTATTTTGCTGTTCTAGAGTGGGCCAGTAAGCTCTTTCTTCCAACCCCCACTTACAACCTGCAGAAATCTTTATCAGTTCCTATCTCCCAGTTGTACCTCCCAGTATGTACCACAAACTTTGGAACTTAAAAGTCTCATGACTTTTGTTTGAATTTTTATTGAAATTATACATATTTAAGGTATATGTGTGATGTTTATTGTTACAGTTAAGCTAATTAACACATCCATCTCTGTACATGGTTACCTTTGTGTGTATAGTAAGAACACTTACGATCTATTCTCTCAGCAAATTTCAAGTATACAATACATTATTGTTAACTATAGACCTCATGCTGCACATTAGCTCTCCAGAACCCATTCCCTCTAAGTAACTGAAACTGTATCCTTTGATAACATTTCCCCATCTCCCCATGTCCCGGTAAACACCATCCTATTCCCTACTTCTATGAATTCAAGGTTTTCAGATTCCAGTTGTAAATGAGACCATGCAGTATTTTTCTTCTGTGACTGGCTGTTTCACTTAGCCTCTAGGTTCATCCATGTTGTCACAAATGGCAGAATATCCTTCTTTTTAAGATTGATATTTCATTGGTAATAGGGAACATTCCTTGATCTGTATGTTTTCTTCTAGGGGTTTTGTGATTTCAGGTCTCATGACTTTTGAAGTCTCAGAATCACCATGTCTTCTGATGCCAAAAGAAGGCACTCCCTCAGGAAAGTGGCCTCATTTGTGATATGCTTTCTGCAGCAGATATCAGAAATCCAGACTAAATACATGGGAATTTATTCACATCACACAGGAGAAGATGCAGGGAAGGCAATCTGAAGCTGGTTCAGCAGCTCAGCAGTGCCACCACAGGCATGGGCTCCTTCCATCTACCTGGTGTTTCTTTTTCAGTCTGTAGCTTTTGTCTCCACGGCTGCAAACACATTCCATATCTCATAGGGCAGATCTATGTCACATAGCCACCTCTAGCTGCAAGGGAGTCTGAAAGAAATATTTAATTGGCTATATTGTTGCCTCAAATAAAATTAGGATTCTAGGAGAACAAGAGAAGGGGAGAGTAGATATTTTCTGGCAGCTAGCAATGTCTCCAGTAGTCTGAACTTCTGGAGAATAGACTGGTGACAATGAGCTGGTGCCACCTTCAACAGAGTAGAGGTCTCCTCAGGTTGCTTCAGAAGATGGCTTTGCACTAAGAATTCTAAGATTCAGGCTATCTTCTATTACATGGAGCAATGTTGCTTTTCCTACTTTACTTTCAGGGAATGTGGGTGTGCAATTGAGAGAAGTAGTTCATATCTGTGGTGGTGGTTTTGTTGTGATGTGATTGATTTTGGTTTGTTTTGGTTTGCTTCAGTTTCACTGTCTTCATTTTTCTATGGTTTGCAACTACCTCAGGTGTCCAGGCAGACACACTCCTGTATCCCATGGTTTGTGACTGGAGATTGGTCTCCCTCAGGTACTTTTTGGATGTTCCCCACATTGGTCTGGACCCTCTTTTTAGTTGGTAGACACCCTGCCAGGCACAGCACAGCAGTGCAGGAGCAGCCACCCACATTTCACAGTTGGAGCTGCTTTTTTCCATGTGAAGAAGGGAACACTCAAATGAAATATAAATTCTATCCAAATAAGCTTGGCCCAACTCCACACAGGCCTGAGGTGTTGCTATGAATGCTCTGAGAAGGGAAGATAAATCAAACACATAAAACTGAGATTGGAGCCATAAATATAAAAAATAAATATTAATGTCCATAGCAGGCCTGTGTGATATAAGCCCACCTACAGGGGATCTTAAAGGGAGGCAGAATCACCTTCTTAGTATGAAAGTTCCCCTTACCACAAGGGAAGATAAAAATTGTTCTGCACTCCTTTCATCCCAGTGGCTGAAGCTTTTACGTGAGTCTTCTAAAGTCTCTGTTAAATTACAGATGCTATTTATGATAAGTGACATAATTAGATTTTATCTTCCATAAAACATGATCTTAAATACATTTGTCAAATTAACTCTAGAAAATTCCTCTAAGTCACAATTTTCCTGGGAGCAGGAATTGTGCTTTCTTCCAGCATCCAAGGACCTGGCATGATGCTGGGCACAGATCAGGCATCAAGGAATGCTGTCTCAATGGGCACAGAAAGACAAACTTTACATGTTCTCACTCATATGTGGGAGCAAAAAATGGGAACAAAGGAACTCAAGAGGGTAGAATGATGGTTACCAGAGGCTGGGAAGGGTAGTGGTGGGGCAGGAGTGGGGATGGTTAATGGATACACAAAAAATAGCTGGAATGAATAAGATCTAGTATTTGATAGTACAACAGAGTGACTATAGTCAATAATTTATTGTACATTTTAAAATAATGGAGAGTATAAATGAATCATTTGTGACACAAAGAAAGGATAAATGCTTGAGGTAATGGATACTCCATTTACCCTGATGATCATGATTGTTACACATTGTATCCCTGTATCAAAATATCTCATGTACCCCATAAATACATACATCTACTATGTACCCACAAAATTAAATGTTATGTGTTTAAAAAAAGAAATATTGGCTGAAGTTGACAGAGGGGATGGGACATGGAGACAGAGGGGAAGGCCTGAGGAGGGCAGAGCTGAGAGGCAGATGGCTCTCTTAGGGGACAGGGGTGAGCACTGGCTGCCAAGAAGAAACTAGACATCTGGGGAGAAATAGCACAGAAAGAAGGCCAGAGCAGCCCCGTAAAACACAGGCATTCTGTCTTGTGCATTTGACAAAAGTTATTCTGCCCCTTGGCACCATCAAAGTGGAGATCAGGAAGCAACTGTGCAATGTCATAGGAAAAGAAGAACACTATGGAGAGGATAAATATTCATCACCAGGTCCAGTTCTGGCATCTGCTTCAGATTTATTTTTAAATAAAGCAGATCTTATTAAAGTAATTAGCCTAGCTGTGAGATTCTGCTCCTGATTCTGGAATTCCCAAGATAATGGAGCACATGTTGAATAGGAAGATAACTCTAAGCCTCTGTGTTTCTCTAGGGTCTTTTTTTAGTACATGCTTATTGCCCAAATTTGTAAGTGTTGAGCTAATGTAATGTTTTAATTGTTCTTGCTCCTCTGTATGTAATGATAGAATGCAAGTCATAGCACTGATTAATTTCAAATTTTGATTAAGTGATATGAAAGTCCTTTTCATCTTTTAATCATGCAATAGTTTTGTGTATCTTCTTTGTAAATTTGGCTTTAAAATGAGGTGCTGATACTCATTTTTTGATTAGTAAAATATTTGTCCTATTCTTCCATTCTGCCCATGTTGACTCAACTCTGTCTCTGAGAATTTATGTTCTACTAAACGAGACCACTGAGCCAGAAACATTTGTTTATTTAAGAAGACTTTTACCATTAGCCTGAGAGAAAGGAGTCAACATCTTGTGCTAACTCATTTCATTACATACACCCACTGTCCGTGAATTTGTCTAGTAATGCTTGTGATGAGAAGATAAAAACCATCTTTTAATTTAGAGTACAAATGCTTCATTCTGGGCTTTCTAAAACATTATTTGTGAGACTGTAAATAACTGATAAAACAATATATGTCAATATTTTAAGTATGTATGCTCTTTGACCAGCATTCATGCCTAGTAATCTGTCCTACTGAAATACTTGTACATAAGAATTACAATGAATGTTCAATACTGCAGTGTGGATTAAAACAGCCAAAAACTGGGGGAAAATGCATATGTTTATTATGAGCAAAGTGGTCAAATAAACAAGACAGACATATATTTAATTAAATATGGTTATATTTAATTCTATAACATTTTAAAAGATGATCTATTTGTACAGAGATAATAGAAAGAATTCTAAGGCATGTTGATAAACAAGGTGGTGGTTAAACAATGCATTTGGTCTAGTGTCTTTTATGTAAAAAACTATATATTTGTATATTTTTATATGTATATAATTTTGTAGAAGGGAGATTGGAACAATATATACCAAATTATCAGATCTAGTTACTTCTGGAGAGAAGAGGGGTTGAGCATGAAGAAGGTCCTCAACATTTTGCTGACATAATTTTATATAATTTGAGTTTTTCACAATGAGAATATATTCATGTAATTGCTGGGTAATTTTTGTTTTTATTTTGTTTTGTAATTTATACAAATATTTTACAAATGTATAAAGTACATGTGAGTAGTTTTTACATGCATAGAATGTGAAATGATCAAGTTAGGGTATTTGGAATATCCATCATCTTGAGTATTTATCATTTCTATGTGTTAGTAACATTTCAAGTCTTCTCTTTTAGTTACTTTGAAATGTACAAGACATTGTTGCTAACTATTGTCACCACACTGCTTTGGAATGTTGAGGCCAATTTTTTCTTAGATCTCACCTTCTTCAGGTTTAAAAATATAACAATGTGCAAATTTTTACTTTCAAATAACCAGGTTCTGTGAGTGCCATGACTTGATGTACAAAGAAGAAAGGATATCAGGAAAAGAAAACAAGAGTAGCTCAATGAATTTTTATAGCTAGATGTGTCGTTACCAAACACACACAAACACTCAACTTCATTCAGTTATCCAAGAAATATTTATAGAGTGCCTACACTTGTCAAGTACTAAGATAAATGCCCAAGTGCATGCACACAAACATACAGTGGAGAAATGATGAATCTAAGATTGAATTAATTGATTTGCTATTAAGGTGTACCAAAGCTGTGGATATAAAATGGAGCCCTCGTGTATGGGGAGGAGATAAATTCTAAGATTTACACTGGAAACTCCACAGAAAGAAGCTTTGGGTTGTCCTAGGGTGGAGTGAAGGAATTAATCTTTAGATTTTCACTTGTAAGATAACTGGAAAAATGATTACTTTATACAGAAAGATGCCAAGAAGGGAAGGAGAATTGATTCAGTGAGTATGGCTCTACACCAAGAAGTTTAGAATCTGACTTTTAAGATACTTCTCAACTTTACCAAGCAAGATCCTGGCTTGAGTTTCACCTTTAAAGGGTCATTCAATAATAAGATGTCCCATTTAATTTACATGTTTATGAACTCATTAAAATTAGTAGTTTGGACGTAGACCTTTCGCAAATTCTGGGCGGGCAGGAAGAGAGAAACATCAGTGCTGAGCTTCAGCTGCCACACATTCAAGACTGAGTTAGACTTACCAAGGTGAGTGCATGCTAACTCCTTCACATTCAAGGTGATACCACTCTATATCAATAAAGGACCTTGATAAACGTTCTATCACATGTTCTTCACAGCCGCATTATAACAGTTAGTGTTTATTGAGGGCCTGAGATGTGTCTATGCCACGCCTGCTGCTTTATATGGACCATCTCACTTAATCTTCAAAACCACCCACAAGTATGTATTATTATCACATTACAAGGGAAGAAACTGGGGCCCAGAAGGGCTAGGCAAACTGCCAGTGTCACCACATGGCAGAATTAAGATGCCAATGTTTATCTAATTTTGAAGCCAGTGCGTTGTCTCCTAAAAGAATATGAGTAAGAAGAACAAGAAGTAGAAGCAGAAAGAAGGCAGGAAGGAAGAGAGAGAGGGAAGAGGGAAAGAGGAAGAATGGAAGAAAAGGAGGGAGGGAAGGAAGAATGGAAGAAAAGGAGGGAGTGAGGGAAGAATGGAAGAAAAGGAGGGAGGGAGGGAGGGAAGAAGGAAACACTATTATTGATTACATTGTTTTACACATTTAAAATTGAGTACTGCAGAAGTTAGTTCAGATTGCCAAGGTCACAAATAGTAAGTAGCAAAATCCAGAACAAAGCTCACATTACACAAATACCCTCCCTACTATGCCGCTGCCAGCTCTCCGATGTCAAGAAATAACTAGACCATGACAAATCTAACAATTCATTATGTGTTCATTTTACATCTGTATATTTTCCCTAAACCATTACGGGGAGGGCAGAAAACTTACTCAAAATTTCTTTTATCTCTCCCTGATAGAAATAGTTTATCTCAATCAAGCCGTAATGCAGAAGTGAACAAACTATGTATTATACATTCAGATTACACAGAGCAATAAATAATTCTCAAAGGAAATAAGCAATGATTTCCAAAAATTCAATTGACATCCCCAATTAGATCTACATAAAAAGATCAGCCAATTAACTCTGCCAACAGCTCTTTCTATTTCGTTATTCTCACTTGCATTCTAAAATTTTGTTTATATAATTACTTCAGAACCAAAGGGGAAGTAAACTCATTTCTATCTTTTAAGGAATAATTGTCTTGTTCAAAGAGCAGCAATTTTATCCATGAATATGAAAAAGATGCAAAAGAAGGACAACCAGTAATTCCTTGTAAGAGAAAATTGTTCTGGGTTGCAAGAAAATGAAAAGGTTAGGCAGATTAACTAAAAATAGTCGAATCATTTTTGTGGATAAATGTCAAAGGGAAAGGAATAGAACTGGTCGTCTCTGTTTTCTCCTTGACTTAAGCAATCACCAACAGAGCTGAGTGGAGGAAGTTTGCCTTAAGGTAGATTCTTTACATGGAAGTTTAGGAATGTCCATTCTTCAACATTAGGGAAAGGGACAAATTGTGCTCCCACCTATATATCTTCAAAATCCCTTTTCCTCAAGACTAAGTCACACTTTGACTTAAAAAAAATCAGTTATAGAAAAATATATAGGTACAAAAATGCTCATAGCAGTCCTATTTATGATAACAACCACTAGAAATTACTAACGAAAGAGAATAACTAAATAAATTATGGTATAAACATATGCCATATTTCTTTGATCCTTAGATGCCATTGATTGCAAGTAGCAATCTTATTTTACAGGCTTCTTTGGGGAAAAAAATACATCATATATTAAATATTCACCAAATATTTTTAAGCAATACTGCCATTTATCTGAGCAATTATACATTCTTTCAGTCAACAGTGGAGTCTTCTTTGGCTCTTCTAGTAGAAAGTCTCCTCTGGGTACATTGACCCTGGGCAGCTTGTATAGCTCAGGACAGATACGCTGCTTTTCTAACCCAGGCCTTGATTTCAACTCCACCCCATTAACACCTTTGGGATTAACCACTTAATTTTGAGGCACTTGAAAGAATATCAAAGTTCTATCTGCATTTCTGCATGGGTTAAACTCATAGTTCTTTCCTCTGCTGAATTACTCGTACCATATATTAAATAGTTTCTCTTCAAAGCAGTCTGGAAGTTTTTGACAGAGATGTTTAGTGCCTGAGTGATGGGCCATCACAATTCATGATCAGTCACATCTAATCTCCTAGCTGAAAATACTACGATCTACTCTAAAGAAGCTGGCCATTTCTACTGCCTTTAATTCCACTGCCTAGGGTATGGTAGGCTTCCTTCTGCATACACTGTAACACCATAACTTTTCCTTTCAAAGCCCCATCATGCTGTGATCTTTTTGAAGACGTTAAGTAGTCATTAGGGATCCACATTTATGTGAAAAGTCAAACATATTTGGTATTGCCAAGTTGACTGAGATGATAATCAAATAGACTGACACTTTCTACTCTCAGGATCATATAGTCTCAGGTATTCATAACTATTTTATTATCAGCATCACCTGGGAATTTGTTAGAAATGCCAATTATCTAGCCCCACCTCTAGGTGACTTTGATACATGCTCAAATTCATGAACTACTGAGATCAAGTATTCAAAACATCTAGTGCATAGTAATAATCATAGCTGCCAATTTCTAAATATGTAACAAGTGAAAGGCATTATGCTAGTTGTTTTACATACCTCACATTACTTAACTATCACCATACCCCAATCAGGTATCACTAAACCCATTTTATTTTTTATTTTTATTTATTTATTTTTTTTGAGACGGAGTCTTGCTCTGTCGCCCAGGCTGGAGTGCAGTGGCTGGATCTCAGCTCACTGCAAGCTCCACCTCCCGGATTCACGCCATTCTCCTGCCTTAGCCTCCTGAGTAGCTGGGACTACAGGCGCCCGCCACCACGCCCAGCTAGTTTTTTGTATTTTTTAGTAGAGACGGGGTTTCACCGTGTTAGCCAGGATGGTCTCGATCTCCTGACCTCATGATCCGCCCGTCTCGGCCTCCCAAAGTGCTGGGATTACAGGCTTGAGCCACCGTGCCCGGCCACTAAACCCATTTTATAAATGAGGAAACTGAGGCTCAAAGATGCTAAAGAGCTTAGGTTTATTCTGTAGTCCAGTTTCTCATTTTGAAACATCAGTGTAATAAATCACAGGTTCAATTACTGGGTCAGTTACAGGCTTATCAGCCTCAATTAGTTTATTCCCTCATTTTATAAATTTTTTAAAAAAGTGACTCCCAGAGAAGGACTTGCCAAGACTCAAATAGTCAATGGAAGAGCCTGAAGTAGAACTGAAACATTGAATCTTTCAGTCTGGGCTATTTCCATCACACTACACTGCCACTAAGTCCAGTTTTTTGTTGTTGTTGTTTTTAATTGAAGGAAACTCTGATTTTAAAATAACAATGTATATACACGAAATGTCACTCTAGGGATGTGTGTTTGATTCCTAGAGAAAACAGTTTTCCCCTGAATACTCGTGAATCTCAGATACGTGCCAGGGCATTTCAAATTGTTCTTACCCATGCCCTCTTAAGATTTATATTGTTGACATTCCTTAAATAGTTAGCTTAGTTACTGTATCAAAAATTTCTCATTTTCTTGACAACAGGTATTATTTCATGCCCTTAAAAGAAGAAAGAAACCAAAAATGTTATTGGTCCCCTATATGCTAATGTGTTGCAAATTCTTGGTACCCTTTTAATATTAGGATATTTGCCTAAGAACCAAACTGTTATTCTGGAATTTTCCCCAACCACGTTTTTCATAATTTTATATTATACTTGTATATTGAATTGTCTACTTACCAATTAAAAGCTACTCAGCTTATGCAGATTATTCTAGTTCCTACTCACAAATTAGGCCTTAATTCTTTTTAATAAATTGCTGTAATCAACATATTAGTGATGCTATACTGCACACTTGTGTGTAAACATACACACAAACAGTTATTATAATAAAAAGTTTTGGAAGTACTCAACGCTTTTCTGGAAAATTTCAGCCAACTGGGGCTAGGACAAAGTGATATTTTACACTTGAGCTGGGAAAGAAGCTGAGTTATTTATTTGGTTTTCAAACCAGAAACTCATGAACTATGACATCTAATTCTGGCTGTGTTCTTATCTATTACTGTGACTTCTCACTGCTTACTGGTCCCCAGTTGGGGACATTTATTTCCTCATCTATTAAAAAGGATGGTAAACAGTTGCCTAATTCTAAAGTTTGGAAACAAAAGGAATTCTGTAGCTTCACTAATTTAGTGACAGATTTAATTCCTTTACAACTCCTGCCATTTCCAAACCTTTTAATTTTCCCCAAAAGCAAATTTACATTTTATTGCTGGTAAAGAACATAATGGAGACTTGCCTAATTACCTACTTGACCAGGATAACCAGATAAACAGCATCAGGAATTAAAAATATGGCATAAAACTATGGACTTCCATTTATGTATGAATAACTTAAATGGTATTCTCATGGTATATGTAAATCCCATACACTACTGACCAGGTCTTGGAAGATTCTACTAGTAAACTATGTGTTATAGCAAAGTAATACTTTTTTTCTCATATTATGGTTACTCAATTTCATACATAGCACTTCTAAAACTTAACAGTCACCTATAATGAATAGTACAGTACCTACTATTTTTCCTAGATATATTAATTTATTTGAAAAACTAATGGCATCACTAATGACTAGTACTTTATGTCATTTAAAGTATTTTCATATACACGATTATTTGGTTCTCATACAAACCAAGTGTTGCATTTGGATACATGAGTTCCCATTTTACAGATGAGGAAACTGAATGAGAATCTGACCTGTTCATAGTCATACAGCAAGTTTTGACTCAGATCGTCTTATCATTAATCCTATGATTTCTCAAACTTCAGCAGTCATCATTAACTCCAAGTCAGGGCAGTGAACCTTCCACTAGTTAGTTCCACTGACAAACTCAACATAGAGAAATTTCAGTTTATAGAAAGTCAATGAATATGAATTTAAGAAACAAATTTAATAAAGGTGTTAACATGTAATTATAAAAGGGAAAAAGAAATCTCCTAACCTACTATAAACCTGGTCTCAAGTTCACTTGGGATAAAGACATATTAACCTCCTCATACTGATTGCTTCTGAGTGGGGAGGGAAAACAAATGAGACGCAGGCTTTAGTTTGCCCATATTGTATGTGTTATGTGCATGTGTTGGGGACCTGAGAGAGGCCACTGAATGGGTGTCTGGCACATTGTTTACATAGATGGGCTAATGGGTGATTGCGGTTTTGGGAATGCGGAGAAGGACATCCTTTTATTTTGCTTCCAAATCCAATCGAGTGCTACAGGGCAGACCCACATATAGTGACCAAAATCAGCTTCATTACCGACAAGGTCTGGGTAGGTACACAAGCCTGAAATGTGCCACCACAATGGCCTTTCTAACGTCTACCTCTTAATTAGACAGATTTGCTTGGCCAAGTGCAGGCATATTTGAACAACCACAGGTTCCCACACAGGGGCAGACTGGCCCCTGCAGGATTAAGCAAGGAAGGGCAGAAAACACAAGCAAATACCTATAAACAAAAGATGCTAAAAGGGGATAGATTGAACATGGTCAGTTCTTTCTCCAGACTCACCAATCAGATAAATGATGCCTTCTCTCCCCAGGAGACACTTGAAGTGTTCCCATACTTTCCCTTTCTGAGGGGCAGACTTTGACATTTGTTCTGTGGAGACAGGGAGAAATGTAGTGGTAAAGTGTTACTTTGACATTAGTCAAGATCTGAAGACAGGTAAATAGTATCCCTTACAGGTGGCTCCCCCCAGCTTAGTACTATTTGAAGGTTCCTCACTTCATTTGGGACGCATGGTGACATGTCTCTTTTGACAGCTCATAGACTATTTGTTCTTTTCCTTTTCTTTGACCAAGTCCAAGATAAATGAGACAATATCAAACTATGGCCTCTTCCCAGTTTGTTTACATGAAATAGTCTTTGTTTTCCTTTCATCACTCTTACTACACATGGTAAATAATAATACAGACTTCAAGCAGTGGAAGAAAATATTGCTTTCATATTTATACATACCATTTTCTTCAGTACGTGTACATAGCCCTCTGGCAATATGACAAAATGTCAGGGATGGCTATCATCATACTAGGAACCTGATAGTAAAAGCCATGAGGGGATCTCCCTGATCTCCTGGACTCAGTTCCTCTGGCTTAGCCACAGCCCACACCTTTCATATGCTATTCAGAGTGTTTGGCTCTCAGGTAAAAAGGATAATTGAGAATTCTACCAAATGAACTTCCTTTGACCAAATGACACCAATTATACCCTTTCAACATTCAATTAGGAAACATGACATTCTCAATTTGGTGTCGCCCACAATCATTCAGAATTTAGAGAAGCCTCCGGAGTCACATAAAAGTAATTAACCTAACATTTACTGAGTAATATTTGGGTGCCAGAAATCATAGATAAAAGGGGGAATAACAGGTTCCTACCTTTAAGGGATTCAGAGTCTAGATAGAGAACTGTGAAAGTCAGTAATTATGATACAGAACAGGAGATGAGGAAGGGAAATTAAGTTTGTGCAAGAAGTAAAACACCTTCTATGCTGCACCAGAAGTTTAGACTTGATCCTTTGGCCAGAGGCTGTTAAGGATAAAAATGACTATTCAGATCTGTTTTTTTGGAACTCTCTCAGGTTGTAGAGGACAATTAACAGAGGAGAGAGGACAGAACATCATCTGGAGGAAAGATGATAGGATCCCAAACTCAGGCAGTGAAAAGATGAAATTGTCACTTCTTTTCTTTTAAAATCCTGTTATAGGAAACATTAAGTTCTGTACTAGAGATTAGAAGTGTCATGAAGAAATGATGTAAGAAGCTAACCAGAAATTATTTTGTCAAAATTCTTCTCCCAGAATATCTTGCATATGAAGCCAGAACCAATTTCAACCTGCCATAGAATTAGAGGTTTTTGTAACTTTAACAGATCATGGGGGTTGCTGAAAATATCAGTGGAATTTTAAAGTATATTTACATTTAAAATGACTTTAAAAACCAGAAATGATAGTAAATCTTCATACATTCAACAGGAAACTAATTCCAGTAAGTCTGGGAAGGCAGTTTAACACACCAGCATTGCTTATGATTATCTTCAATCCAATAATTCTTACATTTAGCTTTGTATTATAATTTATACATACAAGTCTGATTAGCCCATTAGACTCTAAGCTCCTTCCCTGACAGCTTGTTTAATTTTTTGTACCCCTCCTCACAAACTGCCTATCACAAGGACTAGCTTTATGTAGAGAATCAGTATTCATATTTTCAACAATTTTTTTTATTGAGTACCAATCAGGTGCCAGATACTAGAAACCCATTAGTGCTGGAGATAACTCTATGAACAACATATAATAACACCCATTTTCACTGAGCTGACAGTCCATAGGGGACATGGGAAATTTCCATACCATGTTAGGCAGCTTACGCCAGGAGAGGCATGGAGGATGCCAGGGATGCCCATAGCATAACACTTAAGGGACAAAGAAACCTTCTCAAATAAGGAAGATTTAAAAGCCAGTAGGAGTTAGCAAGATGAGGAGAGAGCAAAGAGTTCTCCAGGTGAAAGGAAGAGCATCTGCAAAGACGAGAAAGACAGAAAAGAGCAAGGTGCGTTTGCTCAAAGGAAAGAGGTTCCTGATGACTGAGGTGCAGACAGCCGGATGAGATGTAGAGTGGGAGGGCATGATAGACCAAGCCTGGATCATAAAGTTTCCTGTGTAACTTCAGCACAGGGCCTGGCACAAAGTAAACACTCAAAAATATTGAATAAGTCAATGTACGTCAACCTGCTTTAACATTTTATCTATACCAAAATTAATCTATGAATTCAGTACAATCCAATGGAAATCTCAACATGATTTTCCAAACAATTTGGAAAGATAATTTGAAAATTTATACAGAAAGGAAAAGGAAGCATACTAGCCAAAACAATTATGAAGGAGAACAAGGTTGGGGGGAATGTGATATCTGAAATCAAAACTTATTGTTAAGCCATTATAATTTTAACAGTGTAGTTTCAGTACAGTAACAGTACAAGGATAGACAGATAGATCAGCTGAACAAAATAGAAAATCCCAATGCAGAAGTACGCTTGTAGTGTGGACATAGCATTTGACAAAACCTGCTTTGCAGATCAGAAGAAAGGATATTCTAATAAATTTTTGAGACTATTGATTTTCAGGGAACAAAAATGTAACTTTACCTCTTATCATACACACAAAATCAATTATACATGAATTAAAAACCAAAACATGAAAAACAAAACTTTAAATCTTCTATTAGGAAAGTGTGGTTGAATATATTTGTGAATTGCGGCTAGAGAAGAATTTCTTAACACACCAAAAGACTACAAACTACAAAGGAAAAAAATGATAAATTTGACAATGTTTAATGTGATAATTCTGGGCTTCAAAAGGCATCACTAGAAAAATGAAAACGTAAGCAACATATCCGACAAATAATTAGTGTCCAGAACATAAAAAGAACTCTTACAAATCAACAACAAGATATATAGAAAAATAATGGGAGACAAAGAGGGAAAGAAGGAAAGTGAGAGGGAGATCTAGAGGGAAAGAGAGAGGGGAAATGACAAGAATAGAAAGTCTAAATAGACAATAAGTATTTTAAAATGCTAACTTCATTCATCAGGGATGTGCGAATTAAAAACCGCAATGATATAGCACTTTATACCCATTAGACTGGCAGTAATTTAGAATTCTGACAATACCAAGTGTTCTTGAAAATATGGGGTACCTAAACATTGCTACATGTAATATAAAGTCTCACAATCACTTTGGAGGACAATTTGACAATAAAAAGCAAATTTCTTAATATGGATATTTCATAGCCCAGCAATTTGGTCACTAAGTGCCCCAAGAGAACCTATCCCACGTGAACAAGTTTGTGGATGGAGTATTGTTTGTCATAGAAAGAATAGAATATATACATTGTGGTTTAGTCATACAGTGGAATATAGCACTTTTTAATCTTTTTAATTTTTAATTTCTGTGGGTACATGGTAGGTGTATATATTTATGGCGTACATGAGATGGTTTGACACATACAAGGTGAAACAAGCACATCATGGAGAATGGGACATACCCTCAAGCATTTATCCTTTGAGTTACAAACAATCGAATCATACTCTTTATTTGAAACTGTACAATTATGTTTTTATTGACTATAGTCACCCTGTTGTGCTATCAAATAGTAAGTCTTACTTATTCTATTTTTTGTACTCATTAACCATCCTCACCTCCCCACCGCTGCCCCCTACTACCCTTCCAAGCCTCTGGTAACCATCCTTCTACTCTCTGTGAGTTCAATTGCTTTGATTCTTAGATCCCAGAAATAAGTGAGAACATGTGATGTTTATCTTTCTGTGCCTAGTTTATTTCACTTAAAATACAGCAGGTAAATGGATTTAATACAGGTATCAAATTGGATAACTCTCAAAAATATATTATTGAACAAATTTTCAGAATCATACAATAAGGTATTTGTTTTAAAGTATTCTAAATTATTGTAAGTTATTTATTGATGCTATTTAGAAGTACTTATATACATAATTACATTTTTTAATATTCATTGAATGGATAAATTCTAAATTCACAATTATGGTTACTCTAATGCAGGGTAGAGAGAGGGGAGATTTGATGTGGGGAGTACACAGATGTTTGTTATATTATTCTTATACCTTTCTATATGCCTCAGATACCTTGTTACTTTTGTTTAAGAACCTGTATAAGCTTGATTCAGGTATTCTTCTATTTGAATCATAGGTTACTTAACCATAATTATTCACATTTAATATAAGAAGGAATTTCACATTTCTTGTTTTCTTTTGTCTTTTTAGTAGCACATTATTTTAGATAGGGGACGAAGCTGAGACTCAGATTAAGTGTCTTTCCTGAGCCAACTTAATGGAATGACAGAACCAAGACTGAAACCAGCTGGTTGGTCCTCACATGATTTCTTCCAAGCTGGCTGCCACTCAGTGTCAGGGAAAAAAATTGGTGCCATGGAGACGGTCTGAAATGGCTTGATTGAAGGGAGAAAGGGGCTCCAAATTGCTCCAAATAGCAGTCCCCAGACAGCGGCACAGAAAGCCTATTTCCACAGCTGATGCTGAGGGTCAGTGGGATGAGACTGTATGCTACCCAATCAAGTGACTGCAGAAATGCATTGATAAGGGGGCAGGAACCTGATCAGCCTCCCTCTTTTCACATTTCAAGGCACTAATTGCAACAGTCCTTGCCACTAGTGCAATGTTTCAAATCCCCTCTCAGAGCGTGATTAAAGATCGGTCTCTTTAGGTGTGAAATATTGTGTCTGTTGTACAGTAGCATCCTATGAAAACAAATTAGGCAGACTTGATAGTAATTCAGGTGCAAGATGTGAAATGAACCTGGCATTAGGCAGAAAGACACAATAATTGTTTTAAAGTGGAATTAACTTGTGGACATCTGGAAAGCAGCCCTTTTTTACAGCCCAAGCACTTTCCACAGGCAAACTGGCTTCCCTCACAGACAGGTTCAGAACACAAAGAATGGAAAACCACCACCATCATGGAAAACTACAAATGTGCCTCAGAAAGGTCTATTTTTGTTTAGCAAAGAAACATGCAAAAAAGATCAACTGATGATACACTATAATTCTTGTTTGCTGATACATTTGCACAACTATTAGGCTTGTGGAATTTGTCACTATAATGCATTCAGCTGGTTCAAATAAATTCCTGAAAGAAATTACCTATTTGTTTATAAAGTACCTTATAATGAATTACTAACAGGCTTCAGTTCAGTGCATACATGATTTATGAACAAATTGAGTTCGTCCTTCATGAACAGAGTCAGCATGGCTATACCTGACAGTCCTACCATATTGAATGAATGAATGTGTCAGCTTCATTGCTGATGAAGAAGTGCAATCAAGCTGTGGCTCACTTTTCTTATTTGACTTTTCCAAGTTTCTTTAGTTGCCAATCTTCTATCGTGAATAAAAACGAGGGTAGCCAGAATATTTTACATTGAACACTCTTTTTATTGAAAACTAAACTATTTCTTGTTTCTAAATGTGCTTGAAATCTCAACCCACTCTATCACTTCAAATACAACCAATATGTTGGGCCTCTCCCTGAACTCCGGACTTTGGTATCCAGCTGCTTCCCAACATCTCCATTAGGATGTGCAATTGGCATCTCAACCTTACTGTTTCCAAAACAGATCTGCCCACTTTTACCCCAAAACTGCTTCTTTAGTGATCTTCACCCTAGCAGTAATGACAGCCTCAAACTTTCATTGCTCAGGCCAAGACTTCAGAGCTCTCTTAGACTCCTTTTTTCCCTCAAATCACAGCCACGTACCCTTATATCCAGTGTATCAGGAAATCCTCTCATATCTATTTTCAAAACACATCAAGAAAAGGATCACATCTCGGCACCTTCAATACTGTGACCCTGTTTTAATCCACCATAACCCCTGGCTGGTATTATTTTAGTCCCAAAACTTCTCTCTCTCCTTCTGTCTTGCTCCCCTTTAGTTTGTTCTCAACACAGCAAAGCGGTTAAAAAAAAAAAAAAAAAAAAACCTAAGACAGATCCAGAACTCCTCTGTTCACAATCCTTTAATAATTTTTCATCCCATTCAGCACACAAGCAGATCTGGACCCCCATTACCTACTTAACCTCATCTATTTCCATTTGTCCTTTTGCCAGCCTCCTTGAATAAATCCATGAATAAAGGAAGAAAGGAGTCATGTGCTGTATTTTTGGGTCTCAAAGTCAGCATGGTCCTGTGGGAAGAGCACCACTTCTGGTTTAAAATCCAGCTCAGTCACTTCATAGTTTAGACAAATTACTGAATTTCTTGATTTCTTCATTTTGTAAAATGGAAATAATGCATACAATGATTATAAAATAAAATATATAGATTGCTTGCCATACATTTTCTGATCAATGGAGCTGCTTTTACTAGTACCTGTTTTAATGGAAAAATACTTATCATAGCATGGTTCTAAGGCATATGTAGTGCAATAACTACTTGAAAATCTTTAAACAGCAGCAGGGAACCTGTTGAACATTTCACTCCTCGTAAAGGAGTGAATACACTTTGTTAGTTCACTGATTTCTTTATTCTTTACTGGAAAGCATTTACTGAACACATACTGTGTACCAGGCACAGGAGATATGGTAGTGAATAAAATAGACAAAAACTCCTGGTCTCACAAATCTTGAATGTTAGTGCAAAGCAACAGAAAATAAATAAGATAAATGAGAAAAATACATAGTATTTGCAGATAAGTGCCAAGTGAAAAATACAAAGCAAGAAAGGGGGAGATAAAGAATTGGGGGGGAATTTTGGATAGGGGAGTGAGGAATGACCACATCTTCTACCTCTCAGATCATTTCTGGGTCCCTTTGGTGACTCCTCTCCTTCTTCCTACATCTTAAACATCAGCAGCCCTCTTCTCCTGTTCTCTGAACTCTCAGTGGGTGATTTCAGGCCATACTTTGATGGCTTCATTTATTTCTTCTAAGTGCTAAGCTCCCAAATCTTTACCTCACCAGGGCAGACTCCCACTCCCTTTGCTCCTGAACCTGCCTACATGGACATCAAAAGTCCATGTGTCTGGAATGAACTCCTTCCTCCACTCCCTATGGCCCATTAGTGGGGACGCTGTCATCCACGAGGCCTCTGAAGATTGACACCGCAGTGTACTTTGACTCCTCCCTCTGCCTCTCCAGCCTTGGAGAATCAGACATACAGCCTGTCAGACTCATGTTCAGAAAAATTCCTCAAATCCTTCTCCTCCTTTCATCATTTCTCGTGTCTACTAACTCAATATGAAATTGCCCTCTAAAAACCTTTTTCTATCTTCTCCACTCTCCAACTCCTCCTTCCATTCTGCAGCTAGATGGATTTCTTAAAAGTGGAGCTTTGATTATATCCCTCATCTATCCCTAGATCTCTTCCTTTGGCCCTTGACATAATTCCTAATCCTGGCAATAAACACCCTCTACAGTCTGACACGAATCTTTTTTTCCATCTTTATCTCACCAGTGCACACTCCTACCCACTGCTTACACTCCTCCTGTTATCGTCTCTACTACATGTATCATTCATTCCGGCCTGAGCTTCTGCTCACAATTGCTACCACTAGAAAAACCCTCACCCCTACCTTTAGTCTGTCCAAAACCCACTCATCACTTTAGCCACTGATCCTCAAATTACGGTGTATGCACTACAGGAACTGCACAAGATAATCCATTTGGGGGCAGAAGTAGAATAGAGAATTCTATTTTTTTTTTTTAATGAGCTTTACGAATATGTAATTTGCAAACTGATGCTGACATGAATACCGGTGTGTGAAATACCTTTCTTAGACAGCAGGTATTCTGAAGGCGAGAAGACATTCCTCAGAACAACGAGTACTGGGCTACTCTGACCCCTTCATGTTCCAGCACACTGTGGCAAATTTTACTCTAAAATGCTGGTTAAGTGGTTTTACGGATTATCAGAAAAAATATTATTATACTGAGATGAGCAATAATTACAAACTCTTTTTGTTAGACAAAAGTTTGGTAAAAAGAGTTGGCAAACTTAAAGCTGAGTTGGCAGTTTTTTCTTTCAAGGAAGATAAGCATTTCCAAATCTCTGGCCTTTTCTGTGAGGAAAAATGACTATTGGGACCCTGCTACCCAGTACATATTTTAAAATACAAAGATAAATACACGCCTTCAAAATAAGGTGACATTTGGATCATGGATGAAAAATTAACTGTTTTTTCAAATAGATTTTGTGATAAAGTGAGCACTTTAAGACAGTAAGTGTAGAAATGCTTTCATTGTTAAGGTGTAATTACTGATATGATGTGTGTCGCCTATTACAATACCCAAGCTATATGCTTAAATAACTTGGAATTAAATTTTCTAATCTGCTTAAAAATTTTCTAAAAAACTATTTTTCATTATTTTAAAAATCTCTTTGTGTGTATGTGTGTATATAATATATATTGTATATATCGACCCGTCTCTTTATGTATTTATATTGACAGTACACCCTAAAACCTTCTTAATGGTTTCCAAAACCAAATGATTGACATTCAGTGAAGCTACATATTCAGGGAAAGGAAGCCAATATTTTTAAAAGACAAAACAAACAGCTTTAGCATAACTAGTGGAAGAGATTTTAAAAAGACTTAGTAAGTGTAGCCATCAATGCACTTTTTCCATTTGGAACTACACAGCTTTAAGCAAATATTCAATTGGGTATTACTGATCATAACACAAAAGGGGAATTAACCTAAATATCCATCACTATGGAAATGGCAAAAAAAAAAATATGGTCTATTCATATAATGTAATTGTATACAACTGCAAAAATGAGAAACCACAGCTACATGCAATATAATTTTCAAAAGCATTTTTGAGCAAAAACAGAAGAAATAAGTTGCAGATGGATATATAAAGGTTGAGACTATTTATTTGTCATTTTGCAACATATGAAACAATATCAAATCTTGAATGTATTGTTTTAAATACATCCATATGTAATAAAAATAAAAACACATCTATAAAAGTGAGACACAGTGAATTTAGAAAATGATTGCATTTGGAAGAGCGGAGGAAGAATGGGGTTTGGGGCGGCCATTGAAAGGATTTTAATGGTTATTTTTATGTTTGATTACTTACACTGGATGGTGGCTACATAGGTTTTTATTTTATCATCTTTTGTGCTTTTATGTGCACCTGAATTATTTCATAATAAAAAAATATTTTTCACTATTGAATATATTTTTTTAAATCCCTCGGAAGAAATTACAATGAAAAATTCGTAGACTTATGTCCATGGCAAAAACATTCTGAGATGCTCTATTAATTTTAGAAAGCTGGCATGGAACGACTAGATTTCTGAAAGTGTGTGCTATGTTTTTCTACCCATTAAGGACACTTTCTCAGAGTGTTAAACATAAAATACTGAATGGCTGAACAACCTAGAGAGATATAATCTCTAGAATTTAAAAGCAGATATAAATGTAGGGGTCAGAGGTGGAAGCAGGTCAGTACTGTATTCTCATCTTTGGACTTTAGGCATCTTTCTATATTCCTCCAACAATTTCTAGCATGAAAATATCTTCCCATGCATAAGAAAATCAAACAAAAATGCATTAAGAAAGATAAAATAATTTATTCTCATTAAATTCTGTCAAGGATGATTTCAGATTAGATTTTTCCTAGAGACCCAAATAAAAGTTAGGTAGAAAATCTACACGTCGAAGCCAAAATAAGTAAATATTTATACTCATTTAACTTGAGGAAATATTTCTTAATTTATTTAATAGACGACAACTTCCATTTAAGAAACCAAGCTCTATAATAATGTATGTCTTAGAACTCAAAAAAAGTAATAGTTAATAAAGCATTACCGACTTACCAGAGGTGGTCCAAGTTTAAAGGCTTATAACTGAATCTCCAATCAAATGATGAGGTAAAAAAAAAAAAAAAAAAATTTTAAATAGATTTAAAGTATATTGAAGTAGCCAAGTTAGTCCCTTTTAATTAAAAGAGAAGAAGCAATTAAAGAAAGCTTGAGGATATGGTGTTGAGGAGAAGATTGTGGTCAGAAGAATCCAACGACAGGCTTGATTTGGCCAAGTCATTATAACTTTTTATAGTTTCACTTTCCTCATTTGTAAAATGAAAATAAGATTATTTTGAGGATCTAGTGAAAGAAGAAAATATGTGACTCATTATTACATACTAGTAATTGATTTTTTTAAAATGCCAGTTTACTCTAAATGTCTAAAAGATTCCAACATAAGAATTTCACAAGATCCCAACAAGAACCCATTGTCATTTTCCAAACTGCTGCACTCATTTCCAAATTATTTAGGGTAAAGATTGCAGAAGATTCACTTTGAATACATAAAAACTTAAAAAAAAATTTATTTTTTTGTAAACAACAGCACATTTCCATTAATGGCTCCCCTTTTCTTTTTTTAAAGTAAAATTATGAAAGCATAGGATGTTTCAGGTTTAAGAAAATTATAAAAATACGTTATCATTAAAAATATGAGTCTCAAGGTTGTACAAAACAATATCTTGAGCACTAGCTGTTGGGGGTTAGGAGAAGAGCAATGGATATTTACTCTGTAAAGATAGACAGCAGGCACTCAAGGCATTATCAGTCATGAAAAAAATATGTATGTATGTATGTATGTGGAACTGAAAGCCCTTGGGATACAGGACCACCACATATAGTTGTACAATTGGGGCACAGCACAACCCTCAGTGGCAAAGTTCACAGAGACCATGACAGGGCAAATACAGAGTTGGATTCACTTGTATTGGGTTCCAGACACTATGCTATTGCTAGGATATAAATATCAGTAAGACACAATCTTCCTCCTCAAAAAAAAATAAGTAAATAAAAAAATACTCCTAGCTCAGTGGAGAAGGCAGAAACATAAACAGATAAAATTATAAAACAAGGTGAGAGGCCGGGCGTGGTGGCTCACCCCTGTAATCCCAGCACTTTGGGAGACCGAGGTGGGTGGATCACGAGGTCAGGAGATAGAGACCATCCTGGCTAACACAGTGAAAACCTGTTTCCACTAAAAATAGAAAAAATTAGCCGGGCATGGTGGTGGGTGCCTATAGTCCCAGCTACTCAGGAGGCTGAGGCAGGAGAATGGCATGAACCTGGGAGGCGGAGCTTGCAGTGAGCCAAGATGGCAAGATGGTGCCACTGCACTCCACTCTAGCCTGGGCGACAGAGCGAGACTCTGTCTCAAAAAAAAAAAAAAAAAAAGAAACAAGGTGAGAATGCAAAGACGGAGGTAGGCACAGAAGATGAGAACCTGACACTGCGTGGAGGAAGAAACTCAGGTAATGATTTATGAAGTGAGGAAGCCTGAGTTGGACCCAAAAGTGTGAGTAGCAGCTAATGGAGAGAAGGCAGGACGGGAGCTTCCCTGGCAGATGAGCAGCAATGACTAAGGTACTGACAAGAAATGGCCTAGTGTGTCCGTAAAGCTGTGAGCAGTCTGGGGGTCAGGACCCTACAAAGCAAGGTATCGGGCAACAAATATGTGACTGCTCAAAAAGCCGATCTGACTTGTGTGAAGTCTAGCATTACAAGAGCAGATATGACCATCCGCTTTGGAAGAGCCCAAATCTGTAAAGTTCTGCCTTCCATATGTACCCTACAAGATTAAACTACAGCCTGATGATCTGCACACAATCACTTTTGTCTTCTAGTGTACATTCCATTAGACACATTTGTTCTACTGATTGCTGTTTCTCTGTTTACCTATATTTCCCTGTATCAAGTGCCATTGACAGCTTTCAACTAATTCTCCATCCTAATGAATTAGACCTAGGGCTTTTATGTTTGAAAACATGCCATCAATCTACAACTTATTTTTTCATCTAAAATAATATTTGTGTTTATCTAATTACAGAAATTATTACATCATACAGAAGTGATTTCATCATAATTTGGTTTACCAATTCACTATATACATTTTGGTTATTTCAGTATTTACTACCATGGGTAATACTGAAATGACAAACCTTGGATGAACTGTGTGATTTTAAACTCATGTGGTTTAATGTCTGTAATTTTCTCCTAAGAATAAATTTATAGAAGTCTAAGTGTCGAGTCAAAGAGAGCATTAAAATAAAATCTTTTGAACATATTGCCAACTTGCTCTCTGTAAAAGTTATTCCCATTTACTATCCTGCGAGGAGAGTGTCTGTTTCCCCACCTTCCTAGTTATTTTCAATCCATAATGCTGAGCTGAATCTGCAAAGTGACCTCATGTCTTTCTTGGACATGTACAGTCAGCATACAGAGATGGTTAATGGATAAATACTCTTATCCTGATCAGAAGAAATAAATGCATGTATTGAGCAGGTAAGCAAGTTGTAGAAATTCTACAGTAGCAAGCCAAGCAGTCAGAGGCAAAATCCTTCTACTGCTGTTTATCCTGGATCACTATTTGTTCCATGCAAATAGTGGGTATCATTTCTTTGGCTCACATTTTAAAATCAGAAGAAAAAATGTGGATTTATGGCTTCTTTAGAAATATTGGAACATCTGGAAACACTATGCATGAAAGGTACTACTGACTAGAGCTGAGAGGGGTTGCTGCTTTAGACAGGAAGGTATCTCCAGGTGATCATATATTTCACCCAGATGCTTTCACTCATTTGTATTACCTGCCTGGCCATTGTCAGCATTTGAGTTTGACAGTTTGAATACTCTAAGTACTGCTTCTTCGCCGGAATAACAGTAAATTATGCTGAAGCAGAATTACAACACAAATTTAGATATAGTGAAAATCAAACCATAACCTCTGAAATATAACAGTGTGTTGTGCCTCTGAGTTGGTGAGTTGTATCCAGTTCTACATTATAAAGAGATTTTACCATAATATGTTTACATATATCTATACATAATTCATGTGTGAAATATGCATAGCTAAAAATAATTGCTAGTCTATTATTAGAAATATCTGCAACAATAGATTGCAAACATTAAAATACAAGAATTTTGTTCACACGTACTTTCCAATTTAATTCAACCTCAAACTGCAATAAGCTTACTTGGAAAAATAATAGCCAATTAAAAATTTTAAATATCTAGCCTGTAATCAGAGGACAGAATTATATTCATTTCATTAAGTTCAAAAGTGTAATTAGACATATAGCTGTGCATGGTGTCAGAATTCTGCAGGCAGTTAGTTATGCAAGACCACGTAGAAATTAAAGCCTGTGAAATAAGTGTTATGAAGTTTTTTTCAATTGCAACATAAATACAGTCATGCAGAATAAAGTTGGCAAAGCCCTCAGGAGAAAACAGAACAAATGATAGAGTATAAACACATACCTTTATCAGAAGAAATGGGCCTAAGGTTTTATTTTGGTAAATCTTAGTTAAACATAGCAAGAGGATTTATGCTAAGGTTTGCAAGTAATACAGAGTTCTTGTAAAGCACAAGACATCGGTCTCAAGATGTCCTATATAAAGTGATTTACATGACAAGTAAGAAAGAGAAGGTTTCCAAGGTTTGTTTTATTTAAATGACTTGCAAGATAAAAATAAACGCTTTCTTCATCAAGGCATCTATTGCCCTATGAATATGCATGTACAGCAGCAATAGATTAGATGAATAAAGAATTTAGAAGCCTGCCTACTATGGTTAACGTAAAACACCACTGTGGGCCGGGCATGGTGGCTCACACCTGTACTCCCAGCACTTTGGGAGGCAGAGGCAGGCAGATCACAAGGTCAAGAGATTGAGACCATCCTGGCCAACATGGTGAAACCGTGTCTCTACTAAAAATACAAAAATTAGCTGGGCATGGTGGTGCAAGCCTGTAGTCCCAGCTACGTGGGAAGCTGAGGCAGGAGGATCGCTTGAACCTGGGAGGCAGAGGTTGCAGTGAGCCGAGATCCTGCCACTGCACTCCAGTCTGACGACAGAGGGAGACTCTGTCTCAAAAAACAAAACACACACACACACATACATACACACACACACACACACAAACACCACTGTGTCTGCTATATCAGTTTTCTAGATCTTAATACCCACTTTAGTTTTTCATTTTTTATTTATCAAAAATAATTTAATACGCAAAAATAGGCCGAGTAATATAAGGAACCTCCATATACCCATTATCTGGCCTCAACAACTGTCACATATTGGCCAGTACTGCTATATCCATACTATCAACCACCTTCACCCCTTCTGTATTAACTTGAAGCAAATCTCAGATATCATATTTCATCCCATGTTACAGAATGTCTTTCTAAAAAATAAAATAAAATCTTTTTTTTCTTAAACGTAACCATACTCCCATTATAACACTGGAAATAAACTAATTTCTCAATATTTTCAGATACCCTGTTAGTGTTCAAACTTCCAATTGTCTCATAAATGTTATAGTTTTAATAGCTTGTTTTTAAGAATCAAGTTTCAAATAAGGTACATTATAATTGTTACTTTTTCATTTATGTTGCATGAATGTGATAGATTCCTCCTCCATCATCTTTTCTTTTTCTTGAAGTTTATTTCTTAAAGAATATTGGGTTTTAAATTATGTAAATGATTGGAAATAAAGTTCAAAGAAGGTTTTTGTCTTTTAAAAAGTGAGTATCTGGGCCGGGCGCGGTGGCTCAAGCCTGTAATCCCAGCACTTTGGGAGGCCGAGACAGGCGGATCACGAGGTCAGGAGATCGAGACCATCCTGGCTAACACGGTGAAACCCCGTCTCTACTAAAAAAAAAAAAAAAAAAAAAAAAAAAAATACAAAAAAACTAGCCGGGCGAAGTGGCGGGCGCCTGTAGTTCCAGCTACTCCAGAGGCTGAGGCAGGAGAATGGCGTAAACCCGGGAGGCGGAGCTTGCAGTGAGCTGAGATCCGGCCACTGCTCTCCAGCTTGGGCGACAGAGCAAGACTGGGTCTCAAAAAAATAAAAAAATAAAAAATGAGTATCTGATTAAAATAGGGAAAGAGGAATCAATGTCTGACAGTGTATGTAAATGTGTAGATAAGTGTGTGCATGTGTGTGTGTGATATAGTATCATTTTTAGGAACATTTAGCAACAGTAGGATTCCACGCATGCATTCATTTATTTACGCATCCATCTATCCATCCCATCATCCACCCATCCACTCACTAACACTTTGAGCACTCTATTTGCCAGCAATCCTCCAACCAGTAGGGCCTACCAGGTAAAATAAAACACTGATCTCTGCCCTCTCGTTGCTTGCTCACTTAGGAGTCAGATCTAGAAACAAAAACAATGTGACACACATTCCAATTATTCCTACAGCTCAATCGCACAGGAAAGAAAGAATTGCCCCCTCAGATTCAGAACTGCGTTTCTGAATCAGCTTAATTGCTGAATCCCCCAATAATCTGAGCCAACACAGGCATTCTAAGCTTTGGTGATTATTTCCAGCCCCCACTCAGCATTTCCTGATGCAGAAATAACAGCATCCTCTTATTACACAACTTTTGATTCCTGAAGGCACAGATCCTGGTCTCAGTGTGCACCTGCATACATGATAGCCCTCATCAATTAACTCCCATGTCCATCAAGGATTTATTGAAATCCAGTTTACTATGCACCATGTAGAAATGTCCAGCTGCTGCACAAGGTGGGCATGGGTCAGCCTGTACTTGTCCATGCTCTTGGCAGATATTCTGCCATCCTCTTAGGACAAAAGACTGGTTTCACAGTGAGTGCTTATTTCTTCATTAAAAAAATGAAAGGTCTCTTCTCCCTTCCTGGGTCTAGCCTAGAACTGTGTGTAATCCTTTTCTACAACTCACACCTAATTTTGATGCATTCTTATCAAGCCAAGAATGCCTTGTAGCCAGGTCCCCTCTCAAACTTGCTCAGACTTCATCTTGCCCAGATTGCTGTATTGCTCCAATCAAGGGAATCTGCGGTCAGTGAAAATTCTTTCTTCAGCCTCTGCTTAAACATTCAAACCCATCTCAGTAGATCCAAAGACCTGCAGCATTCTCCTCCAGAAGCCCTACAAATTGCTGCCTTCCTTGTGCATTCTACCCCATAGACATATAAGCCAAGTTTTGTAAGAGATAGTGGGAGTCTGGAATAAGCCTCTGAAACACATGATGTTAGGGATTGTGTAAAGAAGAGACTGTAGTACCCAACAAAAGGGTTAGGTCTCAGATGACCCGAAGAGGAAAGGGCAGATGTGGAGCAGTGAAGAGATGTACAGAACAGGGAAGCTCAGTAAGCTCATTAGCCATTCTGCTCAGAGCTATTTCTCCTTTCACAGTCTGTATCAATTACAAATCCCGCAGGCCCCTCCTTCAGAGCATTTCCGAATCTGAGCGCTGCTCATGACCCCTACTGTACACCCCACCCATAGACACCACCGTGTCTCACGTAGATGAGTGACATGGCCTCCTGGCTGGTCTCCCTGCTTCCACACCAGACACCTTCCCACCTCCGGGCCTTTGCATTCCCAGTTTCTTTTCTCTACTGGGAAGTTCTTCCCCATGGAACTTTCCAAGGAAATTCCGTCCTTGCTGTTCACTCCCCATCTTCTTCGGGTGCATGTTCAAATGTCACGTTATTAGTGAAACTTTCCCTGTCCCCCTACTTAAAATTATAACACATGTACAGTAATACCAGTTGTTCCAATGTCATTTCCTTAGTTTATTTTTCTCTAATTTGTAATACATGATATTTCTCCTTATTTGTTCATTGTCTGTTTCTCATTCCCTCACTAGAATGTGAGTTCTACAAGGACAAAGATTTTATCGATTTTGTCCACTGCTGTACCTTTAGTGCCTAAAACAGAACCTAGCACGTAGTAAGTGCTTCATAAATATTTGCAGAAGGGAGGGATGGAGGGAGGGAGGGGTGACTTCTCCCAAAATATTAGGGAGCCCTTTGTGTGACACCAAGTTAGATATAACTATTGCCCTTGAGGTGCTGAAGCACACAATACTTGAATGGTGATAGAAAACCCATATCTAATATAGTTATTGAACTAAATTGGAAATGCTAGTGTGTGGGAAGGTGCTTGGTGGATTGAGAGAGCACCATTCAGCTAAAATGTTTAATGTGCTAAGGGTGCCCAGACACAGGGTGATGAGAAGAAGATGCTGGAGAGAAAGACTGTATCATTATATACCATTTGCATTTTCCTTTGATTTAAAATATTCATGGACTGAAGTAGATCTAGGACCTCAGGGCAGCAACAGTCATTAAAGTCAGTCCAGATTTCCTAATGGGTAGGCCTAGGGGAGGCAGAACAATTGGACAGCCTGGACAGGCTAATGAGCTTATGCTCCTTAAATGCTTATTTTACACATATTCATTCAACATTCATTTAATAAGGCATGGAAAAAATGTTCTATTAATAAAATTGCAAACTTTTTGTTTAAATTCAATGTGAGGTATTTATTTAATTCCTTGTAGTAACACCATATTTTAATGTATTTGGAATTCTTCACTTCACAGTTTTTCTGTCACTCATAACTCGAGTTAGTCATGAAACTCACTGAAAACAAACTTCACTTACATTACTATGTTCAAAATATATTTAAATTGTCTTTTCTTCTGTCCTTCATGTTGGCAAAATACTTCCCACTTTTCACTCTTTGATGTTTACATTTTTTTCCTCAAATGAGACAACTTTTGTTTTTATTTTATTATTATTGAGACAGGGTTTTGCTTTATTGCGCAAGCTGATTTGCCTGATGGCTCACTGCAGCCTCCACCTCCTGGGCTCAAGTGATCCTCCCACCTCAGCCTCCCAAGTAGCCAGGACTACAGGGGTGCACCACTGAGCTGATTTTTTTTATTTTTTGTAGAGACAGGTTTCATCCTATATTGCCCAGGCTGCTCTCGAACTCTGGGGTCAAGTGATCCTCCCACCTCAGCCTCCTAAAGTGTTGTGATTACAGTAATGAGCCACCATACCTGGCCTGAGACAACTTATTGAGCCATGTATTAAAGGGTTTAAAGTTGAGTGAGTAGCATAAATCATTTGTTCCTAGGTCTTTATTTGGTTTCTGTTTCTGCTGACTCCAACACTGACTTGTGCCCATCAAATGATAGGTTATAAAATTAGAGATGCAGGCCTAGGTCTCTAACATGCACAGGAGATATACGTTCCTGCGGAGGGGTAGTATCTCCTGTTTGTTTTTGTTGTTGTTGTTTTTTTAATAGAGTTATTCAACTGATGCTGGACCAGTCGACATTTTGCCATATCTGAAGGTGAACCTTGTGGCAATCTGCATTAGCCGGCACTACAGTCAATCACCTTGTGGAGAAAAGTGGACATTCTGAGCAGCCCTGGTCTCTTTCCCTGCTGACACTGCTGCAAGCACTGCTGCTCAGTGTAAACTGGCGGTCCAGGACGATCTGATACTGTCCCTGCCTAGTGTTTGTCAGGGAAGAAAAGGGAATAAAAGGTCTGTTTTCCAGTGTTAAACTATCTTAATCTCATGTCACCATGCTCCTGGGTCCCACCTACTACGACATACACACGTCATATTTTCCTAGTGCTAGGTTTCTAGTATTGCCTGGAAAATGTGGTCAGAACTAGCCCTTTGGTTCAGATGCCCTCATCCTTAGGCAAAATTCCCTTTCACAACTTTCTGAGATCTCTTGACAGTTGATCTCTCTCAGGGACACCTTCGTGTAAGAGAAATGATCAGCCTCATAACAGTGTATCAAAATCTTAATCCCTCTCCTTCCAAAGGATCCCTTATACCCATGCAAATATACCCTGTTCTCTTCTCATCAAAGTTTTATTTTCATAACCAAGGAGGATGGAAAAACAAGGCCTGTCAGGCCAACAAATGTCCAGTTATGCCCTTCCCAAGAAAGCAACACTTGCTTTATATATCCAGAGCTAAGAGGGATCACTGAAAGGATTCATTCAGCAGAGATCTCTGCGCCAAGGGGACTCTAAGAAACAATTGACTAAACAACCAAACTCCCTTAGTTGTAAGCATTGATGGATTTAGAACTGGAAAGACCCACTGAATTAAATTGTTCATTACTGCATGTTCTTTGGTGTATCTATTTTATAAAACTATTAGAAGCTTTGTTTTTTGACTTGAAGTGTTATCTATTAATAAAGAATTTTTGATAGAATAAGAAGTGCTTGAGTTTATATATAGCCAATTATTGCCCATCTTAAATGGATCTGAAAATCTATTATGCTAATTTGCATTTGGATAGGTAGTATTTTAAATAAATTGTTTGCAAATTAAGTGGGTTTTAATTGGGGAGGGTAAGTGATGTCCAGTGTGATTGATCTTATTAAAAGGATAAATCTTTCATGCATTAAACCTTAATATTTCAACCATGAGGTTAGCAGTGTTACGTTGCAAATCTCATTTAAATTGTTTGCCAAAAGCATGAATTAAAAACAGTCTATAATATAAAGTTAGCTTGGCCAAAAAGTGATGACAGACAACTTTTAGTGAATTTCAGAATGATTGTTCATCCAAAAAAATGGTTTCCAAGTCAAATTTTGTATGTCTGTTATAGAAAATGCCTAATGATGTGCTAATTACCTTCAGTCTTTTATTAGTTTAAAAAATGTTAAAATTAGTTATAGCTAGAGAAGGAACTCCAGTTCCTTTGTTGCAATGAATAATGCAAAGGTTTGTTTAAATTCATGCAATCCTATTTATAAAAGAACACCTGGGTAACTTTATTTTGAGCTTAGAACAAAACATAAAATTGTTGAGAACAGGATATTTAAATGTACTCATTTACATTCTTAGGCAGAGCAGCAGTGGTAAAATAGCCTTGCTGAGGATATATAAATCTAGATCAGTGAAGCTATAACAGCCAGTAGCCTTACATGAAGGGAAAAGAGGAGAATTACACCACCATCAAGATGCTACTCCTGATCCCTTCCCTTCATGAAGGAAAAAGGGCCAGCTGCTGCCTCCCTGCTAGTGATGGGGAGAGACCTGCTGGCAGTGGCAACTCTACTTGTACTCCATTCTTTCTCTGCTTCTCTCATTTACTCACTCCTGGCTTAATTGTGTCGTTTCCTGCATCTTCTCCTCCCCACCACACACATAGCCCAGACCTCTCTCTCTTGAAATCTCCCCCTCAAAGTTTCCTTCCCACATTTTGGAGAACGGTTGGTTTCTTGGACCATATTAGCCTCAGAATGTCCCATACCCTAAGCTGAATCAAGCACAAGAGGTTTGGGCAGCTGCCTGCATCCCCGAACCATAATGGGAAAAGGATGGATCACCACGGGAAAACATCTGACACATTTTTCACACACAACTCTGTAATCCGCAAAATCTAATTTGGTTCTGCTAATTTGGTTGGCAGAAGAAGAGAGAAATGAAAAGTAGAACCTGCAATAAAAATCCTCACCAGAACACTCCAATCTCTGTTAAATAATTTTTTTCTATGTGCACATGTCAATTTATATATTCGGGGTAGATCACCAACTTGAGACCAGCTACCCGACAGCCTCTGATGTCAGCCATCAAAGTCAATTAAAATTCAGACACTGAATATTGCTGTTTGCCAGTAATAAGTCTCAGTAACCATATCTATACACATTTCTGCACTTATTTTAGAGTGTGATGCCAGACATTATTCAGGCATGTGTGATGGAAAAACCATAGAAGTAAAGGGAAATCCAAATGGGTAAAAATAGTGGTAACTTCAGGGCACATAATAACTCTTTCATTGCATATATACTAGTTTTATTGATAGAAAATAACTTCTTCCACTCATTAAACAAATTTTGAACAAATATTGAAAAAATGTTAAGTTAAAAAAAAAAAAAAAACAAATTACTAGCCAGGGAGGAGTCCCAAGGCATAAATTAGAAGCCAAGTTGCAAGTCAGGATGTGATATCTGAGCTATTTAAAAAACTATTCACTTTTGCTGACTCCTACCTGGTCCCTTTTTAATTTTTTTAAATTATGGATACATAATAGTTATACATATTTATGGGTTACATGTAATACTTTGATATAAGCATACAATGTGTAAGGACCAAATCTGGGTAATTGGGATTCCCAGGAGCTCAAACATTTATTATTTCTTTGTATTGGGAACTCTCCACATCTTCTATTCTAGCTATTTTGAAATGTAGAATAAATTATTGTTAACTATAGTCACTCTATTTTGCCATCAAACACTAGAACTTACTCCTTCTGACTGTATTTTTGTGCCCATTAGCCAACCTCTGTTCACCTCCATCTCCCCACCTTCCCAGCCTCTGGTAACCACCATTCTATTCCCTCCTTCCATGAGATCGTTTTAGATCCTACGTATGAGTGAGAGCATGCAATATTTGTCTTTCTGTGCCTGACTTGTTTCACATAACGTAATGTCCTCCAGTTCTATCCATATTGCTGCAAATGACAAGATGTCATTCTCTTTGTGACTGAATAGTATTCTATGCTGAATATATACCATGTTTTTAAAAATCCACTGATAGACACTTAGGTCAATTCCATATCTTGGCTATCATGAATAGTGCTGCATTAAACATAGTAATGCAGATATTTCTTCAATATACTGATTTCCTTTCTTTTGAATAAATACCCAGCAGTGGGATTACTGGATCATATGGTAGTTCTATTTTCAGTTTTTTGAGGAACCTCCACACTGTTTTCCATAGTGGCTCTTCTAGTTCACATTCCAACTAACAGGGAAGCACTCATCCACCTACTCTCTTGGTCTTCCAGTCTGGAAGCTGCTCTCAGTCATCTGATGACCCAGTATCCTTAGTATCCTTCCCTTCCCAACTCTCTCTTCACAGCACCTGGACCAGTATCCTCAAGTTCAGCCCTGAGCAGGCTCTCGCTTGCTTGACCACCATATGACACCAACAGCCTTCTCCCCACCCTCATTCAAGGTTGAGTGTCAGCCCCTCTTTCTCCCTTCCCTATACTCCAGCAGATGGCTGGCCTTTTCCTTACTTCTATAATTTCTTCCACTAGCAGCCCTCCTGATTCCTGGGAATATCTGTCTCCTTTGCTCGTTCAGGATCCCACTTCACTATGGTATGTACTGAGCAGATTTGCCCTTGGATTTCACTTTGACCTTTGCTCTACCCTGTGTCCTTGGAGTGCTCCATGGAAGTAAGAGTAACGAGTTGGCAGAAGATGTTAACAGAAAACCCATTTCCTGCACTCTCAAACACATCCAGCCTGCACAGAATCTCCTGCTGCCCTTTCATATGTATGCCCTGACAAGGAGGACTTATTGTCTCTGCCCTGTCTCCTGTAGGCACTGCGCTGCTCAGAATATTATCAGGTTCTGCTTACAAAATACACATTACCAAGAGGTTGAAATCCAAATGCAAGGAGTCAAGAGTACCCTTCTGTGTTGCCCAGGGAATGATGATTTTTAATGTGATAGCATCAGCCACATTTCTACCTATAAAAATCCCCAGAAGTAAAACACTCTTCTGACAGTTCACTGCCATGGTCCTGCTAATTTGGTTCTGCTAATTTGGTTGGCAGAAGACACTCACGAGAATCAGACACTACTTATAATCATAGATTATCATTTAAAATACAGTGTGCAGACATACTAGGGGATAACCACATTAATTACTCACTGCAGCCATTCAAATGATTCCTAGAGATGTTTCTTGCATTCTCCACCACCTGGGATGCCTGTCTGCTTTCTCCCTGATAATGTAAGTCCATCATTACTTGCAAGACTCAAGTCTCACCTTTTACAAGGAATCCTTTCCTTCCAGTCCCACTATCACACACCTGCACAGAGGTTGCTTTGTAACTGTTTAAGTTCTTTTTAAGTTAGCACTATGTTTTTTCTCCTTTGTTTTCTTCATGAAACTTAGTAAAGTAGCTTACATACAAAAGACCAAACTCTCTGCAGAATACAAGATCCCATACCTACAAAAACTGATGGGTGAGTGACTAAATGATCAAGAAAATTAATCTACCAATTAATCAATCAATGCAAAAGTATGTCAGTCTAGAAACCTGATCCAGAAAGTCATGCCCTGAGCTTAAGTTTACCAAACAGTATTATCCTTGCCTAAAAGTAAAGATTCAGATTTGGGGTAATGCTATATGAGTTCAAGCTCTGTTTGGCTATTTAACCAAACATTAGATAAGTTATTTTATAGGTCTTAGAAATTGTTTGCCTCATTTTTTAAGCATAATACCAAACTAAAGAGAGAATGAATGAGCAAAAGCCTCATAAATGATGTAAATATTAGTAATTACCATGATTATTTCAATGAAAGGGGGGAAAATCAGGCCCAGGGGAAAATCTGTGCAGTAAACTGAGTCAATCTGGAGATTCTGAAATATGTACTTAGAAACAGAACATTTCAACCACAGAGAAGTATTGTTTTTCCTTAATATTCAGCATGTTTGTATTCTCTAGCTTATTATTTTATAATTGATAGCAAAGCTATAAATGGCTTTGGGGATTGTTGCATATCTCACATGATTGCCTTGTTGTGGAGTAACAATCAAGTGGAAACGGCAAAAAATTTTGTCAAAGATTTCTTTCTGTAGGCAAGATGCTGCTTTTTTTCTAAGTATCTTTTAGCTGTTGAGTATTTTATAATCATTGACATAAATATAAAAATGGTAAACAATGTTTATTGTTTGCATACAAGTGAGTCTGAATTGGGGCCTTTTAGTGCCTGTCATTCCCAATGCAATCTCAAGAACGTAATAGGCAATCAGACGGTGATTTATCTGACCCATTATCGAGAAAGAACCAAGAAAAATCTAAACATCATTTGGTTCACTCATGTGTGCACTGCAAATGCAAAACAGTGAATTATCTGAGCTCTGTCATGATTTTCTACGCTATAAACATATTTAGTATTCAAAAATGTGTTTTTATCTTTATCCTTAATTTTTTTTGTTCAATTGCAGGAAAAAAATACAGAAGCAAAGTAAATGTAATGGAGTTTCATAAAGGAAAAAATATCTAAAAAACAAGGCTATAGATGCGCCAGAAAAGTAATACTCTAGGCTTTCTTGGGGTGAGGTGTGTTGTTCCAATGTCATGACCAAATTCCAGCTACAGTGCTTACTTCAGTCTATGCTGCCTATAGGAAATGCCTCCTGTGGTCTGAACAGGATACCAGACTTTGTTGATGACATTACTAGAACTGATGGGAGAGCTCTGCTAAGCAGCTGCCGTGTGCTTACACTTCAAGTGAAAATGAAGCAGAGTTGTGTATTGAATGAGCTCTAAGTCTGAAAACAAGCTTTAGGTCACAAAAGGTACTTTTAATTATGTATGAGTATGACCAACAATAATGTTATAAAACTAACTTGAAAAGACAATACAAAGTGTTATACCATATAAAAAAATAAGCCACACATTAACTACATTACTAATTAGTTTAGTAGTTGATTATGCCTGTCTTATGGAGTCATAATCCACTGGGTAAAATGGACACTTTCCAAATAATGCCACAGATAAATATGCAAACTACAAACTGAGAGAAATAGTGTAAAGGAAAAAGAGCACATGGCCAAGAAAGCTGATCAAGGCTGGTGGGTCAGAGGAAGAGACTTGGCGTGACAGTAGTTGGGGCCAAGGCAAGGGGTTGGGGAAGGGGACAGGGCACAGCAGGCATGCAATCTCCTCGTGAGAGAGAACAGAGGGAAGCAAAGGAAGGTAGATGTCACCAGAACACATAGGTGAAGGGGAGCAATGGACAAAGTGAGGAAGGCAGTAGGCAAAAGCACACCATCCCAACTCTGAAGTGTTGGCGGTGTTCTAGAAGGTGTTGCCTCTGAGTTTTAATTGGAAACGTGCTTTAATACATTTTTTTTTTCTCTCACAGCGACCAGTGAGGCTGACATTTTTCCATTCTAGGTATTAAGGGAACCTTTTCAAATTCATAATATGTGGCAGAGAAATAATTCATAACTTAGATGTCCTGACTCCTGCACAAGCCATCTCACTGCTCTGTCTGCCCGCCCCCCCGCCCCGCACCCCTGCCCCGCCCCCCTGCCCCGCCCCGCCCCCCTCGACCATCTCTCTTCTCTGTTCTTTAATACAGAGGCAGTGAGTGGATCGATTTGGTCATACTTCCAAGGAAACTTCCAAGACTCTTCCTTCAATTCAGCAATGGATTCTTAACCCTGCAGTTCTAATCACATGATTTTCAGTAAACATAGTCAAGGCCAATTAAAATGTATCCCTAATTCTGGGGTTTGCTAGCTAAGCAGAGAAGAAAGGAGGGAACTTTTAATTTTTAGGATCTAAGTCAAGAATTAGCCAGAGAAGATACACTGGAATACTTTTTTAAACAAAACTTTGTGATTAGCAATAGTGCTAAGCCTGGACTTGGAAAGTCCAACCACAGCTTCAAGTGAAGAAGCCAACCCTGCTCCTCCTCGTTGTGATTGCAAATAGTTCGGTCATCTTCATTCCTTGTAGACCACAGTCAACTGCAAGTTCCACAGGGTTAAGAGACAACTGGACAACAATCTAAAATATTGTTTTTAATAATGTACATTCTGTTTATTTCATTTACTCTATCCTTTTAATATTTCACCTTTTCTAGACATCTCTGGATTATGGTAGAATTCAATCAAGGGTCAGCCTTTTGCCAAGATAAAATTCTCTACTTCTACTATTTACCCTTTTCCAAAATGAGAGAGCTATATTTATTCTTGCCAACAGATGAACTAAGCAAATGTTTATGGTACTGATATCGAAGTGGACTGGGTGGAGGCTGGGGTGGATGAGTGGCTTTGGTAAGACAATATTGATTGCTATAGCAGATAAAACCTGAAATCTCAGTGTTTTGACTCAATAGAAGTTAACTTCTTGCTCTCAAAATCCTGGCAGTAGCAGGAGGTGGAGCTAATCATTCCATGCATCATTCAGAGACCCAGGATGATGGAGGCTCTGCCATCTTCAGTGTGTGCTTCTCAAGTTGCCTTGGGTGTTAACATCCAACAAGCAGGTGGGGAAAGAGAGAAAACAGAAGGGTGTGTGGGTTCTGTGGCCAGGCCCCGGAGTGGTGTATGTGACTTTCTGACACATTCCATTAACCAGAATTCAGCAACACAGTCACACCCACCTGTGGTCACGTGGTTTCACTGTAAGCCACAGAGGAGAGGGAAACAGACTGGGAATCAAGTAGTCAGTTTCTGTACAAGACGGATTTAGGAGAATTCTGCTTTCTTTTCTAAACCTTGTATTCGGTGGATAATTTGAGATATGAAGAAAATGTAATCCACACTTTGACATTAAATCCAAGTTTATGTATCTATGAAGGCTTCTCTATTTATCCACCCCCCCACCCAAAATCTGACAAACATTTCGCAAGTCTCCCAGTTCTCCCTTTAGTAACAGCACATCCTTTCAGATACAAACAGAAGAAAAGGCAATTGCTGTCTGCTGTTCTGAGTCCCTGTTCCCTCAACTATAAAATGAGTATAATATTTAATTTAACACATTGAGCACCCTTGATATACCAGGATTCATAGCTGAAACAGGCACCCTATTGTGAGACAGACAATGACAGCATAGTATTATGATTGAGGTAAACAAAATTGCATAATATTTTTGCAAACACCCATGACAGTGCTTAGCATACATTATGATATCCAATGACTCCTGGTGATTTCTCTTTCATCTCTCATTTTCTCCACTCATTCACCAGCCCATCATTTCTTCTACAGGTATATGGAGGGTTTTGTTACTGTTCAAAAGATCTCCCAGGTCACTATCCTAATCCTGGAAACTGGGCCAGCTTGACTCCTGCCTGTGAACTCAGCCTAGCAGCCATTCTGGCCCAAAGTGACCCTGAGCATCAGCCTTGAGGGCTGGTCCTCAGGTCCTGCTTCCTCCTGGTTCTGCTCAAACCTGCCTGTCTGGCACCCAGCCATTTGGCTTCTGTCTTGTACCTAGCTTCTCCCTGCTTAGTTCTTGCCTTGTATTACCAACACCAGGACTCCTCTAAGTGAGCTTTGGCTTTCTCAGGACCTGAGGGTAATAGAGTGAAGACATAGACTAGTCGGATTGCAGACTCTTAAGAAAATTTATTGACCTCATCATAACCACTGTCATTACAGAAGTAGTTAATTACAATATTTAGAAGAAGGGTCGGCAAACATTGTCTACCAAAGGCCACATAGTAAACATTTTAGACTTTGCAGGTCACATCCAGTCACTCATATTATTTGTGTGTGTGTATGTGTGTGTCTGTATGTATGTGTGTGTGTGTATGTATGTGTGTGTGTGTGTGTGTATATTCTTCAACTGTTTATAAATGTAAAGTCCATTCTTAGGTCATGGGCTATAGAAAAACAGATGACAGACTGGATGTGACCTGTGAGTCATACTTTGCAGACTTCTGGTCTAGAGCTGCCCTGTGCAGTATGGTAGCTATTAGCCACATGTGACTATTGAAATTTAAAATTAAATTATTTAAAGTTATATAAAATTTGATTCCTCGGTTGTGCTAGCTCAATAACCATATTTCAATTGCTCAATAGTCACATGGAGCTGTTGGCTACTATGTTGAAAAGCAAAGACACAGAATACTTCCAACATCACAGAAAATTCAATTATACAACACAGGTCTAGAGCCTGGTTCAAATTAGCAAGTTTTTCACAGTGTTTTCTTTAGATTAATTCCCTGTTCACACTGCAATCCCCTCCCCCATATCTATTCCATTTTCCTCCCAGTTATATCACATCTCATCACTATAACAATCCATGCCATGCCCCTATACGTAGTGGGGACTGTGATCAAGAGAAATGAAGTAGTGAGCTTGCAAACTTGACTTTCATCCCAAGTTATTTGTTTCCTAATGGAAATTAGCCAGTTAGCTTTTGAAAGGCTTCTTCTAGAGCAGAGCCTTGCATTTCTTGGTCCTATTTATGCTCTTACCAACTTCTAAATCAATGGGTAGAGGAAAAACCAAGATACTCTCTATATCCCACAGCAAATAGAAGAATGTAACGAACCCCAGCTCTTAATATCTACCAACATCCTAATCCACCCAACCCCAAAAGAGACTGTGAAAGTTCTAAGGAGAAGGGAAAGCAGAATGTTAGAGAAGACTCTGTCCCTCTAGAGGTATCACCTAAGGAGCAAGGGGAGAAAGGAAAGAAGACAAAATAGGGAGGACAGTTCAGGGCAAGCTGGAGCCAGCCCCTACTGGCTCATGAGAACCAACTGTTACATTTTCAGGAATCCTTTAAATCATTATAAATACACAGCTAAGTAAATTATATTAAAAACAAAGGTGATAAATGCATAAAACTCCTCTTCTCCTAATTATTTCACTACATTTTACTATCATCTATCTCTTGAGGCTATTTATGCCTATGGTATATGTGTGGTAGAAATATTATATTGTGGTTTGTTGCTGCACATCTCCTCTCAACTTCATGTTCAATAGTGTCATGTTGGTAGTTTAAAATTGGCCATGATGGTTTGTTTTGTTTTGCTTTTACCCAGACAGCCAGTTGCTAAACATTTACCAGAATACCACTGCTCCTGTACAAGCCAGAGAAAAAGGAATGCAGGATATTAGGCAGCTATAAACCATCATCACTGAAGGGCAAGAGAAAGGAATTCAGACTAAGGAGGGATGAAATTTCTGCTGACTCTGGACCCCTGCTTCTGAAGCTGAGTGCTGATTGCAGTTCACCCCAGTTCTGAAGGAGCATCGCCCCAAGTAGAATTGCCCCAACAACTTGAACCATCCTGCCTCAGTGGCTTTTCTACCAGATACCTGTTGCCAGGCTTCTTGAATACCAAACACCTGTCTCAGGGCCTCTGAGAATTACTCGCCCTCTCAACTTCCCTTGATTTCTTGTCCCATCATTGGTTTGATATCACAGATGATGAACCTGTTTCAATCACAGCTAACAATGTTTGTCTCCCTCCAGTCTTCCCTCCCCTGGATTAATCTCCTTTCAGTTTCTGATTATAAATTTTTGCTATTCCTGTACCAATCATCACCTTGTCATGCTGTACCCCACTTGTCTGAGAGCTCAGTCCCTAAACTTTCTGGTCTGAATAACCCTGCTGATGCCCTCTTTTAATCTACTACATGGATACTGCTACCCAACCATAGAGCCATAAACATGGCTTCCATGGAAGGGAAGGGCGAGTACGAGATTAACTGTTATGGCTACATTTACATTTGTTAAAAAGTATTTTTATAAAAAATGGAATGGCATTTTCAAGGGACTTAGAAGAATTTAACTGTTAGAAGTTTTAAAAACAACCGAATCTAAACAGTAGAAAAAAATATATATATTGTATTAAAGGGAATTCACAGAAGATCAAATTAAGATGATACATAGTCCAGAAGCCAATAGGCACAAACTCATTTAACTCTTGACACAAATTGTTCAACATCGTCTTTTTTTGTGACCTGATCTGTACACTGTGGTGAATCAAGGGAGATTAGCCATGTTGCCAGAGTGAGGAAGGAAACCACGAAAGCAGAGCACATCACTTACATGTAATTATAATGATTACAGTGAGAGCCCTTGGACTTAAAAAGAAAAATTATGTAATACAAGAAGTTGCTATGTTAAAGAAGGTAATATAAGCATTACCAAAATTGCTAAGAAAAGTGGGGGAGAAGTTGTAGGATACAGCCACAAATAACTCGAGTAGTAAAAAACAACTGCCATAACAATTTGATGGTGAGAAAGCAATATTTGACTAAATATTATACTGTTTTTGTCCACTTGTGACTTGAGGAATTGACTTTTATTCCCTTTGTTACTTTCCTTACTTATGAAGTGTTTTAAAAATATTCATTAGCTAAATGAAAAGATATTTTAATGATCCCTTTCAAATCTTTTGTGTAGAACTGGGACTTGGGAACTTTAAGGAATACTATTTTTTTTCCTAAACACTTACCATCTCCTCTTGTGTGACAGTAGCAGTAATTTACTGTGCATAATACCTTGCATTAGCCAAGAAGCTAAAGAAATATTTCATAGCTTCAACCTTGACATAGTGAAAGCACAGCCATAAAAAGATAAAAGGAGCATGACAGTAGCCTGAGGTAGTTAAGTTTTAGGAAGCATTGGTTTTGTTTGCCTGTACCTACCAAGCCACTGTCTTTAAATATTGGGTTTCGTCATCACACTGAAAGCAAACATTTTATATAACTGCTTACAGTTTCATTCATTGACTAGATTATTAAGCAAAAACTCAACATTATTTTTGCTTTCCTTGGGTTCTCTTTGTCTAACTTGGAATGGCTTATTGGATGTTTCATATTATATTTGTCTTTCTTTTAAAATAATCCTCTGCATATATACTATCTATGCTCTATAAGAACATGCTATATCCAAACAAAGTAATCTTACAGATAAGATCCTCTGTCTGCCTTCCCCCTCTCATCCATGGATGCTTACATAAGTGGGTGTACCCTCCCTCCAAATAGTATCTATCCCTACAAATGCCTACTAGTAAGAATAGACTTGGGTTCAGGCTTTAGGATAAAAATCTTTATCTTATAATGCAATATGAACCCCAAAAGATGTCATATTAGAGAACACAGTGCCCACTGAAAGTTAAAATCTATGTGAGTCTGTCTACACTGTAAATATATTTTTTGTAACTTTTTTGGTAGTCAATAATATGGATCAATTTTCAAAGAACTTATGGTTATAATTATTTATTTATAACAATCTTTGATTCAGATGGGATTTAGATTCACACAAATGTTCATGCAAGACAGCATAAATATTGGAACAAAAGTAAATTTGAAAAACAAGGAAAAGAGAAAATAATATATATGTCATAATTAATTTAGTATATAAAGTTTAATAACCTCGAATGGACTTGAGATGGGGTTAAGGAATGGGTGGGGAGTGAGGGAAGGGATGAGCAATGAACCGCTGGATGTTAGTGCAGAATGTTGTGGGTATGTTTGACACACATTTTTCCGTCCCTTCCCCCTTCATGAATCTTCACCACAATGGTAGATCCTTGAGGCTAGATATACAGTCCTTGTGTATCTGTGGAATATCTATACTATGTCCTGACCATGTGAGCATGACTCAGTAATGATCTCACAACAGGACATCACTCTTCATTTTGACGGTATCTACTGTATCTACTTCCTTTGTATATTATTTTCTCCTCTAAGTGCCTTCCCCCCATTTTAATCATTAATACATGCTCTAGATAATAAAACAAACATGGACAGTATTACAGCACTTACCCTGAACCAGATAGGAAAACAAATATGTACCTATTTTGGCTAAAAATCTTACAGTGAGAACTATGGACACTCTAAAGAAATAAAGAGATGGGGAGGCATACCCAGGATGGCCGAATAGGAACAGCTCCAGCCTCCAGCTCCTAGCGTGAGTGACACAGAAGATGGGTGATTTCTGCATTTTCAACTGAGGTACCAGGTTCATCTCACTGGGGCATGTCGGACAGTTGGCACTGGTCCGTGGGTGCAGCCTGGCCAGCGAGAGCTGAAGCAGGGCGAGGCATCACCTCACCTGAGAAGTGCAAGGGGGAAGGGAATTCCTTTTCCTAGCCAAAGGAAATTGAGACAAACAACACCTGGAAAATCGGGAAACTCCCACCCTCATACTGTGCTTTACCAAGGGTCTTAGCAAACTGCACACCAGGAGATTATATCCCACATCTGGCCCAGAGGGTCCCACGCCCACGGAGCCTCCCTCATTGCTAGCACAGCAGTCTGAGATCTAACTGCAAGGTGGCAGCGAGGCTGGGGGAGGGGCACCCGCCATTGCTGAGGCTTAAGTAGGTAAACAAAGCCACTAGGAAGCTCGAATTGGGGGGAGCCCAACACAGCTCAAGGAGGCCAGCCTGCCTCTGTAGACTCCTCCTCTGGGGACAGCGCATAGCTAAACAAAGAGCAGCAGAAACCTCGGCAGACGTAAATACCCCTGTCTGACTGCTTTGAAGAGAACAGTGGATCTCCCCGCACGGAGGTTGAGATCTGAGAATGGGTGGACTGCCTCCTTAAGTGGGTCCCTGACCCCTGAGTAGCCTAACTGGGAGACATCCCCCACTAGGTGCAGACCAACACCTCACACCTCACACGGCAGGGTACACCCCCGAGACAAAGCTTCCACAGCAAGAATCAGACAGTAACACTTGCTGTTCAGCAATATTCTATCTTCTGCAGCCTTTGCTGCTGATACCCAGGCGAACAGGGTCTGGAGTGGACCTCAAGCAAACTCCAACAGACCTACAGCTGAGGGTCCTGACTGTTAGAAGGAAAAATAACAAACAGAAAGGACACCCACGCCAAAACCCCATCAGTACATCACCATCATCAAAGACCAAAGGCAGATAAAACCACAAAGATGGGGAAAAAGCAGTGCAGAAAAGCTGGAAATTCAAACAATCCGAGAGCATCTCCCCCTCCAAAGGAATGCAGCTCATCACCAGCAACGGAACAAAGCTGGATGGAGAATGACTTTGACGAGTTGAGAGAAGAAGGCTTCAGTCGATCAAACTTCTCAGAGCTAAAGGAGAAACTACATAACCAGCGCAAAGAAACTAAAAACCTTGAAAAAAGAATGGATGAATGGATAACTAGAATAATCAATGCAGAGAAGACCTTAAGAGAACTGATAGAAATGAAAACCATAACATGAGAACTACGTGACAAATGCACAAGCTTCAGGAACTGACTCAATCAACTGGAAGAAAGAGTATCAGCGATTGAAGATCAAACGAATGAAGCGAAGTGAGAAGTGTAGAGAAAAAAGAGTAAAAAGAAATGAACAAAGCCTCCAAGAAATTTGGGATTATGTGAAAAGACCAAATCTATGTCTGATTGGTGTGCCTGAAAGTGACGGGGAAAATGGAACCAAGTTGGAAAACACTCTGCAGGATATCATCCAGGAGAACTTCCCCAACCTAGTAAGGCAGGCTAACATTCAAATTCAGGAAATACAGAGAATGCCACAAAGATACTCCTCTAGAAGAGCAACTCCAAGACACATAATTGTCAGATTCACCAACGTTGAAATGAAGGAAAAACTGTTAAGGGCAGCCAGAGAGAAAGGTCGGGTTACCCACAAAGGGAAGCCCATCAGACTAACAGCAGATCTCTCTGCAGAAACCCTACAAGCCAGAAGAGAGTGGGGGCCAATATTCAACATTCTTAAAGAAAAGAATTTTCAACCCAGAATTTCATATCCAGCCAAACTAAGTTTTATAAGTGAAGGAGAAATAAAATCCTTTACAGAGAAGCAAATGCTTAGAGATTCTGTCATCACCAGGCCTGCCCTACAAGAGATCCTGAAGGAAGCACTAAACATGGAAAGGAACAACAGGTACCAGCCATTGCAAAAACATGTCAAAATGTAAAGTCCAGTGATGCTAGGAAGAAACTGCATCAATAAAATACTGGCAAACCAAATCCAGCAGCACATCAAAAAGCTTATCCACCATGATCAAGTGGGCTTCATCCCTGGGATGCAAGGCTGGTTCAACATACGCAAATCAATAAATGTAGTCCAGCATATAAACAGAACCAAAGACAAAAACCACATGATTATCTCCATAGATGCAGAAAAGGCCTTTGACAAAATTCAACAACCCTTCATGCTAAAAACTCTCAATAAATTTGGTATTGATGGAACGTATCTCAAAATAATAAGAGCTATTTATTACAAACCCACAGCCAATATCATATTGAATGGACAAAAACTGGAAGCATGCCCTTTGAAAACTGGCACAAGAAAAGGATGCCCTCTCTCACCACTCTTATTCAACATAGTGTTGGAAGTTCTGGCCAGGGCAATCAGCCAAGAGAAAGAAATTAAGAGTATTCAGTTAGGAAAAGAAGAAGTCAAATTGTCTCTGTTTGCAGATGACATGACAGTATATTTAGAAAACCCCATTGTCTCAGCCCAAAATCTACTTAAGCTGATAAGAAACTTCAGCAAAGTCTCAGGATACAAAATTAATGTGCAAAAATCACAAGCATTCTTTTACACCAGTAACAGACAAACAGAGAGCCAAGTCAGGAATGAACTTCCATTCACAATAGTTTCAAAGAGAATAAAATACCTAAGGAATCCAACTTACAAGGGATGTAAAGGACCTCTTCAAGGAGAACTACAAACCACTGCTCAGTGAAATAAAAGAGGACACAAACAAATGGAAGAATATTTCATGCTCATGGATAGGAAGAATCAATATTGTGAAAATGGCCATACTGCCCAAGGTCATTTATAGATTCAGTGCCATCCCCATTAAGCTACCATTAACTTTCTTCACAGAATTGGAAAAAACTGCTTTAAAGTTCATATGGAACCAAAAAAGACCCCGCATCGCCAAGACAATCCTAAGCCAAAAGAACAAAGCTGGAGGCATCACACTACCTGACTTCAAACTATACTACAAGGTTACAGTAACCAAAACAGCATGGTACTGGTACCAAAACAGAGATATAGACCAATGGAAAGGAACAGAGCCCTCAGAAATAATACAACACATCTACAGCCATCTGATCTTTGACAAACCTGACAAAAACAAGAAATGGGGAAAGGATTCCCTATTTAACAAATGGTGCTGGGAAAATTGGCTAGCCATAAGTAGAAAGCTGAAACCAGATCCTTTCCTTACTCCTTATACGAAAATTAATTCAAGATAGATTAGAGACTTAAATGTTAGACCTAAAACCACAAAAACCCTGAATATCATTCAGGACATAGGCATGGGCAAGGACTTCATGTCTAAAACACCAAAAGCAACAGAAACAAAAGCCAAAATTGACAAATGGTATCTAATTAAACTAAAGAGCTTCTGTACAGCAAAAGAAACTACCATCAGAGTGAACAGGCAACCTACAGAATGGGAGAAAATTTTTGCAATCTACTCATCTGACAAAGGGCTAATATCCAGAACTTGTAAAGAACTCAATCAAATTTACAAGAAAAAAAAAAAAAAAAACCCCATGAAAAAGTGGGCAAAGAATATGAACAGACACTTCTCAAAAGAAGACATTCATACAGCCAACAGACACATGAAAAAATGCTCATCATCACTCGCCATTAGAGAAATGCAAATCAAAACCACAATGAGATAACATCTCACACCAGTTAGAATGGCAATCATTAAAAAATCAGGAAACAACAGGTGCTGGAGAGGATGTGGAGAAATAGGAACACTTTTACACTGTTGGTGGGACTGTAAACTAGTTCAACCATTGTGGAAAACAGTATGGTGATTCCTCAAGGATCTAGAAGTAGAAATACCATATGACCCAGTCATCCCACTAGTGGGGATATACCCAAAGAATTATAAGTCATGCTGCTATAAAGACACATGCACATGTATGTTTATTGCAGCACTATTCACAATAGCAAAGACTTGGAATCAATCCAATTGTCCATCAGTGACAGACTGGATTAAGAAAATGTGGCACATATACACCATGGAATACTATGCAGCCATAAAAAAGGATGAGTTCGTGTCCTTTGTAGGGACATGGATGCAGCTGGAAACCATCATTCTCAGCAAACTATCGCAAGAACAGAAAACCAAATACTGCATGTTCTCACTCATAGGTGGGAATTGAACAATGAGATGACTTGGACACAGGAAAGGGAACATCACATACTGGGTCCTATTATGGGGAGTGGGGGGTGGAGGGATAGCATTAGGAGATATACCTAATGTAAATGACGAGTTAATGGGTGCAGCACACCAACATGGCACGTGTATACATATGTAACAAACCTGCATGTTGTGACATGTACCCTAGAACTTAGAGTATAATAATAATAATAAAAAGAAATAAAGAGATGATTCCTCTGTAGGAAACCTAGTCATATCATGTTATTTTAGAGACATGAGAGTTTCTTTAAAGTTAGGAAAGACATGTTGTTCTCTGTTCTCCCTCCCTGAAGTTTGAAAGTCTAATTTTTATATAGATATAGGTATAATCTTTCTCTTCTCTCTTTTTCCCATCAGGATTTCTGAAGGATATAAATCAAATGCTATTTCAAAGAAGCAGCTCTTAATAGTAGCATATTCACTGTTTTTACTAATGTCACCTCTAGCTTTTCCATATCTTGAATTTTAATGGTGTCTGTGCTATAAAATAAAATATTTTTCAAAAGAGCACAGAACATAACACATTTCTCTCCAAGAATTGTCAGTGCTTTGGCCATCTTTGCTTCCTTTCATTTTAGGAATGCATGAGAAGTCTTCTTACCCACAGGAATATTCCTACTTGCTACCTGAAATAAGGTAATTAAGGGTTAGGTTCTCATAGGAGCACTGTTGAGGGATCTTTAAACTCTCTGAAAATTGGTTTCACACTCAGTTTCCAAATTTAGTCCCTCTTCCATTTTGCCCCCTCTGGGCAGCTATCTTGAGTTCATTTCAAGGAAGTCCCTAAAATGCTGGGCCTCTCTTAAAATTGCAACCAAGGGAAGTAAGTTGTCAGCAATCCCATTTTCAGAAACCTTTAAAGGAGAAAGTCTGTATTATCTTTTCCAAAGGAAAGTTCAAATGCAAATGAAAGAGTTACTTTTTCAACTAAATAATGGGGGAGAAAGACCAAGAACATGAAATAGTCCTTGTTGTAATGCCTTGGTGTAAATGGCTTGAATATCCAATTTTTGCTTTTAATATAGTGAGTGGCCAGAAGATGCCTGAGTATCTTTTAGGATTGATGGAAGCAGATCGAAGAAACTCTGTAAGCTATCTTAGCCACTAATGTTGGCTGTGCAGATTCTCTAAGCTCAAACTAGAAAAATCATTTTATTTGCTCTAATTTCTTGATAAAAGCTTTCCATAGTCCTGCAAGTGACTCCAGTTGTATCTACGTCTGTAAACCGTTTTCATTGTTTTAACTCAGATGGTCTGATTGTTTTTTAAAAAAATGAATCTTTTTGAGGAGTTCCCATTTGATTTGCACTGCTCATTTGTATGGCCTAGCTTCACAAATGGGCAGCCACTCACTATCTCTAACTACAGAGTTTCTTTAAAATTGAATTCTTAGACAAAAACTAACTTTAAGCAGGGAACTGAACGGTGGAATCCTCCCCCTAACCCTATCAAGCTATTTCTGCAGAATTGAGTATTTTTAAACACGTAAAATAAACCCTGGAAATACGGAAATAACCATATTAGGCAGTTTATATCAAATTAAATAGCTGTGAGTCAAAGGTCAGTCCATATGTCAAGTTCTAACAATTTCCTGGGGACATAGTTTTTTAATCCAAAATCTGCTCAAACCTTGTTATGAGTTTTGTTAACAGAACTATGAGTGTTTCATTTTGTAAAAACTTCTATGAATTAAGGTTTTTTTAAAAAAATAATTGTTTTGACCCTGCTTTTCCTTTTCTCCCTCTATTACCACTCCCTTACTCCTCCTCTCCCTTCATCCCTTCTGCCTTCCCTTCCTCCTCCCCACTTCCCTTCTACATCTCCTTGACCATTCTGTTGCATTACATCATATCCTTCCTCAAAGAGGGAAAGAGGTGCCCACCTTTTGTACAATATCTAGGCCTGATGTTTTTTTAAAAAAGAGTTATTTATCTCAAATAACCCCAGTCATTACTAAGGGTGTAGAAAGGTACTTTCTCTCCTTGCTTCTGTACGTTTTCACTATAGGAAAGGCTATTTAGTGCACTTATCCAGCAATGTAGCCAAAAAGAGGCTAATGCATTTTAAACATTTAACCATGACCAAAATTTGGAGCTGAAAACTAGTGATGTGATAAAAATATTTTCAACATATTTACAGTACTTTTAACCCCATATGAATCTTGGCCCCGAGGGGAGCAAATCTGCCTCCAAGGGGAGTCACTTTTTAAATGATCTATCTTATTTTCAGAAACACATATAGCCTTCAAGTAACTTACCAAGACCACCATGGCGCCTTTAGTCCTCACCTGTATCTCCCATGTAGAAGAGATAAAACTTTCCTTTGGTTCCTGACAACATGACCCGAAGAGGGTTAGAAGAGAACTTTTGCACTAACCTTTTATTTACATATAAGGTGCAGGTGTAGACAACTGAATGGAAATAAAGGGGAAGTATAATTTGGGTAAACATTTACATTTTAATTTTCTCTTAATTTCTTGAGGCCCATTATGTGTTTATCAAGGCACACAACAGCTTTATGTTAACAATGCAACAATGCATCATTAAATGTATACCAGATGTTCCTGTTCTGGCACCTATTACTGAGAGCCCTCAACTTGCCTGTCAAGGAAAAGAAAAAAAATGTGTGTTCTTCTTTAATAACTAACACTAACCCATCAAAACAAGGAGCAATAACAGAAAGACTCTGACACATTGTTTGATAAAATACTGCCTGGAAACTCATTAGTGTAACAGGCTACAGATGAACCGGCATACCCACTCCTCAGCCATATTCTTGAGGAGCTGAGTAATAAAGACACTCAAAGGTTAAGCCTAAGGATTGAACTGCTGATGCAGTTCGAAATGATGGGCACATCGATTGCCCTTGTGAATCACAAATACAGAGGACTTGGGAGTTATATGAAATTGACAGCAAAGAGTATCAGCAAGCCCATTCAGAAAACGGGCAATATGTGTTTTGGAGGCTCATAAACTAAAATGATACAAAGAAAGTTAGAGCAGATGGCTACAGGGGCATAAACATTCTAAAATGGTTTTTAAAAAGGGAGCTTTTTATGGGAGACGTGCAGTTGGATCTGGGAAAGGATTAAAAGTGAGGACGTTATAACTAAGTCTTCCCTTTTTCTTCTGATTAATTTAACCTCCCAGAGAGCAGTTACTTAAATTGGCTTTCATAGATCCACTGTAGCAAATCCTATGAAAAGGTGACATATTTCCCTTGTGGCTGATAGATTTATAGATATCTTTCCAGACCAAATCTCAGCCTGGAAAAGTGACGGGCAGTGGGAAGGATGAGGAGAGAGAGTGGATGGGAATAACTGTACATGTAAAATTTGTGTTATTCCTTAATTGAACAAAATTAATTGAGACAAGTCTGCATTCCTATTTTGTAGGCAATTTTAATGATTTTTGGATCACAAATGTATTAGACCTAGAATCAAAACCTTTTCAAATGTTAAAATATTCCATGCAGTTTGCCTTGTATGAGGGAATATGTTCTCGTTTACCTAAACTGATAAACTCAAAGTTTACCCAGGGAGAAAAAATCAGAAATAATAAAGTTTAAGGGAGCTGTAAAATTGCTTTGAAATATGTCGCACACATTGTCAAGGCTGCAGCTTTGCCCAGCTACAATTTATGGATGAAGTTCAGATCTCTATGATGCTGTAGCATGAAAGTGGCTTCCAGGAACCTTTGGGGATGGGATATTTGGGATTTCATTTATCTTATTTAATTCTACTTTCTTTGTATTTTCCCTTATAAAGGAAAACACAGTGTATCAATGCTTTGTTAATATTGTATTAGTAAATTGAAGCTCTAAACACAGCAAATGAAATGCAGAAATCCTCCATTAGATCATTTAAATAGCCTTTCTTTTTTCACATTATTATTTTTAAACAGCATTGTTGAGGTGTAATTGACACACAACAACGTATGTAAGATGTACAATTGGATACTTTTGACATATGTATACAGTGTGAACCATCATCACAATCAAGATAATGCACATTTTCATTGCCACCAAAAATCTGCACTTGCTTGTTGAGTATCTTCCCCTAATCCCCAGCAAATACTAATATGCTTTTCATCACTACATATTAATTTGCATTTTCTATTAATAGAGTTTTACGTAAGTGGGATTCTACAGTATGTGGTCTGGCGGGTCTGGCCCTTTCACTGAGCACAATCATTTAGAGATTCACCCTTGTGGTTTCACGTACCCATATTCATTCCTTTTTATTGCTGAGCAGTATTCCATTGTACGGATATACAAAGCGCTAGGTGATGCTGGGCCCTCTATTGAAAGGAGTCTAGGAACTGAGTTGGTGGTAACAGGAATCCTGCCACCTCCAGGTCCATTCAGCATGAGGCATGATGGGATGCTTAATAAGTTGCATCCTCCCACAAAGGAATTTCTGAACCTGCCATTTGAGAGCGTGCCACTGAGTTATGATTCCTATAATTGAGGGAATGGAGTTATGCCTCCCACTGAGTGATCTCTTGGGCCTTTCAGAACTGAGACCAAAATAAAGAAATTAACATAAATAGTGCAGATTGCAAAGTAGTTGTTTCTGCAACAAAATTAATAAAAGCAATGGACCCAGGTGTCTGGAGATCTTTTCCAAATTCTGTTGGTTTGAATGTATTTAAAGGATTATTATTACAAGCGCCAGGAACTAGGATACTTAAAAAAATTACAATAAGTGTGTGTGTATGTATATATATATACACAAACGCATATATACACACATGTATATACACATACATGTGTGTATATACACACATATATACATGTATATATATATATATAACTCATTCTATTTAATGTCATTTAGTAGAATGGCACTTTTAAAACAAATCATACATACAGAAAACTCATAAATCACAAGTGAATAGCTTGATGGATAAAATGAGCACAACCATGCAACCACCAATTAGATCTAGAAATAGAACACTACTGGTATTTAAGAAGCTCTACCAGGTCACTTTCCATTCATTACCCTCACCTTCATCCACAGAGGTAAACAGTAGCCTGACTTCTATCACAACAGATTAGTTTTGTTTTTGAGTTTTATATATGTAGCATCATGCATTACATATACATACATATATAAAAAAAAGTGTGTATGTGTGGATATATATATATGAACTATTTTAGTCCACATTTTATTAAGGAGATTACTCCCTGCAATCTTTTTAAAATTTTTATGTTAAATTTCATTGAATGAGTATTCTACAATTTACGTATGCATTTATATGTTCAAGGATATTTGGGAGATTACCAGTGTTAGGGTATTATGAACAATGCTTCAAGAGCATTCTTTCACATATTGGACATATACCTAGGAGTGGAGGAGTGGAACTGCTGAGTGGTAGGGTATGCATACGTTCAGCTTTGGTAGACAAAGCCAGTTTTCCAACACGAGTAGTACCAACTCACAGTTCTATCAGCATACTGTCAACATATGAATTCCTGTTGCTTAACATCATTGTACAATCAGGTTGTTTAAGTTTGACCATTCTGGTAGGTCTGTAATAACATTTCATCCATTTATTGTCCCTGAAGACTGATGAAGTTAAGCATCGTTTCATGTTTTCTTAAAATTTCAATATTATCTTTTATGTAGTCCCTGATAAGTTCCTTGCCAGTATTTCTTATTTGCATTTTCTTTTTCTTACTGATGTGTAGGGATTCATTATATATTTTATATATATACATATATATATATATGTATATACTTTGTTAGCTATATGTATTGCAGATACCTTCTCCCGTAATGTAGATTAGATTGCCTTTTCACTTGTTAAATTTCACTTTCGTATTTAAATAAGTAATCCACCTGAAACTGGTATTTGTAGGTGATATTTGTGGATGATCAAGAGACATGTTTCCCAATTGGATATGGATATATAATTGGCCTAACACCATGGATTGAAGAGATTGTTTTACATAGTGCCAGGCAATGCCTCCTCTGTCATAAATGTCCAAACGTGTGGATTTGTTGGGTTATCAGAATTGCTTTAAGTCTTGTGATGGTTAATACTGAGTGTCAACTTGATTGGATTGAAGGATACAAAGTACTGATCTTTGGTGTGTCTGTGAGAGTGTTGCCAGAGGAGATTAACATTTGAGTCAGTGGGCTGGGAAAGGTAGACCCAACCTTAATTTGAGTGAGCACAATCTAATCAGTTGCCATAGAGGCTAGAATATAAGCAGGCAGAAACATGAGAAAAAAGAGACTGGCCTAACCTCCCAGCCTACATCTTTCTCCAGTGCTGGATGCTTCCTGCCCTCGAACATCAGACTCCATGTTCTTCAGTTTTGGAACTTGGACTGGCTCTCCTTGCTCCTCAGCTTGCAGATGGCCTATTGTAGGGCCTTGTGACCATGTGAGTTAATACTTAATAAACTCCCTTTCATATATATGTATATTATATATATAGTGTGTATATATACATATACACAAAATATATATATAATATACATATGTAATATAAACACAAATATATTATATATATATTTTACATTTTTTACATTTAGGTCTTTATTATAATATATATTATGTATATATATATTGTGTGTACATATATATACACACACTATATATATAATATATATATTAGTCCTGTCCCTCTGTTGGTTCTGCACTTCCATTAGTTCTGTCCCTCTAGAGAACTGACACAAGTCTATACATCAGTTTAAAAATAGTTAATATCATGACAATATTAAAATTTCCAATCTGGGGACTGAGGACACACCTCCACTTCTTTAAACCTTTTAAAAATTTTTTTCAAAAATATTTTGAATTTTTTTGTGTAGAGGTGTTACACATTTTATAAGATGTATTTATAGATATTTATTGTTTGTATTCTATTGTGAAAGACAATTTTATTTACTTGTTTTATCTTATGTTCATTGCATATATATTTATTTACATGGTAACCTTGATAAAATCACTTTTTAATTCTAGTGGTTAATCAGAATTATTTGCATTTTCTTCATATACAACCGTATTATCTGTGAATAATCGTAGTTTTATTTCTTCATTTCCAAACCTTGTACATTTTATTTTTATTGTCTCATTCTACCTCCAGCAAAATATTGAATTGAGTGGTAATGGTAGGCATAATTTTCTTAATCCAATTTCTGGGGGAAAGGAGTAGTTAAACGAGAGCAGACATAATATGTTAGCATTAACTGTTGTATTTTCTGTACATTTTTATAGATAACTTTTATTAGGATAAGAAAATACCTTTTATTCCTAGTTTGCTAAGATTTTTTTTAAGTTCAGGGACACATGTGCAGGTGTATTGCACAGGTATACATGTGCCATGGTGGTTTGCTGCACCTCTCAACCCATCATCTAGGTTTTAAGCCCCACATGCATTAGGTATTTGTCCTAATGCTATCCCTCCCCTCCCTACCTACCCACTTCCTGACAGGCCCCGGTGTGTGATGTTCCCCTCCCTGTGTCTATGTGTTCTCATTGTTCAACTTCCACTTCTGAGTGAGAACATGGGGTGTTTGGTTTTCTATTCCTGTGTTAATTTGCTGAGAATGATGGTTTCCAGCTTCATCCATGTTCCTTCAAAGGACATGAACTTATTCTTTTTTTTTGACTGCATAGTATTCCATGATATATATGTGCCACATATTCTTTATCCAGTCTATCACTGATGGACATTTGGGTTGGTTCCAAGTCTTTGCTATTGTAAATAGTGCTGCAATAAACATACCTGTGCATTTGTCTTTATAGTAAAATGATTTATAATCCTTTGGGTATATACCCAGTAGTAGGATTGCTGGGTCAAATGATATTGCTGGTTCTAGATCCTTGAGAAATCGCCATATTCTCTTCCACAATGCTAGAACTAATTTACACTCCCACCAGCAGTGTAAAAACATTCCTATTTCTCCACATCCTCACCTGCATCTGTTGTTTCCTGACTTTTTAATGGTTGCCATGCTAACTGGCATAACATGGTATCTTATTGTGGTTTTGATTTGCATTTCTCTAATGACCAGTGATGAGCTTTTTTTCATGTTTGTTGACTGCATAAATGCCTTCTTTTGAAAAGTATCTGTTCATATCCTTTGCCCACTTGTTGATGGGGTTGTTTTCTTCTTGTACATTTAAGTTCCTTGTAGATTCCGAATATTAGATCTTTGTCAGACAGATAGATTGCAAAAATTTTCTCCCATTCTGTAGGTTGCCTGTTCACTCTGATGATAGTTTATTTTCCTGCACAGAAGTTCTTTAGTTTAATTAGATCCTAATTTGTCAATTTTGGCTTTTTTGTAATTGCTTTTGGTGTTTTAGTCATGAAGTCTTTGCCCATGCCTATGTCCTGAATGGTATTGCCTAGGTTTTCTTCTAGGGTTTTTATAGTTTTAGGTTTTACATTTAAATCTTTAAGCCATCTTGAGTTAATTTTTGTATGAGATGTAAGGAAGGGGTCCAGTTTCAGTTTTCTGCGTATGGCTAGCCAGTTTTCCCAGCACCATTTATTAAGTAGGGAATCCTTTCCCCACTGCTGCGGAAGACCAGCACTGATCCTTTCCCCATTTCTGGGGAAGGTTTGTCAAAGCTCAGATGGTTGTAGATGTGTGGTATTATTTCTGAGGCCTCTGTTCTGCTCCATTGGTCTATATATCTGTTTTGGTACAAGTACCATGCTATTTTGGTTACTGTACTCTTATATAGTTTGAAGTCAGGTAGAGTGATGCCTCCAGCTTTGTTCTTTTTGCTTAGGATTGTCTTGGCTATACAGATGTTGAGTTTAAGAAATGCTTCTCATTTATCTATTGAAATAATCATACGGTTTACTCTAGTATTCTATTAAAGTGAAGAATTAAATCAATTTTTTAATGTTGAACCAATCTTGCATTTCTTAAATAAATTTATCTTTGCCATTTTATATCTTTATCCCTTTTATAAATCACTCTATGTAACTTTCTAATATTTTCTTTTGGATTTTTAGATTTATGTTCATGAGTAAGTTTGGCCAGAAATTGCATTTTTTTGTTGTAATATTCTTGTAAGGTGTTACTATTACAACTAACTTGAATGTTTGTGACAATGTTAAGAGAAGCCATTTTAGCCTGAAGCTTTCTAAAGATTTTTATTTACATATCTGTTTATGCATTTAATTTCTTTAGTAGTTAGAATTTTATGTAGTATTATACACATTTGTTATTTCTTCTTGAGTTAGTTTTGGTAAGTTATTTTTAGGAATTTGCCTTTTTTCAAAATTATTGTCATGAGTGTCTTACAATATGAGCTCATTCTTTTTCTAAGAGCTGTAGAATCTATGTTAATAAACTACTTTCTTGCTCATAGTGGCTCTCTCTCTCATTCTCCCCTACCAAAAATCATTTTTTCCTTTACCTCAATCTCTATCTTCTTTTAGAACTCCAATGATATATATCTTAACCTTTTGATATTGTCTCACAGATCTCTGAAGTTCTGTTTATATTTAATTTTTTCTAGTTATTTCTACTGGATTATTTCTATTGATCTCTCTTAAGTTAATTTATACTTTCACCTGTCATTTCCCTTCTACTAAGTATATCTGTTTTTTAAATTAAAAAATTTTTTAGTTCTAGAATTCCATTAAATTATTTAGTTTCTATTTCTCTACTAAAATGTCTTATCTGTTTAGTCATTGTGAATATGTTTCCTTTTCATCTTTGAGCATAGATATCATGGCTGCTGTAAAATTAGATGTTGCTAATTTCGACATCTGAGTTATCTCAGGTTTAGTCACTATTGATTTTATTTTCTGTTGAGAATGGATCATATTCTCCTGTTTTTATGAGTTGACAAAATTTGAATTATATCCTGGACATTGTGATTGTTATACTGTAAAACCCTGGAATCTGCTATGCTCCTCAGAAGAATATTAATGTTTTTGCTTTAGCAGACCTTTAGCTTAGTTGAACTGAAATTGCAAACTCTATCTCTTGAGTGGCAGTTCAAAGCTTAGTTTAACTCTTTTATCATTAGCTATAGTCTGACCCATGCAATGCATGACCCAGTAGTCAGCTAGAAATTTGGGTCAAGATTATACATAGAATTTGAGACTTCCCCATTCAGGCATTCTCCTTTCTGGGATTTCCCATTTAATTTCTAGTAAGTCTGGTTGTCCTTAACTCTATTCTCTGATTCTTCAGGCAAAGGGCTGTGAGTTTTCTATCAGAATTATAGCTACCCCATTGTTATGGTCTAAATGTTTGTGTCTCCCCACAAAATTTTTATGTTGAAGACCTAACCTCCTTATGTGACTTTATTTGGAAATGGGACCTCTAAAGAAGTAATTAAGGTTAAAAGAGATCATAAGGGTGAGGCCCTTATCTGATAGGATTAGTGTCCTTTTAAGAAGAAATACCACAGAGCTTGCTCTTCCCTCACACATGCACAAAGAAGAGGTCATAGGAGCACATAGTGAGATAACAGCCATCTCCAGTTTAAGGAGAATGTCTCACCAGATGCCAACCCTTCTGATACTTTGACACTGGACTTCCAGTCTCTAGAACTGTGAGGAAATTAATTTCTGTTGTATAAGCCACCCGATCTATGATATTATGTTATGGCAGCCTGAGAAGACTCATACACCCATGGAGTCCTGATTTAGCCTATTCTCAGGTTAAAAGCCATAAAACCAGGCAACTCACACTACATCATTCCTTTTCCCAATGTCAACTTCCCTCCAAAATCTGCTTGTTTTTGTTCATTCTCCAACTTTAGGTTGTTGCTTTTGTATTTTGTCCAAAGTTTATACTTATTATCTGGGGAAGAGTCATGTCTGGTAGGAGCTTATTTGGTGATAGAAGTAGAATACATTTTTATCAATTTTATTTGTATTTTCAATAAACCATCTCTTTGTTTATTCCCTCCACTGTATATTTTTCTGTTCCATTAATTTCTATTTTTCTCTTAATTATCTTAAGAACTTCTTAAAAAAATTAGTTATCTTAATTACCTTTCTTTTTATATGTGTGTGGGAGGCTTCATTTACTAAGTTTGTATTCCCAACCTGCTGAAATGTACTTAGATCATTGATTTTTTAGCTTTCTTTTTAACACACGAATAGTATTATTAGCTATGCTTTTCTAATCCTCTGTATTAAATTTTTTGATGTTTATTCTATTATTTACTGAATGAAGTTATTAAGATGTCACACTATGCTTATAAAAATGCCTATTTCTCCTTTTAGTGCTGATTTTTTGCTATATATATTTTAAGTGTATGTTATTAGATTTACCTTTTCTATAGTCTAGAGAATAGTTATTTTAATGATATAAAATACACCTCTTTATCTCTACTAAGAATTTTTGCTTTAAAGACTATATTGTTTAACATTCTTGTCGATTAACCCAGCTTTCTTTTGCTTAGTGTTTGCATGGCATTAATTTCATTTCCCTATAGAAAGTAAAAGTGTTCTGTTTTCTTATATTTAAGTCTTTTTAAAAGAAGATAAAGTTATATTTTTATACTTATATCTTTATCAAAATTTGTATCCAACCTATCTTCATTTCCTAATTGATTGGCATACTAAGGTAAAATTACAGCAAAATCAATGGCACTCAATTCTGTATTTAGGGTGAACTACAAATAATCACAATTGTAGAGGCAGACTTAACTATTGCCAGAAAAACTGCTACAACAAAATGGCACCATAGACCAGACCAGTAAATCATGAGAAATTAATGTCAACCTCACCAAGCAATATTTTTATTTATTGTAAATAATTATTGTGAGTTAACTTTATATTATTTTATTTCATAAATTTATTCTCAATGAGATATTTTTATGTTCCTTAAAATCCTAAAATAAAGAACCACTATAAATTATCTAATACACGAGGGATATTAATGTGAAGTCTGGTCTACAGATCCTGCTTTGGCAGCCATGGGTACCAAATTCTGTACAGATGGATGGCTAAACATTTTCTTGGGGAGAAGTTCTAAAGCTTTGATCTGTTTCTTGAAAGAGTCTATGATCACCCCCAAATTTAAGGATCCCTGGTATCCCATCAGTATCTGAATTCAGGTCCCCAGAGTAAATAAAACAGGGAAAGCAATTCCTTTACAGAATCCTGCTTTGACGAGGTTCACTTTTAAAAGAGTATGCCAAGCTACATAATAGAATATAATAATATGCACCACACCAAATCCCATCTGAACTGTTATCTCAAACAAACTGCCTAAAATGGCCTGTTGTGTAGCAGTTTTCTATAAACTTGGGTTCTTTTCCTCCCCTTTATCACCAGCTTTAGTGCACTGACAAAAAAAATCAAGATTGGGAGATTGTGATTATAAGGGAAAAACAGATTTCTTCCAGTAGAATCAATATCTATAAAATTGTTATTTCACTGGTAACATTTGAAATAACAATGAACTGTATAATACTTTCATTTTAAAGCTTATGGGTTGCTCAATAAAAATGTTTAAAGCTTATATATTTTTCAAATATGGCAAATGTTAAGTTTTACCACCATGGAGATTTGGTCTTTATACTGCTATTTTAAAGTATTGTTTGTGCTTTTCTAATTCTTTTGCATTAAAAAAAAAAAAAAAGATTTAGCAAATTTGAATAAAATTGGCTAAAAAGTAATTATGAGATCAAATTGATTTGCATTATGTTAGAACATGAAACCACATTAGGGATGCCAGAATTCAGATTGGAGGCAAGTTATCCCCAGTTGATGTTACTAGCATATGGGATTAAGATTTAGAAAATGAACTGTTGACTAAATGCTTTGTGATACTTACAAAAGGAGAAATGTGAAATTACCTTATTTGCACTTGCTGCATGCTGCCATGTTGGTTTTTTTTTTTTTTTTTTTTTTTGAAACAGAGTCTCACTCTGTTCCCAGGCTGGAGTGCACTGGCATGATCTCAGCTCACTGCAGCCTCTGCCTCCCAGGTTCAAGGCGTTCTCCTGCCTCAGCCCTCACCCTCCCAAGTGGCTGGGATTACAGGTGCGTGCCACCATGCCCAGCTAATTTTTGTATTTTCAGTAGAGATGGGGTTTCACTATGTTAGCCAGACTGGTCTCCAACTCCCGACCCCAGGTGATCCAACAGCCTTAGCCTCCCAAAGTGCTGGGATTACAGACATGAGCCACTGCACCCGGCCCATATTGCATTTTAATTAGAGTCCTTTAGTTTTGGACAATGACCACAGAATAATTACTCTGACCTTCAGTTTCTTAATTATTCTCTGGAAATGAATGAATTGACAAAAAAAAAAAAAAAAAGTTTAAGTTTCCAAGCCTGAATCTAAAGGTGACATTGCTTCCATGTTCAACTGTAGCACATTCAGCTTTAAAAGACCATTTTACAGAATAAGGAATTTGAATAGAGGACATTTCTAGAAACATTCTTTACATATAGTCACCATGTCCCTGAAAAGAAATGCTAAGACACAGAATTTTGTGATCAGTATTTTTAAAAACGCTTAATCCATCCTTCTTGCTTTTCCGTTTTTCAAGGAAAATTGCTTTTTTAAACATAAGCAGACACAGATCTAGAAATATTTGACATGAAATTATAACATAGCATTAAAATTATACCTACAATCAAACCCGAGCTCCTTATGTAACCTTACCATTGATTTGAAGAACTTCCTTTATTACCTGACAAGCTTGCTCATTCTGTACATTTATTTCGATTTTGTTGAGCTTTCAGCCATGCCTATAATGTTGCTGAGGAGTAAAATATCTTTTATAACCACAATCATAAATCTTTCTTATAACCAAGAGACTGTATCTTTATGGCTATAGATCATATGAGTTACTGTCAAACAGTGCCATCTTATCACATTACAAATTAGAAAACTGAAAGACAGTGCATGGCTGACAATACCTATTAAGTTTGGTATTGTCAAATCAAATAATTTTCCTTTCTAATCAGGCAATATTTTTAATTACAAATATTTTTAGATAAATGCAAATTTGAATACGTACTTTAGCCAGATTTTGAAAGCACAACTAGATTAATATGAGCAAACAAAATGGATGTATTTATGAAAAAGTACTCATTCAAGTGGAAAAGGTTAAAAAAAAAAGACATGGAAAAGAAAAAAATTGACTCATTTGTTTTATGAGGGGTGAGAGAAAAGTGTTATTTTTATTTCAATTTTTCATGCAAACTTTTTACACAGATTCAGTAACGAGATAACTTTCGAGTTTCTTCTTGCCAAAACAGATGCTATTGTCTAGATATTCAATGTATGGCCTTTATTGATATTTTGAATGTCTACTCATTATTAAGTTACTGTAGAAGAAAAACAAATAGAAGTGTTGATAAATAGAACTTTATTTTAATAACAGGATATTTAACCTTTTGTGTGTGTTTTACTTAAACTGTTTTCCTGCTCTCAACCTTATGTAATAGCAATTTTATATATATTTATCTCATAAATAGAAACATGGTCTTGCTCTGTTGCCCAAGCTGGAGTGTGGTGGCGTGGTCATAGTTCACTGCAACCTCAAATTTGGGCTCAAGAGATTCTCCCACTTTGGTCTTTCCCACTGCATTGGGATTACAGGTGTAAGCCACTGCGCCCAGCCAGTAATTATTTATATATATATTTGTTTGTTCGTTTGTTTGTTTTCTGAGGTGGAGTCTCACTCTGTCGCCCAGGCTGGAGTGTAGTGGTGAGATCTCGGCTCACTGCAAGCTCTGCCTCCTGGGTTCACGCCATTCTCCTGCCTCAGCCTGGGGAGTAGCTGGGACTACAGGCTCCTGCCACCATGCCCGGCTTGCTTTTTTTTTTTTTTTTTTTTTGTATTTTTAGTAGAGACGAGATGTCACCATGTCACCATGTCAGCCAGGGTGGTCTCGATCTCCTGACCTCGTGATCCGCCCGCCTTGGCCTCCCAAAATGCTGGGATTACAGGCGTGAGCCACCTCACCCGGCCAATATTTTTAAAGCAATTTGGTTTCCTAGAATTCATCACATCTACTGTATCCTGATTGTGCTGTTCTGAATGCAAACTGGATACCATAGAAATGCAGAAGGTTAGCCATGAAATTTCATATACTCTGCCTGTCTCCCCTAACATATCTATGCATGGGAGAATTTTATGTAAAGTGGGGCTTTAAGTGAGGGCAATGGAAAGAGAAACGGGACTCACCAGCACTTTTGTGCTGTTTGTGTTTATGGTCTTAGATACATTCCTACCTTCCCCTGATTTGCTAGGGTGCCGACACTGAAAAATCCTATTAACAAGGCTCCTTTGCCAACTGGCTTCTAGCTAGGTTCAGTCTATGGGAGATACTGGAAGGAGACAGGATGCAAAAGGAAGTAAGAAGCCATGATATTTCCCCTCCTCTCGCCATGCTTTGATAGCTTTTCTATCAACAGCTTCTGTCCTCCGTGGCTCCAGCTTTCTCTAGGTGGATTCACCACGGTTCTAGCTTCTTCTGAGTGGTCGCTGCTCCAGACTTTGATGGCTCTTCTTTCCTTTGTGTCTCTAACCCTAGAAGTAGCTGTGGCTTCCTGAAGTTGCTTATCTCTGGGCTGCCTTGTCTTTCTTGCTTGCTCTTTTAGTTCCTCTAACACCTTTGTAGCTAGGGCATATCCAGTTATTTCCCAAGTTGCTGTGGCAAATACTACTACCAGCTCCAGCTTGTTTAATAAACCAAAAGGAGATTGCAGTCTTAGGATGGGAGAGGAAAGGGAAGACACCCAAAATGACATGGATACATTGTTTTATGAAAAGGGAGAATAAAAGTGAAACTGATACCAGCAACACATACATATATTAATTTTTTTTAAATTGGCATTTAATCTCTGCATAATTGGTCTTTCCTGACACTTGCTTTAAGTCAAAAGCTCAAACAGATGGATTCCAGATTGTATTATATTACCATCTTTCTATCTAGATTCATGGGTAGGGCTAATTCCCCTCTCTGGCTACCAAAAGATACAAGGAGGATCCAGTATGAATAGTGACTCTGGCCCTGGTTGTGGTAGGAGGTTAATGAAACTTGAATACATGCTTGGAGAGCCCGAAACTCCCACTGAGAATTAATTTTGTTTGCTCATTTCCTAATGGTCTTTGCGGTCATTAGACTTACTGCTGTTTGGCCCTGGATACATTTTCTTTTTACTTTTGGCTTTTGTTATACAGGGTTCAGATCTGAAAGCATCTACTTCTTAAAACTACTGAGTGATTTTCTAACGGTCACAGTATGTGGGAACTGAGCATTCTGCAAAGCTAAATGTCATTTGGTACAAATTATATTGGGTAATTTATAACCAATCTAACTTCTCTTTCTTGATGAGGAAATTCTCTCTGTCTTGTGTATGTGTGTGTGTTTTGCATGTATGAATATACTGGGAGTGGGAGTCAGATATAATTTTTTAAATTTTACTTTCATTCTCTGTTAAAGGGCATGAATTCACCAGACATTCATAACCACCTTTATAAGAAATAAGTGTACTAAAAACTTCATTGTAATTCAAATTAGAAAACTAAGAGCATGTTGCTATAATCTTGGACACATGTTTCTATCTCTATGGTGACTATGTTTTCCAAATCAAAATTTAGGACATGTGTTATGGCAAAGAATTTCCTTTAAAATTGTTCTTAACACATGGACACAGGGAGGGGAACATCACACACTGAGGCCTATTGTGGAGTGGAGAACTAGGGGAGGGATAGCATTAGGAGAAATACGTAATGTAGATGACAGGTTGATGGGTGCAGCAAACCACCATGGCACACGTATACCTATGTAACAAACCTGCATGTTCTGCACATGTATCCCAGAACTTAAAGTATAATTTTTGAAAAGATTCTTAAATTGTACTTATGTAATCATTCTTATAAGGGTATAAAAATTCTCTTACATTTCATGCTCATTTTATAATTGTACTTTTAAAAAGAAAAATGTTTGTAAATAAGAATTAGTCTTAGAAAACCCATATTGACTCTTACTATGTCTTCTCATTCTTCCAAAAAATGAACCTATTTGTTGGCCTTATTTAATAATCCATAGAAGGACTAGGAAAAAATGGAATACTTAGTTATAACACTGGAATAGTGGATATTAAAAATCAAAATTTTGGCTGGGCATGCTGGCTCGTGCTTGTAATCCCCTCATGTTGGGAGGTAAAGGTGGGAGGACTGCGTGAGCCCAGGAGTTCAAGATGAACCTCGACAACATAATGAGATCCTATCTTTAAAAAGTTTTTTTTACAAAAAGAATCAAAATTCACATGCAGATTGAACTTGAAGCTGAAAATTTGATCCCTGAAAATAGCCCCGTTTATATGTCCCCTTTATTCTGAGCTGCAGTAATATGCTTCTAAGAGTTAAGAAGAAAATTAAATCATAGCAAATAGTCTCATCTCTAAGAAAAAAAGGCATAAATTAAATTTTCCTCAAAACAAGATTAAAATCAGTGTAGAAAAATAAGGCAAATCCCATCCAGGTCTTTTGTGCAAATGAGTTTTCCAAGTGAAAAAATGTAAGAAGGCAGTTCCTTGATAAGATACGAAGCCTTTTATGAATGGAATCACTGGCCACAAGGATCTGCAAGATATAAATTCCATACCCCATTCAAGAACAATGTTGAGCCTAAATGGGATGCTCATTGTAAGCTCTGAATCTTCATCTGGGGCGCTCATGTAGGAAGGTGCCAGTGGAACCAGGTATCAAGAGTCAGAAGACAAGCATCAAAAGCCATAAGGGAGTTTGAGGCACTCTTTCAAGAATAAAACTGGAAGGTACTTCTCCACGGTTCCTAAAAACCAGCTAGACAGAGAAACAGAAAATATGCCTCAGGAACTTTGGCTTAAAGAAGATGTGTGACTTCTTAAACTTTTGTAGCTTTTTCATGTCTATTACCTATTTTTATTTGCATTTCTGACAATAGATAAGATATTCTCTTTCTTATTGTCCTGGAAAAAGGAGAAGCAGGGAAACAAAAAGCAGCAACCTGTTTCTTCCAGGACAATAAGGGAATCCAAGAGAGATTTACCCTGGATTTTCCAGGACAATAAGAGAATCTGGGGAGAGTACATCTAACTTGGTGTCCTAGTTGGTGAGAGAAGCATTCTGAGGATTATGGAGGAAAGAAAAATAATAAATCCGTGGAGCTGGAGGAAAAGTGCCAAGAAGGGGAGTTATGGACTAAGGACTTGGGAAAGAGAAGGAGCCCAGAAGTTGATCTGGAAGTGGGCACCTTTGCTCACACCAGAGTCTCATTGGTAGCCCCTTACTAACTCACTTTCCAAGCTCCTTGACTCCACAAACACTATAATAGCAGCCAAGTGTATATGAGAAAGCATTTTCTATCAGCTAGTTGGTTATTAGGTCTTTCAATCTTATTTGCTACCCTACCTCCCCTGTCTCCATTATAATCCCATTAAGAGCAGAAACTGCCCCATTCCTTTCCTTATGACTCTGTGTTGTCTATAACTATGACACCCACATACTTTTTATAAATATAGTAATGATATGTCTTATGTTGCCCCTTCAGCTCAGTGCCATTCCCAGAAGGAATGAACAAACGAATGTCCCAAAAGAACAGAATGGAATGGGTACAAGATGGATTGGTATATCCAAGTGCTTGGTACATTTTTTAAAAAGGAGCTTCTCTCATAACAGAAGTGACTTCTCAAGAGTTAGAGACCCAGCTCTGCACAGACAGAGGAAGGCTGCTTGGGTCTCTAATTTGCATTCAAAACCCAGGTTTTAGCTCAAATTTCTTTCATGTTAGTATACAGAGTTATCTTCAGTACAGAGTCATTTTCAAGGTGAGCGATTTTTTCATTTTTTTATCCCAACATTTTTTATGAAAAATTTTAAATATACAACATGTATCCACCATCTGAATTATATCATCAGTATATTACTATGCTTGCTTTGCCACAAATCTGTCTAGCCATCAACAAGTCATTGTTGTATGCATTTCAAAATCCAAACATCATAACCCCCCCTGAAATACTTCAGTACGTATATTAGCTAGAACATTTGCTTACAGATTTTAATGCAACATTTACATGTAATAAAATATACAAATCTTAAGTGTCTATCTGCTAAGTTTCTTTCATCTGCTGAGTTCTGAGAAATATATAATCTGTGTGATCCTAACTCCTATTAAAACAGTATTATATCTTATATTGGAATCTCTCTAGTATTATCATAGCCCCAGAGAGTTCCCTCATGCCCTTTGCAGTCAATTCCCACCCTTCAATCTCTGCTGGAGTCATCAACTCTGATTTTTTTTCCTAGATGAGAGTATTTTCATGCTTGACAGAGTCGTGCAAATAATGGCTTTAGTGATGAACCTTTTTAGCCGGCCAAACTTTAGGGACATTTGGCTTCAACCCAACAAAAGTTAACAGTCTTAAATGACTGATTATTGTAGATAAATGAGTAAAAGGAGAATTATTCTATTGCATAAGGCATCTTCCTCTCCTGCTCATTCATATCTAATAGCCTAGATAAGAAATAAAGTACACATTGTCTCTGCCTGATAAATCAGCAATTTCATTTGTCTCATAATGAAGGGTCAAGGAAGTTCTTCAATTTCTGAATATAGTCATGTGATTACTGGTCTCGGAACACAGAACAAAAGAGAACAGATTTTTATACTACTAACAAGCTCTTTTTGGCCAATTATTCTTCCTTATCAATAATAATAGTGTCCTAAAAAAATATAAATACAATAACTACATCTTGCCATTCCTGTGTGTAAGTTTAGAATTATGGAAGGCTTACAATTCTTCTTGTAAGTCAATGGGAAGCTGAGTACGGAGTTACTACTGAATTGTGCTCAGGAATGGTACCTAATGGCTTATGAGAGTGAATTGACTATTAAAATGGCAACTGCCTGCAGGATGTGGCTTTCCGGCCCATTGTTTTGCAAATTAAATGGAAAGTGTTCAACCCCTGTGGCATCTTTACATCCAACACATGGTCTTTGCACACTGGTCTTTGTTTGGGTTTTCTAATAGCTGGTATCATTCTTCCTCTATATCCCATTAAGTTTCTTTCTGGATTCTCTTTGCTAAGTCCCCTACAGCCCCTCCCCATGTCTCTTTTTCCACACATCATTTCATGTTTTATTCCTATCATTGGACTTGCCATTTCTTCATGTAAATTCCCACCCCTTCCATTCTCCCCCATCTCTCTCAAGTTGCCCCCCTTCACTTATTATCCTTTTTCTCTTTCCTGCTGCTTAATGATTTTTCCTACTGATGAGCTGTGCTCACAATACTGAGAGGCCTGCAGCACCACTGGGCTTGTCACTTGCTCATGGGGTGCTCCAAGCAGATGGAAGTAGAATTCAGTCATGCTCATCACAGGACAGCTCTGTGATGGTGTGTGAATCTTGTAACACTCCATCAGTTTTTTCGTAAATGAACCTATATGCTTCCCTTTTTTTATTATTAAATTGGAGTTTGATCCTCTGGAAAGCATTTTTCTGTTGAAGACTTCTTTGTGGTGCCATATTTCAGAAACAATACTGATATTTATACAAACAGCACACCAGATTCAGTGTTTTTTATGATATTCGTATAGCTCTATTCTTTGTAAAGTGTATTCTTACACAGTGTCTAATTTGATTCTACTATTAATGATTATCAGAGTAGGGTCATTATTTTTATAACTGTCACTTTTAAGTGAAGAATGTCCACAAGGATTACAGCGAGGGAGAATCTCAGAATAATCATGCTTAGCCAGCCAGTACAGAAGCTAATCAGGATAATACATCTTTTATAAGAGGCTAATGAAAAATTTGCTTTTCCCTCTCCCCACTGGGTTTTCCTGTACTGAATCAACAGTTAAAATAAAAGCTTTCCCATGAGACTGGGATCTTTCTTAAACACCTTGCAGTGGTCAAGAAGTTGCTATTCCAATAATTCATCAGACGCCAATACAGTGTGTGCTGGGACAGTTAGCCACATCAGTAACTGTCACGAATATACAGACATTCTGCTCTTGACCTTAAAGATGTGCTCCTAGAAAAATTGTATGTAGATCAAATTGTTGTACATGCAATTGCGTTGTAAAACACACCACGGTAATTTGCTATTTAAAGAAATCTTGTGTTTTAACTTGCTTAAAGAATTCTTTCATGATGCAAATAATCCACATTTTATTTGTAAATTTAGGGCTCTAGGCATGAGTTTGTGTGAAGGACACATCAATTTTAATGGACTTAAGTAGATGATGGTTTAAGACACACTTTTCTGAAACACCCAGGGGATTGCAGCAAGTGTTCAGTGAAACAAAGGGACAAATTAGCCCCTCTGGAGCAATAGAACTCTGCTATTACTCTTAATATGAGTTGATATGAGAATAGGAGGTCCTTTCCCTTCTCCCACAGTGGTTTTACCTTTCCCAGTAATTGTTTCCTTAGAGTAAACTTGAGCTTTATATTTGTGAAAAGCAGAAGGAATTATTTTCAACAAGTCACTTGTGCATCAAATACCCTTGAACTAAGCATACAAGGATATAGAAGTGCTTTCCTTGCATTTCCTGAGATAGAGTTCAGAATGTTACCTCTAAGTCTCTGAACGCTCCTTAAGCAGGCTTTGCAGTTCCTAATTTATGCCCTTTGAACCAACCCTAAATTTCCTCAATCCTTTGCTCTCGTTTTCAGTTCATGGACAAACTACCACATGCCCCTTGGATTACTTATTTCCTCTGTTTTCATCAACCTGTGCCCAATTCCATTTTAATTAAAGAATTTATATCTAACTAATAAACAATTATCCTTGATGAGCAAGGTATTTCTAAAATACTCATTGCTGAGGAAAGTATAGGTTGTAACCAAATTATGTTCCAGAAGATTGTCCCATCTCCACTGTAGGTTAATGTCCTTTCCAAGGAGCCAGCCTCGAGAACTTTAGAGCTAATGTTCTTCAGGGAGGGAGACACCAACTGGCTACCCATCAGCTGAGTGCAGAAACAGCTGAGGGTGAAGTAAATTTGTCTCAGCTACCAGGATCCTTTGACGCTACGCCTTCTGGTTTCTGTGGCAAAATCGATCAAGACAGAGACCTTTAAGTGTCCAGATTTTGTTGGCTACATTGAGCTGTATCCCAAGCTATGAGAGTTAAGTAATGTCCTTTAGTCTGTGTCCAGGAGGGACTTGCATAAAGTTTGTGTAAGTTGCCAACTCTCAGTGACTTCACAAGTCTTTTCCCAATTCATCCTCTCCCAGATGCAACCGCATGGGAGACAAATATGAAAATTATACTTGAGGAGATAAAATTAATGAACTGGGTGCTACAATTGGTGCAGTTTTTAGCTTTTATTTTCTAGGAGGTCTCTTGTCTTACCTTGTTCTGTGACCTCAACCCAATCTTTGATATTTCCACTAAATTGTGGCCAAAATCCTTTGCTCACCATGGCAAACTTCTAAAATCCTAAATTCTAGATTTGACAAAACATATAGGAAAGGACAAACATTCTTTACCTTTCTCATGGAAACTTATTTTGAAAGGGTGGGGATTCTAACTGTGTTTGACATCTTTAGGTATGTTTGTTTTAGCAGAGGTATTACAACTCAGTCAGGTGAGAGGAAAAAGAAAAAGAGGACTGCACCTGCAGATGCCATTCTTCAGAGAATGTCAGCTCCCTGGCAGCAAGTTGGAGTTAGGAAGCATACAAAGTTTGAAAATCAGACCCCTATGAATTTAATACTTATATTTCTTAATATTATCCCTCCATGTGATTAATCCTCAATTATATCTCCACAATTCTCAATATAGACACTTGGAGGCTGCCACAATGTTATATAAGAGGAATGGAGTTAAAAGTCATTTTCTTTTTATACACTTTACTATTTTAAAAAATGTTCCATAATGAGAGAACAGATACTGTTTATATAAGCTATAATTATACATATATTTATGCACAAATATACATAAAACACCTAGATATACTTAGATCTATATGTATTTTATTATACTTAAATTTATGTATAAATACAGGTAATATATGCTACATATATAATTATTTTTTTAAATTAAAAATTACTAAATGAGGCCAGGTGTGGTGGCCCATGCCTGTAATCCCAGCACTTTGGAAGGCCAAGGCAGGGGGATCATGTGAGCTCCAGAGTTCGAGACCATCCTGAGCAGCATAGTTAAAGCTTGTCTCTACAAAAAATAAAAACAGCCAGGCGTGGTGGTTCACACCTGCAGTCCCAGCTACTCTGAGGCTAAGGCAACAGAATCACTTTAGCCAATGACTTTGAGGTTATAGTGAGCTATGATAGCACACTGCACTCCAGCCTGAGTGACAGAGCAGCACCCTGTCTCCAAAAAAAAAAAAAAAAAAAAAAAAGTGGAAGAAAAAACAGCAGTCCTCTATTGCATATCAAAATCTAAATGTCCTCTTATATATCTCTTACATGAGAACATACCTTCTCTTTATGTGTCTTCAGTGGATTTCTGCCTCAACAAAGCACTTACTGCCTTCTGCCTACCCCATTCTCCCCCATTCCTAACATACAAGACACTTTTATCTCCTTTAAACCAATCACATTTCTCAGCCAAATCATGCACCTTCCTAATCTCAATGCTGAACTAAAACTTTACTTTCTTCAACAAATTTTCTTTTATCAGTCCCATCCTAAAATTCATTTTGTCAAACTTCTGTACCCTGCACTCACATATACTTGCCTATATGTTGCATTTTGAATGTAAATATTTTATTGGGGTGTAATGCACACACAGACAAAATGCATAAATCTTAACTGTACAGCTAGATGCATTTTCACAAAGCAAAATCCAGATCAAGAGCACGAGCAGCAACCCAGCAGCTCTCACAATGCTCCATTTCGGTACTTTCCTCCCACCTCTACCAAGAGGAACCATTATCTTGAATTTTTTTTTGGTGGGGGGGGAGGGGGATGGAGTTTCACTCTTGTTGCCCAAGCTGGAGTACAATGGCGCAATCTCAGCTCACTGCACCCTCCACCTCCTGGGTTCAAGTGATTCTCCCACCTCAGCCTCCAGAGTATTACAGACATGTGCCACCACACCTGGCTAATTTTGTATTTTTAGTAGAGACAGGGTTTCTCCGTGTTGATCAGGCTGGTCTCAAACTCCCAAACTCAGGTGATCCACTCACCTTGGCCTCCCAAAGTGCTGGGATTGCAGGTGTGAGCCACCGTGCCCAGACCATTATCTTGAATTTTAACACCATAGATTATTTTTGCCTGTCCAGTGTATACTCTTTTATATCTGGCTTCTTTTACTCAACGTTATGATTTTAAGATTAATCCATTGTTGTTTCATATGGCAGTGCTTTGTTCATTTTCACTGCTGTGTAATATCCCATTGAATGATTATTCCTGTTCATTTGAATTTTGATGGACATTTGGTTTATTTCCAGTTTAGGGCTATCATGAATAGTGCTGACATGAATACTCTCACATATGTCTTTTGGAGAACAGAAGAACATTTCCCTCTTCGGTATATATCTAGGAGTAGAATTGCTGGATCATGTATGTGCATGTGCTTAGCTTTAGCAGATCATTTCAAATAGTTTTCAAACATGCGATTTTTTTTTTTTTTAATTATCTCAAGCTGGAGTTCTTTGATGGTCAATCATAAGGCAGTCAATGTTGATGTCAAGCCTGGTGGACAGCCACGTCACACCTGACTCTCAGCTCATAGGTAGGGAGCCACCCACTCCAAATCCTAAAACCTGGTTAGCACAGCTTACTTTATCTCATTAACCCCATCTAGTGAACAGGAAAGTCATTTTTATTTGTCTACATGGTGTGCTTGTAATCAGTCATAAGTCTCTTGTAAACAAGAACATTATACTAAGTCTTGAGCATTTCTCTTCAACTCATCAGCCCCATTTTCCACCTTCCTTGAAGACTACAGCTTTAGACGTTTGTAATGACACGAACACCTGACTCTGGACTTCTGCCTGAGGTACTGGCACATCTCCTATGTTTCTATCCATCTCTGTTTCTATTTCCTGCCCTAGTGGCAGGATGTCAATTCTGTTTTTCTCTCTACACTTCTCTCCTCCACAAGGAGAGAGAACAGTCATGGATACAAGATGGACTGTTCTTAAATGTTTTTACACGAAGGAAACTTCTTTGTGTTTACATGTACTCATAAGTTTCATTAACACTAATAGCCAGGAGATGTTTTTTGTGGAATAGGCAGGCCTCTGCATTTTGTAGGGAAAAGCTGAATTGTATCCTCTTAAATGTATTTTTTATTTCTTTCATTTTAGGCTTCAAACGAAGTGGAATAGAAGGTCCTTTTAGATAAAATGATATATTATGTGATTACAGTAAATGGATGTAATGTACAGCATTCATATTCTCAGCATTCTTTACATACCTCATATAGTGAACATCTTATTACTTAAATTCTCACTAGTAAAATTCACAGTAGGATAATCACTTACCCTATATACGTCAGGGCAAACATGACTGAGAAGCTTTTGCATTCAAATTGGCTTGAAGTAATTCTTATTTATGAAATAAATAGAAAAATCATCTCCAAAGTAATACATGTTCTAGATTATATAATATTTAAGAGAATAAACTGATTTTCCATTTTAACATATTTTAACTAAAACACAGCAATGTGGAATTTATTCAAGTCAGAGACAGGGCTGCCTTATATACTTGACACTCAGCTGGTCACCTGTCCTGTGAATTTAGGCAAGCTCCTCACCTCTCTGTGTCTGTTTCCTCTCAGTGCACAAATAAGAATGTTATTTGTCCTGCTTTATTTCACACAGGTGAAAAGATTACAAACAATACTGTAAGAAACATTTTATGCACATTCATATAACAAATATTTAATGAGAAACTACTATGGACCAGGTATTGTTCTAGGTACCAGTACACTGCAGTAAACCAAAACAAACCAAAACCCTGCCTTTATGAGTGTAACTTCATTTATATACATAAATTTACATACATAAATAAGAAAATAAATAGAATGTACATTATGTTAATAAGTGCTAATGTAAAAGAAAATGAAATTGGAAAGGGAATAGAGAATAAAGGAGCAAGGACGACCTCAATGACAGCTGACATTCAAGTAAAAACTGGAAAGGAATAAGAAGATGCCTAGAGGGCACCTTAAGGAAGAGCATTCCAGGCAGAAGAAACAGCCAGTGCAAAGGCCCAGAGGTAGAAATGTGCCCAGTGTGTCCTAGAAGCAAGGAGGCCAGTGTGGCTAAAACAGACTGGGAGAAAGAATGGCAGACAGTGGCATCAGGGAGGTAACCAGGAGCAAACCACAGAGCACTGTACCTCCCTAAGTACATGTGCTAGTTTCTTCAGGATGTGTACCCTGGAGTGGCACTGCTGGGTTGTAAGACAAGAACATCTGCAGTTTTGCTAGATATTGCCAAATTGCTCTTAAGTGTACATTTTCACACTTTTATCAGCTTTTGAATTCCTGTTGTTTCACATCTTTCTGATTCTTGACATTTTCATACTTTGAAATTTTTGGACATCTGATAGATATGAAATGGTTATCTATTGCATTTTGAGGTATTTCTTAAATGCTTTGTATTGCACTATTTGGGATATTTCCTCAAATACTAGTGAACTTAAAGATCTTTTCATCTGCTTATTGGCCATTCCAGATTTCTCCTTTTATGAATTTTGTTTATATTCGAATTTTTCTATTACATTGTTTCTTTTTTTTCCTGTTGATGTGAAATTTTTACATGTCCTAAATATTACTGCTTTGTTAAACATACTACTCTATTATCCAAGCTTGTGGCTTGTCTACTTTGTTCCTACAGTGTTTACTGATGTATTGAAGTTTTAAACTTTAATGTATTAAATTTGTTAATCTCTTCCTTTATGGTTCATTCTTTTTGTCTTGAGAAATACTTATGTACACAAGATATTCACCATCTCTGTTATTTCCCCCGATGGCCTAAGATTTTAGTTTTTATACTTAGGAATTCTGTCTCCCTGGAATGATGTGAGACAGATTTTTTTTCTACATGGCTAACCAACTGTCTCACTACCTCCTTCCTCTTTAGCAAAACGGCAGCTCTGTAATTTGTTAATCTCCACATATGTGTTTCCTGGATTCTTTAGCATCTCTTGTTAGTCAAATTTTTTTCTCTACAATAGTACTACATCACCTTAATTGCTATAGCTTTATAATAAGTCTTGATAGATAGATATGTGTACATACACAAATATATATTCGAAACTTGAACAATTTGGACAAGTAGATGATTACCCCCACCTTGTTCTTCAAAATTATCTTGGTTATTCTTGATCCTTTGCTCCCCTATGAATATTTTATAATCCTTGTTTTCAAGTACCATAGGAAAACATTTTGGAATTTTTATTGAAATTGCATTGAATTTAGGAATGTTAATATCTTTATGATATTGAGTGTACTTATTTACAAATGTGGTATATATTTTCATTTGTTTAGGTTTTTAATGTCATTCATTAAAGTTTTGTCATTTTTACCATACACTTCATATACAAATTTTGTTAGACTTATTTCTAGGAGCCATTTTTGCTGCTGCCACATTGTAAAGGTCACCATATATATATATATATATATATATATATATATATATATATGTAATTTTATTTTTTATTTTTTATTTTTATTAAACTTTCAGTTCTAGGGTACATGTGCATAACGTGCAGGTTTGTTACATATGTATACTTGTGCCATGTTGGTGTGCTGCACCCATCAACTTGTCAGCACCCATCAACTCGTCATTTACATCAGGTATAACTCCCAGTGCAATCCCTCCCTCCTCCCCCCTCCCCGTGATAGGCCCCGGTGTGTGATATTCCCCTTCCCAAGTCCAAGTGATCTCATTGTTCAGTTCCCACCTATGAGTGAGAACAGGCGGTGTTTGGTTTTCTGTTCTTGCGATAGTTTGCTGAGAATGACGGTTTCCAGATGCATCCATGTCCCAACAAAGGACTCAAACTCATCCTTTTTTATGGCTGCATGGTATTCCATGGTGTATATGTGCCACATTTTCTTAATTCAGTCAGTCACTAATGGACATTTGGGTTGATTCCAAGTCTTTGCTATTGTGAATAGTGCTGCAATAAACATATGTGTGCATGTGTCTTTATAGCAGCATGATTTGTAATCCTTTGGGTGTATACCCAGTAATGGGATGGCTGCATCATATGGTACTTCTAGTTCTAGATCCTTGAGGAATCGCCATACTGTTTTCCATAATGGTTGAACTAGTTTACAATCCCACCAACAGGGTAAAAGTGTTCCTATTTCTCCACATCCTCTCCAGTACCTGTTGTTTCCTGACGTTTTAATGATTGCCATTCTAACTGGTGTGAGATGGTATCTCATTGTGGTTTTGATTTGCATTTCTCCGATTGCCAGTGATGATGAGCATGTGTCTGTTTCATGTGTCTGTTGGCTGTATGAATGTCTTCTTTTGAGAAATGTCTGTTCATATTCTTTGCCCACTTTTTGATGGGGTTGTTTGTTTTTTTCTTGTAAATTTGTTTGAGTTCTTTGTAGGTTCTGGATATTAGCCCTTTGTCAGATGAGTAGATTGCAAAAATTTTCTCCCATTCTGTAGGTTGCCTGTTCACTCTGATGGTAGTTTCTTTTGCTGTGCAGAAGCTCTTTAGTTTAATTAGATCCCATTTGTCAATTTTGGCTTTTGTTTCTGTTGCTTTTGGTGTTTTAGACATGAAGTCCTTGCCCATGCCTATGTCCTGAATGATATTCCCTAGGTTTTCTTCTAGGGTTTTTGTGGTATTAGGTCTAACATTTAAGTCTCTAATCCATCTTGAATTAATTTTTGTATAAGGAGTAAGGAAAGGATCCAGTTTCAGCTTTCTACTTATGGCTAGCCAATTTTCCTAGCACCATTTATTAAACAGGGAATCCTTTCCCCATTTCTTGTTTTTCTCATGTTTATCAAAGATCAGATGGCTGTAGATGTGTGGTATTATTTCCGAGGACTCCGTTCTGTTCCATTGGTCTATATCTCTTTTTTGGTACCAGTACCATGCTGTTTTGGTTACTGTAGCCTTTTAATATAGTTTGAAGTCAGGTAGTGTGATGCTTCCAGCTTTGTTCTTTTGACTTAGGATTGTCTTGGAAATGTGGGCTCCTTTTTGGTTCCATATGAACTTTAAAGTAGTTTTTTCCAATTCTGTGAAGAAACTCACTGGTAGCTTGATGGGGATTGCATTGAATCTATAAATTACCTTGGGCAGTATGGCCATTTTCACGATATTGATTCTTCCTATCCATGAGCATAGTATGTTCTTCTATTTGTTTGTGTCCTCTTTGATTTCACTGAGCAGTGGTTTGTAGTTCTCCTTGAAGAGGTCCTTTACATCCCTTGTAAGTTGGATTCCTAGGTATTTTATTCACTTTGAAGCAATTGTGAATGGAAGTTCATTCCTGATTTGGCGCTCTGTTTGTCTGTTACTGGTGTATAAGAATGCTTGTGATTTTTGCACATTAATTTTGTATCCTGAGACTTTGCTGAAGTTGCTTATCAGCTTAAGGAGTTTTGGGGCTGAGACAATGGGATTTTCTAAATATACAATCATGCCATCTGCAAACAGGGATAATTTGACTTCTTCTTTTCCTAACTGAATACCCTTTATTTCTTTCTCTTGCCTGATTGCCCTAGCCAGAACTTCCAACACTATGTTGAATAGGAGTGGTGAGAGAGGGCATCCTTGTCTTGTGCCAGTCTTCAAAGGGAATTTTTCCAGTTTTTGCCCATTCAGTATGATATTGGCTATGGGTTTGTCATAAATAGCTCTTATTATTTAGAGATACGTTCCATCAATACTGAATTTATTGAGCGTTTTTAGCATGAAGGGCTGTTGAATTTTGTCAAAGGCCTTTTCTGCATCTATGGAGATAATCATGTGGTTTTTGTCTTTGGTTCTGTTTATATGCTGGATTATGTTTATTGATTTGCGTATGTTGAACCAGCCTTACATCCCAGGGATGAAGCCCACTTTATCATGTTGATAAGCTTTTTGATGTGCTGCTGGATCTGGTTTGCCAGTATTTTATTGAGGATTTTTGCATTGATGTTCATCAGGGAGATTGGTCTAAAATTCTCTTTTCTTTTTGTGTCTCTGCCAGGCTTTGGTATCAGGATGATGTTGGTCTCATAAAATGAGTGAGGGAGGATTCCCTCTTTTTCTATTGATTGGAATAGTTTCAGAAGGAATGGTATCAGCTCCTCCTTGTACCTCTGGTAGAATTCAGCTGTGAATCCATCTGGTCCTGGACTTTTTTTGGTTGGTAGGCTATTAATTATTGCCTCAATTTCAGAGCCTGCTATTGGTCTATTCAGGGATTCAGCTTCTTCCTGGTTTAGTCTTGGGAGAGTGTAAGTGTCCAGGAAATGATCCATTTCTTCTAGATTTTCTAGTTTATTTGCATAGAGGTGTTTATAGTATTCTCTGATGGTAGTTTGTATTTCTGTGGGGTCAGTGGTGATATCCCCTTTATCATTTTTTATTGCGTCTATTTGATTCTTCTCTCTTTTCTTCTTTATTAGTCTTGCTAGCAGTCTATCAATTTTGTTGATGTTTTCAAAAAACCAACTCCTGGATTCATTGATTTTTTGGAGGGTTTTTTGTGTCTCTATCTCCTTCAGTTCTGCTCTGATCTTAGTTATTTCTTGCCTTCTGCTAGCTTTTGAGTGTGTTTGCTCTTGCTTCTCTAGTTCTTTTAATTGTGATGTTAGAGTGTCAATTTTAGATCTTTCCAGCTTTCTCTTGTGGGCATTTAGTGCTATAAATTTCCCTCTACACACTGCTTTAAATGTGTCCCAGAGATTCTGGTATGTTGTGTCTTCGTTCTCATTGGTTTCAAAGAACATCTTTATTTCTGCCTTCATTTTGTTATGTACCCAGTAGTCATTCAGGAGCAGGTTATTCAGTTTCCATGTAGTTGAGCGGTTTTGATTGAGTTTCTTAGTCCTGAGTTCTAGTTTGATTGCACTGTGGTCAGAGAGACAGTTTGTTATAATTTCTGTTCTTGTACATTTGCTGAGGAGTGCTTTACTTCCAATTATGTGGTCAATTTTGGAATAAGTGTGATGTGGTGCTGAGAAGAATGTATATTCTGTTGATTTGAGGTGGAGTGTTCTATAGATGTCTATTAGGTCCACTTGGTGCAGAGTTGAGTTCAATTCCTGGATATCCTTTTTAGCTTTCTGTCTCATTGATCTGTCTAATATTGACAGTGGGGTAAACCCAGTACCTCAGTTGAAAATGCAGAAATTACCTGTCTTCTGTGTCGCTGGTGCTGGGAGCTGGAGACTGGAGCTGTTCCTATTCAGCCATCTTGCTCCGCCCCCGAGAAGTCACCTTTTATATTTTTATAGATTGTCACTGTTTGTTCCTGATGAATAAGGAATGCAATTTTTTATATTGATCTAATAGCCAGTAAGCTTGCTGAGCTCTTATTAACTCTAATAATTTTACTATAGATGCTCTTGTGTTTTCTACGCTGTAAAACATATCATCTGAGAATAACAACAATTTCATTTCTTCCTCTGTGATTCATAAACATTATATTTCTTTATCTCATTTTAATCCATTGATTAGGCCTTCTGTACAATCTTAAAACAGAGAGCATTTTTTTCTCATTTCTAATTTTAAAAGGAATGTCTAACATTTCACCATTATGTGCTTACTATAAAAGCTTTTTATCAATATATTTCACAAACTTAATAAAATTCTTTCTATTCCTAGTTCATTGAGAATTTTTATCATGGATACTGAATTTTATTGGATGCCTCTGCTTTTATTGAGATGCTCATACAGTCTTACTTCCTAAATTTATCAAGATAAATTTCATTTAACTGTCATGATGCACTTTCTAATGGATTGCTGGAATTGGTTAATACTTTGGGTCAATTTTCTTTTCAATATTCCATGTTGTTTGAGAAAAAAATATGTATTTTCTAATTGGTGAGTGCAAGTCTGTGTGTGTGCATGTGTGTGTGTGTGTGTGTGTGTCTCCAATAGATCAAGACTGTTAATTACCTTGTAATATTCTATATCCTTAATGAATTTTTGTTTTCTTCATCTATCAATTACTGAGATTACATTCAGATCTCCCTCAACAATTGTGGATTTGTCAATTTCTCATTAGCATGTAAATTTTATCTGTGAATATTTTATTAGACATATACAAGTTAGAAACGTTATCTCTTTCTAGTGAAGTGAGACTTTTATTATGCAGTAGAGAAAGACCATTTTATCTCTAACTCTGAAAATCCTTTCTGCCCTAAAAACTATTTTGCCTAATAATTTACCAAAAAAAGCTTCCTTTTGGTTGAAATCTACCCAACGTATTGTTTTGCATTTTTTCCTTTCAACCTTCCTGAGTCCCTGTTTTAAATGTGTCCCTCATAAGCAGACTAGATTTGGGTTTCCTATAATCCAATGACTTTTTTATATATATATGTACTTTAAGTTTGAGGGTACATGTGCACAACGTGCAGATTTGACACATAGGTATATATGTACCATGTTGGCTTGCTGCACCCATCAACTCATCATTTACATTAAGTATTTCTCCTAATGCTATCCCTCCCCCAGCCCCCTACACCCTGACAGGCCCTGGTGTGTGATGCTCCCCACTCTGTGTCCAAGTGTTCACATTGTTCAATTCCCACCTGTATTTGAGAACATGCAGTGTTTGGTTTTCTGTCCTTGTTATAGTTTGCTGAGAATGATGGTTTCCGGCTTCATCCATGTCCCTGCAAAGGACATGAACTCATCTTTTTTTATGGCTAGTGTTCCGTGGTGCATATGTGCCACACTTTCTTAATCCAGTCTATCATTGATGGACGTTTGGGTTGGTTCCAAATCTTTGCTATTGTGAATAGTGCTGCCGTAAACATACATGTGCATATGTCTTTATAGTAGCATGATTTATAATCCTTTGGTTATATACTCAGTAATGGGATTGCTGGGTCAAATGGTAATTCTAGTTCTAGATCCCTGAGGAATTGCCACACTGTCTTCCACAATGGTTGAATGAATTTTCACTCCCACCAACAGTGTAAAAACGTTCCTATTTCTCCATATCCTCTCCAGCATCTGTTGTTTCCTGACTTTTTAATGATTGCCATTTTATCTGGCATGAGATGGTATCTCATTGTGGTTGTGATTTGCATTTCTCTGATGACCAGTGAAAATGAGCAATTTTCATGTGTCTGTTGGCAGCATGGATATCTTCTTTTGAGAAGTGTCTGTTCATATCCTTTACCCACTTTTGGATGGGTTTTTTTCTTGTAAATTCGTTTGAGTTATTTGTAGATTCTGGATATTAGCCATTTGTCAGATAGGTAGATTGCAAAAATGTTCTCCCATTCTGTAGGTTGCCTGTTCACTCCAATGATATTTTCCTTTGCTGTACAGAAGCTATTTAGTTTAATTAGATCCTACTTGTCTGTTCTGGCTTTTGTTGCCATTGCTTTTGGTGTTTTAGTCATGAAGTCCTTGCCCGTGCCTTTGTCCTTAATGGTATTACCTAGGTTTTCTTCTAGGGTTTTTATGGTTTTAGGTCTAACATTTAAGTCTCTAATCCATCTTGAATTAATTTTTGTATAAGGTGTAGGGAAGGGATCCAGTTTCAGCTTTCTACATGTGGCTAGCCAGTTTTCCCAGAACCATTTATTAAATAGGGAATCCTTTCCCCATTTCTTGTTTTTGTCAGGATTGTCAAAGATCAGATGGTTGTAGATGTGTGGTGTTATTTCTGAGGCCTCTGTTCTGTTCTATTGGTCTATATACCTGTTGTGGTACTAGTACCATGCTGTTTTGGTTACTGTAGCCTTGTAGTATAGTTTAGTCAGGTAGTGTGATACCTCCAGCTTTGTTCTTTTTGCTTAGGATAGTCTTAGCAATGCAGGCTCTTTTTTGGTTCCATATGAACTTTAAAGTAGTTTTTTCCAATTCTGTGAAGAAAGTCATTGGTAGCTTGATGGGGATGGGATTGAATCTATGAATTACTTTGGACAGTATGACCATTTTCATGACATTGATTCTCCCTATCCATGAGCATGGAATATTCTTCCATCTGTTTATGTCCTCTTTGATTTCACTGAGCAGTGGTTTGTAGTTCTCCTTGAAGAGGTCCTTTACATTCCTTGTAAGTTGGATTCCTAGGTATTTTATTCTCTTTGAAGCAATTGTGAATGGAAGTTCATTCATGATTTGGCTCTCTGTTTGTCTGTTACTGGTGTATAAGAATGCTAGTGATTTTTGCACATTGATTTTGTATCCTGAGATTTTGCTGAAGTTGCTTATCAGCTTAAGGAGATTTGGGGCTGAGACAATGAGGTTTTCTAAATATACAATCATGTCATCTGCAAACAGGGACAATTTGACTTCCTCATTTCCTAGTTGAATACCCTTTCTTTCTCTTGCCTGTTTTCCCTGGCCAGAACTTTCAACACTATGTTGAATAGGAGTGGTGAGATAGGGAACCCTTGTCTTATGCCAGTTTTCAAAGGGAATGCTTCCAGTTTTTGCCCATTCAGTATATTGGCTGTGAGTTTGTCATAAATAGCTCTTATTATTTTGAGATATGTTCCATCAATACCTAGTTTATTGAGAGTTTTTAGCATGAGGGGCTGTTGAATTTTGTTAAAGGTCTTTTCTGCATCTATTGAGATAACCATGTGGTTTTTATCATTGGTTCTGTTTATATGAAGGATTACATTTATTGATTTGCATATGTTGAACCAGCTTTGCATCCCAGGGATGAGGCCAACTTTATCATGTTGATAAACTTTTTGATGTGCTGCTGGATTTGGTTTGCCAGTATTTATTGAGGATTTTAGCATCAATGTTCATCAGGGATATTGTTAAAATTATTTTTTGTTGTGTCTCTGCCAGGCTTTGGTATCAGGATGATGTTGGCCTCATAAAATGAGTTAGGGAGTATTCCCTCTTTTTCTATTGATTGGAATAGCTTCAGAAGGAATGGTACCAGCTCCTCTTTGTACTTCTGGTGGAATTGGGCTGTGAGTCTGTCTGGTCCTGGACTTTTTTTGTTTGGTAGGCTATTAATTATTGCCTCAATTTCAGAGCCTGTCATTGGTCTATTCAGAGATTCAACTTATTCCTGGTTTAGTCTTGGGAAGGTGTATGTGTCCAGAAATTTATCCATTTCTTCTAGATTTTCTAGTTTATTTGTGTAGAAGTGTTTATAGTATTCTCTAATGGTAGTTCGTATTTCTGTGGGGTCAGTGGTGATATCCCCTTTATCATTTTTTGCGTCTTTATCATTATTGCATCTATTTGATTCTTCTCTCTTTTCTTCTTTATTAGTCTTGCTAACAGTCTATGAATTCTGTTGATCTTTTCGAAAAACCAGCTCCTGGATTGATTTTTTTAAAGGGTTTTTTTTTTTTTTTTTTTTTTTTTTTTTTTTTTATGTATCTATCTCCTTCAGTTCTGCTCTGATCTTAGTTATTTCTTCCCTTCTGCTAGCTTTTGAATGTGTTTGCCTGTTGGGGTCTGCGTGTTTCCTAAACAAAGGAATGAACACACAAGACAACACAAGACAAGACAAACATGGCGGCCACGCTGAACAACACGCTCCGCTTTATTTTATACAGTCGTTTGTGGAATGTTACCAAGTCACAAGACACGTTGTTGTTTTTCTGACCTTTCCCTGACTTTCTGGATTTTCAAGATGTTTACACATAAACAAGCCCCCAGGGTCTGCTGTTTGCAGCTGGCTACTATCGGAACGCCCTGCTTCATTTGCAAGAGCAGGACTTATCAGGAACGTCTTGTTTGTGAGCACGTAGTCCTCTACATTTCCCCTTTCTTTATTTACAAGTTTGAATTTCTTTTAAAACCATCATTACATGTTGGGCTTGCTGGGATTCGGTGTTTGCCCTTTGGCACCGTCTCCAGCAGACTGTGAAAATGACAAAGGCAAGAACAACAATCAATACATTGCTAGAAACAGAGGTCAGCAAAGTTTTTACAGGGCTCATAGGGTTCAAAGACGTCAAACTTTGTGCAATATCTGTCATCAAATCTGCACGAGTCAGCAATGGTAACTGATTGCGAAATGTTTCAGAAATGTTCTGTGTTAATTCTTGTATTTCTAGGGAAAGATTATTATGACCAATTAAAAGTCTCTTTATCTCAGTCCAATTATGTACAGTGCTGTTAAAAGGAACAGGAGTAATATAAATTGGGTAGTATTCCAATCACACTTCAACAAAGCTCGGGTATTCAACACTGTTAGCTGATCTCCCAACCAAGAAACCACTTGCTCCAGATTATCCACTCGTTCAGTCAAATGAGCATCTATGTCTCGTTGCTGCTGCCACAACAAATGTGATTGTTTATGCCATTGTTGCACAAATTCTGCATTTTGTATACTCTGGTGTAGAGCTAATCCAGCAACAGCAGCGGTGGAAGCAATTGCTACAAGTCCTATCACTGTGGTCATGACGATTCCAACCATCCTCCGACTGCAGTGGACAAGATCTTGCATAACCTTGTAAATTTGAGTAACCCCAGTAGATTCACTCCACGTACATGTTAAGTTTACAGGTGGCCAGGTTTCTTTTCTGGCTCTCAGTATATATAAACCAAAATGAGACTCATTCCAATTATTATTCCACCAAGTAGTATTTATACAACTTAAGAATGTACAATTGTTTGTACAGTTAACTACCCCTGTATTATTATCCCATTTAAAAATTCCTGTCAACAACAAGTAAGGCTTTCTTACACATGCAATAACATATCTAGAACTATTTCAATGTAAAAATATATGTAAAGGGTTGCAATATTAGTAAGATTTAAGGACATGTTTCCCGTGAAAGTGAACATTGGTTTACCAGCAGCTAGCAACTTCCAAATATGACTTTGTATTTGTGAAGTATTAGCCAAATGTGGCATAGGGGGTGATAGACCACCATCATGCCAAATAATAGTTTCGTTGCCATCCACAGCAATGCTGTGATTACCTTTATGCCAACGTAGGTTGACATGACTAAATTTAGTTTGAAAATCTCCATGTACACTCCAATCTGTGATAAGGTAATTACGACTTTTTCCTTTTACTTCTAATAATAATCACAGCCCACTACCTCTACACCTAGTCCACTCTAATTGGGAAACACCTCCGGACACATCAGGGATAGGGCATAAAGATAATGTAGTTGGTAGAGTTTCATTAAGTACTGCAGTATGATTATACTTAAAACTTTGAGCCACAATAATCATAGAAAAGGCAGAGATATGACTATGGTTATAGCGAACAGCCCAAGCCTCATGAGAAAGATGCAGACAATGTGGGCTACTCCCAAGACATATAGGTAACCCTTCAACCCCAAATTGATATGAACTATTCACTGTGCCAGTGTCTAATTCAGAATCCTGGTTTAAAAAAGGTGATGGCATCCAAGCAGTATCATTAGTAAATACTGGGACTTCTCTGTCTCCCCAGGCCACACCTTGATATAAGGGTGGAAAAGGAATATAAGCCCAGTATGTAAATTCTCCAGCAGTTACCTGACAATTTACTGTGGCCAGCATAGCCAGGAATAAAGTCAGTGGGGTTTTGGGCTGCCTAGCTTGTTGAACAACCCCTTCAGTTTCCTGAGTAAGCTTTTTCAGTTCACCCCATGTCGGGGGCTCCGCACGTCGAGTTCCGAAGGTGAATGTTCTCTGAGTGCTCAGATTCAGCTCCTGAAATTTCTTAAGGAACTCTTTGGATCGGCTCCTCTTCACCATGGCACTGTTTCAACCGTCGAGATGGAAACTACTTGTCTCCAGCACCTGTACGGACAAGAGCATAGCCTCAGCCCCATTGTAAAACTTTTCCTTTTAAATATTTCCCTTGTAATGAAGGATAATACACCCACAGATTACTGTTTTGTGGCTTTTCTAAAGGCTGTTGAAAATGTTTCACCACTGCAGACTGCTGTAATTGGCGCCAATAGTTGAGAAAATTTAAAGTAAAAAGGGCTTTCAGAATTTGATGTTTTGGGGAATCTCACCCATCTCCCCCTTTTTGTTTTAAAAGTTGTAATTTTAGGGTAGCATTGGCTTTTTTAATAATTGCTTGACCTTGACTGTTAAATGGAATACCAGTGGAATGATGAATATGGTATAAAGAGAGGAAGGCAGCCAATTTGCGAGAGCAATAAGTAGGGGCATTATCAGTTTTTAATTTAGCAGGGACTCCCATAACTGCAAAGAAAGTAAGTAAATGAGTAATAACAGAGTTAGCCTTTTCAGAGGGTAATGGCGTAGCCCACTGGAAATGTGACCACGTATCAATAGTATGATGAACATATTTTAAACGACCAAAGGAAGGAACATAAGTTACATCCATTTGCCAAATGTGATTTTGTTGAATGCCTCGAGGATTAATACCTGCACTTAAAAAAGGTTCAATAATAGGAGCACAAGATGGGCAGGCTCTGACAATAGCTCGGGCTTGACGGCGTGTTATAGAAAATCACTGTTGTAATCCTAAACTATTAGCATGATGTAGTTGGTGCTCATTCTGAGCCCGTAGGAAGTAAGAGTTACAAATAATAAAGAAAATAATTTTTGTAAAGGAGTTTGAAGAAATAATGGTAAAGAAGTCTGAGAAATATATTTAGTTACATATACAGCATATTGGGAATCACTTACTATATTACAAGGGGTTTGAGGCCAGTCTTGTAGAACCATAAGAATGGCAAAAAGTTCTCCTTGTTGTACTGATTCAAATGGATAGTGAGAAATTTTTGAATTGTCTGAAGTCCAGTATCCAGCCTTTCCATTGCTTGAAGCATCAGTAAAAAAGGTGGGACCTTTAACTGGAGTGTAAGAGATAAGATTATATGGCAGTAAAGAATATTGTTGCAGAAAAGCAAATAATTTATTACTAGGATAATGCTGAGAAAAAGAACCAGTATACTCAGCGCAAGCCACTTGCCAACCTTCATGAGTTTTCAATAGAGGTGAATTTTTTTTAATGGCTTTATTAGCCAAAAACAGCCACTCTAGAATATTATTATCTTGGTGTAAAACGGCCATTGGTGAATGGGGAGTATGAAAAAGACACAACGAAAGTGGAAGATTGCATACCTTGAGGAAGAACTTTCCATTGATATCTTTGAGTAGGCTGTCCATTATTATATTCGGGAACAGTAAAGGCAAATTTTTCACAATCTTGGGGTTGTAATGGGATAGTAAAAAAAAAAAAAAATCTTTAAGATCTATAACGATTAATTTCCAATTTTGTGGGATAAGAGTTGGATTAGGAAGCCCAGGTTGTAAAGTCCTCATAGGTAGAATACAAGCATTTACAGCTGTAAGATCAGTTAATAAGTGCCATTTTCCTTTTTTTTTTTTTTTTTTTTTTGGCGAGACAAACACAGGGGAATTCCATGCAGAAGTACTTGGTTCAATATGCCCCTCGGCCAATTGTTCCTTAACTAAATTATTTAAAGCCTTAAGTTTTTCTTTAGATAATGGCCACTGTTCCACCCAAACAGGAGTTGTAGTTTTCCACTTCAATGGTAAAGTTTGAGGCTTGTGGACAGTGGCTAAGAGTTTAAAGGATTGTAGCCCATTTTGAACATCATATTTTTGGCAGCTGAAGAAATATGAGGAATGCTTAAAAAGGCACCCAATTGTTGTAAAAGATCATGGCCCCAAAAGTTAATATTAATGAGAACAATATAAAAGCACACTTTTCCTGTTTTCCTTCAGGTCCTACACAGCTCAGGGGCTCGACAGTTTGGTAGACTATAGAAGCAGTACCTAGGCCAGATAGAGTAACCGATACTTGTTTCTTTTTCCAATGATCAGGCCATTGAGCCAAACATATAATAGATACATCCACTCCTGTGTCGACTAATCCCTCAAAAAGTATCCTATTAATTTGCAATGAACATAAAAGTTTTTGATCAGAAACTAAAGTTTCCCAGAAAACAGTTTTCCCAGTACTACCGAAACCTCCTTGATGAGACACATCACTAGATAAGAAAGGAAAAAAAGGCAATAAAAACAATTGTGCAATATGTTCCCCTGCCTCTAGGTGCATAAATTGTGAGACTTGTACCATAATAAGGATTTCATCAGTAAAATCAGTATCAATAATTCCTGGGACCACCATTAACCCCTGCATAGCGCTGCTGCTTCGACCTAACAAAAGTCCTACATGTCCCTTTGGCAAAGGACCACACACTCCAGTAGCCAACTTATATATTCCTCCATTAGGAGATAAAGTATAAGGCTGGACAATAGCTAGGTCAGCAGTGGCACTCTGCTTAGTGGCAGCATAAAACTGAGAAACTGGGGTAGGGTAAAATGTCTTTAAGGAGGACTCGAGGTCATTCCTTGATGTTGTAAGCCACTGCTCACTGGCTCCTGGGGTAGGCCTGCATTGTATTTGTTGGGCCCCAAGCCTGCGGGCCCCGGCTCCCGTTTCCTGAGAGGGGTGACAATACATTCCCACTTTTATCAGTTTTTGAACGTCATTCATTGGTCCAATGTTGACCCTTGCCACATTGTTTACACATATCAGATGGTAACCTTTTCTCTTTTAGAGCAGAAGAATCTAATTTTTTCCAGCATTCCTTTTTAAAATGACTGGTTTTCCCACATTGATAGCATATACCTTGTTTAGAATTGCCTTTTAAAGCCTTAGAAAGTGCCCCAGCAAACAATTGAGCATTGTAAATAGCTCCTCCAACACCTGCACAAGCCTGAATGTATTCATCTAAATCAGCTCCACTAGCTTTTGGAGGATGCAGCAATTTTTGGCACTCGGGATTAGCACTCTCAAAAGCCAGAGTATCCAAAAGAATTTTAGCAGCAGGGCCTGAACCTACAGTCTTTAATACAGCATCTTGAAGACAGACTACAAAATCTGGATATGGCTCAGTGGCTTCTTGTAGGATCTTTACAAAAGATAAAGAAGTTTTACCCACTATTTCAACCTTAGTCCACGCTTTTATAAACAAGGCTTTAATCTGAGTGAGAGCAATATCATCTAGGCCTGCCTGAGCATTAAGAGTGGCGTATTGTCCTGAACCCGTAAGCCGCTCTTCAGTAGGTCCTGGGGGATTTCGGGTAGCATTTTTTCTAGCTTGTACTCTTGCTTCCTCCCACCACCAACTTTTTAATTGAAGCCATTGCAAACAATCAAGGACAGCCTGTCCCAACGTTTCCCAGTCAATAGGAATCATCATATGTTCTGAAGAGAAGGAATCGAGAAGGCCAAGAACAAACGGTGACTGAGGTCCATAATTAGAGATTGCAGCTTTCATTTCTTTCAAAAATTTAAATTGTAGGGCTGTAAAAGTCACATTCTCGCCACCGTTTGGGAACTGAGCATTGGGGCCGAAAGCAGCCCGTGTTATTGGGAATAAATTTAATTCCTCGAAATCATCCTTTTCCTTCAATTCCTTCTTTTCTCCTACAGGAAGAAAAGGCACAGAGAAAACCTGACCTGACATAGGCAAAGAGGTTGGAGGTGGAAGCAAAGGGAAATCTTTTTAACAGGGAAGGCTCATGGCGGAGAGATAGGAGAAACAGGAGCAGCGGCACCTGGCAATTTTAACAACCTATTGTAACATCTCTGAAATACGCTGCAAATCAGAATTTCCTTCAGATGAAGGAGGCATTAGCTCTTCTTCCTTGTCCTCAGCAACCAGGGTGTAAATATGTTTCTCTCTAGGATCATTCCTCTCTAAAGCTTCAGATGCCTCACCTCCTGTGGCAGTATCACTACGCTCTGAGTCAGTTTCAAGTAACTCTAATGCCTGAGTAATGGAACTACACAAAGTCCACAAAGTCAGAGGCATCATTTGCCCTTGCTGATGAGCTCGATGCAGGACTTTAACAACTTGTAACCATTCCTTTCGATTTAATTGCACTTTGGTTTGATATTGAAACCAATGACAATGTTGTTCAACATGGGCAAACAATCGCTTCAAAGTCTTATGTTCCTTAACTAACTTCTACTCCTATAGACATCAACAGTCCCTGGAGTAACCGCAAATATTCAGAGGTCAGAGAGGTGGAATTCCTCATAATTTTCCCGTGGGTCCCCCTTCTTATTTATTTACCTGCCCGTTGTCTCCCCACGCCTGCCTGGGGTGTTCCCCCTCCAGTTTCTTGCTCTCGTGGAGCCATGGACCCTGCTCGCTGCACCAGATGTTGGGGTCCGCGTGTTTCCTAAACAAAGGAATGAACACACAAGACAACACAAGACAAGACAAACATGGCGGCCGCGCCAAACAACACGCTCTGCTTTATTTTATACAGTCGTTTGTGGAATGTTACCAAGTCACAAGACACATTATTGTTTTTCTGACCTTTCCCTGACTTTCTGGATTTTCAAGATGTTTACACATAAACAAGCCCCCAGGGTCTGCTGTTTGCAGCTGGCTCCTATTGGGAACGCCCTGCTTCATTTACAAGAGCAGGACTTAATCGGGAATGTCTTGTTTGCGAGTACGAGTACGTAGTCCTCTACATTTGCCCTTGCTTCTCTAGTTCTTTCAATTGTGATGTTAGGGTGTCAATTTTAGATCTTTCCTACTTTCTCTTGTGGGCATTTAGTGTCATGAATTTCCCTCTAAACACTGCTTTTGCTGTGTCCCAGAGACTCTGGTATGTTGTGTCTTTGTTCTCATTGGCTTCAAAGAACATCTTTATTTCTGCCTTCATTTCATTGTTTACCCAGCAGTCATTCAGGAGCAAGTTGTTCAGTTTCCATGTAGTTGTGTGGTTTTGAGTGAGTTTCTTAATCCTGAGTTCTAATTTGAAGATTGCACTGTGGTCTGAGAGAGTTTGCTGTGACTTCTGTTCTTTTACATTTGCTGAGGAGTGCTTTACTTCCAATTATGTAATCAATTTTAGAATAAGTGCGATGTGGTGCTGAGAAGAATGTATATTCTATTGATTTGGGATGGAAAGTTCTGTAGGTATCTACTAGGTCTGCTTGCTGCAGAGCTGAGTTCAAGTCCTGGATATCCTTGTTAACCGTCTGTCTTGATCTAATATTGACAGTGGGGTGTTAAAGTCTCCCATTATTATTGTGTGGGAGTCTAAGTCTCTTTGTAGGTCTCTAAGGACTTGCTTTATGAATCTGGGTACTCCTGAATTGGGTGCATGTATATTTAGGATAGTTAGCTCTTCTTGTTGAATGGATCCCTTTACTATTATGTAATGGCCTTCTTTGTCTCTTTTGATCTTTGTTGGTTTAAAGTCTGTTTTATCAGAGACTAGGATTGCGACCCCTGCTTTTTTTTTTTTTTTTTTTTTTCTTTCCATTTGCTTGGTAGACCTTTCTCCATCCCTTTTCTTTTGAGCCCATGTGCGTCTTTGCACATGAGATGGGTCTCCTGAATACAGTACACTGATGGGTCTTGACTCTTTATCCAATTTGCCAGTCTGTCTTTTAACTGGGGCACATAGCCCATTTACATTTTAGGTTAATATTGTAATGTGTGAATTTGATCCTATCATTATAATGTTCACTGGTTATTTTGCCCATTAACTGATACAGTTTATTCATAGCATCAATGGTCTTTACAATTTGGCATGTTTTTGCAGTGACTGATATCGGTTGTTTCTTTCCATGTTTAGTGCTTCCTTCCGGAGCTCTTGTAGGGCAGGACTGGTGGTGACAAAATCTCTCAGCATTTGCTTGTGTAAAGGATTTTATTTCTCCTTCACTTATGAAGCTTAGTTTGGCAGGTTATGAAATTCTGGGTTGAAAATTCTTTTAAGAATGTTGAATATTGGCCCCCACTCTCTTCTGGCTTGTAAGATTTACTGTGGTAAATCTTACTGTGGGTAACTCAACCTTTCTCTCTGGCTGTCCTTAACACTTTTTCCTTCATTTCATCCTTGATGAATCTGACAATTATGTATCTAGGGGTTGCTCTTCTCGAGGAGCATCTTTGTGGCCTTCTCTGTATTTCCTGAATTTGAATGTTGGCCTGCCTTGCTAGGTTGGGGAAATTCTGCTGGATAATATCCTGAAGAGTGTTTTCCAACTTGATTCCATTCTCCCTGTCACTTTCAGATACACCAATCAAATGTAGATTTGGTCTTTTCACATAGTCCCTTATTTCTTGGAGGCTTTGTTCTTTTCTTTTTACTCTTTTTTCTCTAACCTTGCTTTCTCACTTTATTTCATTAATTTGATCTTAATCATGGATACCCTTTCTTCCACTTGATTGAATTGGCTATTGAAGCTTGTGCATGCATCATGAAGTTCTCATGCCATGGTTTTCAGCTCCATCAGGTAATTGAAGCTCTTCTCTACACTGTTTATTCTAGTTAGCCTTTCACCTAATCTTTTTTCAAGATTTTTAGCCTCCTTGCAATGGATTCGAACATCCTCCTTTAGCTTGGAGAAGTTTATTATTGCCAGCCTTCTGAAGCCTACTTCTGTCAACTCATCCAAGTCATTCTCCATCCAGCTTTGTTCCATTGATGGCAGAGAGCTGTGATCCTTTGGAGGAGAAGAGGCACTCTGGTTTTTAGAAGTTTCAGCTTTTCTGCTCTGATTTCTCCCCATCTTTGTGGTTTTATCTTCCTTTGGTCTTTGATGTTGGTGACCTAGAGATGAGGTTTTGATGTAGATGAACTTTTTGTTGATGTTGATACTATTCCTTTCTGTTTGTTAGTTTTCCTTCTAACAGTCAGGTCCCTCAGTTGCAGGTTTGTTGGAGTTTGCTGGAGGTCCACTCCAGACCTGTTTGCCTAGGTGTCACCAGCAGGGGCTGCAGAACAGCAAATATTGCAGAAAAGCAAATATTGCTGCCTGATCCTTCCTCTGGAAGCTTCGTCCCAGAGGGGCAGCTGCCTGTATGAGGTGTCTGTCAGCCCCTACTGGGAGATGTCTCCCAGTTAGGCTATGCAGGGGTCAGGGACCCACTTGAGGAGGCAGTCTGTCCATTGTCAGAGCTCAAATGCTGTCCTGAGAGAACTACTGCTCTCTTCAGAGCTGTCAGACAAGGACGTTTAAGTCTGCATACGTTGACTGCTGCCTTTTGTTCAGCTATGCCATGTCCACAGAGGTGGCATCTAGAGGCAGTAGGCCTTGTTGAGCTGCAGTGGGCTCCACCCAGTTCGAGCTTCCCAACCACTTCGTTTACCTACTCAAGCCTCAGCAATGGCAGATGCCCCTCCCCCACCAGGCTGCCGCCTTGCAGTTCCATCTCAGACTGTTGCACTAGCAGTGAGCAAGGCTTCATGGGCATGGGACCGACCAAGCCAGGCACGGAAGAGGATATCCTTGTGTGCCAATTGCTAAGACCTTGGGAAAAGTGCAGTATTTGGGCAGGAATGTCCCATTTTTCCAGGTAGTCTGTCACAGCTTCCCTTGGCTTGGAAAGGGAAATCCCCCAACCCATTGTGCTTCCTGGGTGAGGTGATGCCCTGCCCTGCTTTGGCTTGCCCTCCATGGGCTGCACCCACTGTCCAACCAGTCCCAATGAGATGAACCAGGTACCTCAATTGGAAATGCAGAAATCACCCATCTTCTTCATCAATCATGCTGGGAGCTGCAGACCAGAGCTGTTCTTATTCGGCCATCTTGCAACTGTCTTTTAACTAGCAAGTTTAGACCATGTAGATTTGTTATAATTTTTATTAGGGTACTACCATAATATTTTTTGCTAGCTTCCCTGAAATTTTCTATGCTTTTCTCCCCCACTTATTTTCTCACCATTTAGATTGAGTTATTTTTATTCTATTTCTTCTTTTTCTCTACTTGCTTACTTGGAAATTACACACTGTTTCTTTATTATCTCTTTTGAGATGGGGTCTCACTTTGTCACCCAGGCTGGAGTATAGTGGCACGATCATGGCTTACTGCAGCCTCAACTTCCCAGGCTCAAGTGATCCTCCTAACTCAACCTCCCAAATAGCTGGGACTACCGGTGTGTGTCACCGTGCTTGGCTAATGTTTTAAACTTTTTGTACAGACAGGGTCTTGCTCTTTCCCAGGCTGATCTGAAACTCTTGGGCTCAAGTGATCCTCGCACCTCAGCCTCCCAAAGTGCTGGGATTTCAGGTATGAGTTACTGTGCCTAGCCACTGTTTATTTCTTTAGTTACCTTCAAAATGTTTACTTTTAAAGTCAAAGTTGATCAGTAGTTCTACACTCCTAAAAACTTTGATCCTCCTCCTTCCTTTTCACTTTATTGATTTCCAATATTTTCCACTATTTTTCCCCACCAGATTAGTTAATATCATTTTGTTATTGATTTTTGCAATTAGTATTTGCTTATATTTTACATCGTGTATTCTAATTACTCTGTTCATTAGTCTTTCCCATATTTCAGTTTGTTCTAGGCTCAATTTAATTTTTAGAAAGAACAACCATTGGAAGTTCATTCAGTAATTGACTATGATAAACTCACTGATTTTTTTTTTTTTTGCCATGAAATGTATTGTATATTTTCAAACAGCTAGAAGAGAGGATTTTGAATGTTTGTAACATAAAGAAATGATAAATGTTTGAGGTGATGGATATGCTAATTATCCTGATTTGATTACACATCATATGCACATTTTGAAATATCACTTCATATCCCATAAACATGTACAATTCTTACATGTCAACTAAAAATTTTAAAAAGACTATTTGCCATTTTTATTGAATAATGGGGTTGATATTTTATCTTAGCAATCTGAGCACAGTCTTCTGACTCCTATGTTTACTGTAGAGAATGCTGCTATCAATCTAATTGTTATTCCTTTGAAATAATCCATCTTTTCTCTGTGGCTGCTCTTTTGATATTTTGTCTTTTGTGTTATGTAGTTACCCTTTAATATATCTACCTATGGATTTATTGTTATTTATGTGCTTGGGATTTGTGCTTAATTCTGAGCCTCTAGTCATTTATCAATTCTGCAAGATTGTCGGTCAGTCTCTTTTTTAGTAATTCTCCCCCATTCTCTTTATTTTCTTCATCGTGTGTTTCCATTAGCAACTTTGTTACCACCATTTAGTTGTAGACAGAAGTTTTAGTCTACCCCTTTCATTGAAGTGTGACTCTCCTATAATCCTGGCTTTGTGAAGAGGTCCCATTTTCAACTCCCCAACTTATGCCCACCTCCTGCATGCATCTGTTGAAACACACACTTAGGTTTACTAACCTCCTGCATGCCTCTGTTGAAATACACACTTAGGTTTACTAAGACAGGCGACTATCCCGAGAGCAGCTGCCTCTATCCACTTACTATTTATATTTTGGTTCTGCCTCTGTATTTCTCTTATACTCCCATGATCTCAAATACACATTTGAGAAGATATTTCTTGCATTTTATCAACTTATCTAAGTGCTTTGTAGCTTAAAGGTACACATATAAAATCTAGACTGCTGTATTGCCAAAAGCAGTCTGTATTTTTGTTATAATATTTAAATGACTCAGGCTTTTCCATTGTCCTGCTTAGATCATTAACGAACATAATTTTCATTTTCCTAAGGTCCTTTTTAGGTATTAAAAAAATGTTAGGAACTTGCTCTTCTCCACTGTAGCTAAAGATTCATTTGTCAAATCCTCCTGAACCAAAGGAGAAAATAACAAAGCAAAACAAGAAGGCAAATCACCAAGCAAAGGATGAAGTGTGGGAATTTACACTCTGCGCTTTATCTTGCAGTTGCTGAAGTTCGTCTGTGGTTTTAAATGGCATTAATTTTGTCAATTAACATTTTCTGAGCACCCAAACGTATTGTGTTCATTTTGCTGATGAGCGATCCATCTCAAAGCGTGAGTGTCACAAAATTCCAGAGAAAAGATGCTGGTTATTGTAAGGAACTTACAGAAAGTACACCTGCTTTAGCCTTCGCATCCTTGACAATTCCTTTTTATGTGTGTGAATGGGTGGGAGTGATGCAACTGTACCACAGATTTCCCATGGACTACCTGTCCACACCATTGTGGAAAATCATCAGGCAATTTGTTCTCATGCATGACTGCAGGTCTATTCAGTGGGTGGTAGCACTTTTTGAATAGACATTCACTATTTTACCTTGAAGGCAGCTAGAAGGGAGACTAAATTTAATCCCTTTGCAGGTAATTATAGGATTCACAGTTCTTCACTGTGAAGGAACAGATAAAATACAGAATTCTCCATAGAAAATCCTGGATTTTCCCAGCAATGCTTAACATTTTTCAAAGCAATCACCAGAAAATACTGATCATTTTGAGAAAAAGGTGATTTAAACAAAATATTTAAGCAACTTTTCATATGGATAATGCAAGCAAAAAAAAAAAAAAGTTTTATCCAATATCTAGAGCAATGCTTCTCAAAGATTAATGGGCATTTGAGTCACTGCCAGCATTCTTGTTAAAATGAAAATTCTGCCCATAGATTGAGGGAAAGGGGGGAGAGTGCTGCAACCGTAACTGATGAACTCACAGGTGACAATGTTGCTGTTGATGAACCTCATTTTGAGTGACAAGGTCGTAAAAGACTCAGGCAAAATGGGTTATACTCGAATAATCTGCATTTAAGCTATCCAATACAGTAGCCACCAGCCATACATGACAATTATGCACTCAAAATGTGCTAATCCAGATTGTGAGGCACTGTAACTGTAAAGTGCACACTGAATTTTGAAGATTTACTTAAGAAAAAAGCATATAAAAGAAGCCATCTTTTAATCTGACTATATGTTGAAATAATATTATCAGCATATTGGGTTAAACAAAATTGATTATTAAATTTATGTCACTTTATATTTTAATGTGTTTAATGTGACCACTAAAAAATGTAAAATTCCATATGTGGCTCAAATTTTGTTTCTCTATTAGTTTCCTATTGCTGCTGTAACAAATTACTACAGAATCAGTGCCTTAAAGCAACACAAATTTACCATCTTATAATTAGTTCTAGAGATCAGAAATCCTAACATCAAGGTTCAGCAGGAAACTAAGAAAGACTGTTTCCTTACCTTTTCCAACTTTTAGAAGCTACCTTTATATTCTTTGGCTATGGACCCTTTTTCTATCTTCAAAGTCAGCAGCAGCATAGTATCTTCAAGTCTCTGTCTCTCTGTCTCTCTCTCTCCTTCTGTTATCATATCTCCTTCTCTTACTCTGATTCTCCCTTCCTCTTAAAAGGACCCTGGTGATTACCAGGGTCCTTATCCATGCAAATAATCCAGGATAATCTCCCCATCTCAAGATCCTTAATCTTATCTACAAATTCCCTTTGCCATGTGAAATAGCATAGTCACAGGTTTCAGGGATTAGGATGTGGACATCTTGGTGGGGATTTTGTCTACCTCAGTTTCCATTGGACAGCACTGATCTACATAATTCATCCATTTTTCATTATGCCATAGCTAGCTGTGTACTCTAATCGCTATACAAATGGAGTCAGGAATATGAAATAAAGTATTTTATTAGAGTATCGCAATGCCAAATATAGGGTTATAAAAAGCTAAATGTATTTTTGAATAGAGTTCAATTTCTGAATAGATTCAATATAATATAAACAGGTTTTGTGATAAGTATTGAAAATAACGCAGAATACTGGATTCACTTGCTAATGTAAGATATTTTTATGGCCCTCAATTCCTTCTATTAATTGGTGGATGAGGGGTAATGAATTTAAATGATTACTGAATATAAAGGATAAAGTCTGGACAGAAGAGTCAAAATCTGCTTACAGCATAATGTGCCTAAAAGACAGCGTAACTTTCAGAGCTGATTCTTCTAGTACGTTGTTTATAAATTTATTGAAAAAATATTTTGGGGTACTCCTATATGAAGGCATTTGAGAGAGCTGAAATGTTTCTGGACTCTAGTTGCTCACAACCTAGCAGCAAAATAAGACACGAACACCAATGGCAGATGGCCCAGATAGGCGATGAAAAATATTACCTGGGTGGTAGTGATACTAAGGACTTGAGAGGAAGGAATAACTGCAGTGTGGCAAGGTCTTAGCTCAAAATGATCTAGGAAGATTGCTTGGAAAAAGTGGACTTTGATCTGAATTTTCAAGAATGGAAATAAATTCAATCTGGATACCTTAAGAATTGAGTTCAACAATTCTGTAAGTCTTCTATTTTGTTTAAGAGGCACATTTTGTAATAAATACTGATGTTGGCAGTATTGAGTTTTCCTCTTTTTTTTTTTTTTTTTTTTTTTATCTCTTAAACATTAACCTTGGAAGTTAGATCAGTAGAAGAAGCAAAGGACACAGAAAATGAGGGCAAGGGAAAAAAAATTTTAAAAATGACAATTATTGCAGTTTTCTCACCACACTTCCTATCTTCAATACAAAATAACCTGTGTTCAGATTTCAGAAATATAGCCATAAACCAGTTTTTCAAAATAATAGAAACCAGCTTATTTTCAGGATATTGTAGGTGCATGGTCTAACTCACTATACATTTCAAAACATTTAAGATTCTGTTATGATCTAAATATACAACCCTTGCAGAAAATTTCCATGTTTATAAATTATACATAGACCTACATTATCCTTCTATCTATGTATTCATCCATCCATCTATTAAATAGCAACTTTATCCTGAGGGCTCTACCAGGATTCCAATTTGAGGAATCTGCAGGGAGCAGCCTGAAAATCCAAGGCCCTATTTTGTCATGGTTATTAATCAAGCATGTCTAAGTGCCAGGCATTTCCAGAGCCTGCACAGACACAGGGCCTCACACTTTGGTTACTACTAGAGCTCACATAGGACTGGACAGCAATTTGTTTCAACCAGAGGAAGAAGCACGTGAGGCCAGTACATGCAAGAAGCATGATGAAGGCAGACGGAGAGAGGTGGCTGCTTCAGACAATCCAGAACAGAGTAACTTACCATCTCTTTACAAGATTGAAATGTCTCATAAAATATTTATTGGATGAAATACAGAATTTCCCACAAATGATAGCAAACATTTTATAGCAAAAATAAAATGAGGCTAGAAAAAAGATACCTGCTTTCATGAACATTCAGTTTGGTCAAGACAGAGCCTCAGCAGACAGTATCCTTTTTCATTTTTCTGAGACCAGCAGAATTTGGCCCCCTTTTCAAAGAACTGAGACAGAAGTTGTAAGTGTCCAGTGCTCTCACATGGCTTCAGCGATGCTTTAGCATTAGTTGGACCTCTCTAAGAGATGGCTGTCTCTTCTAAAATCAAAGTTAGTGGCAGAAAGAGAGTCAAAGTCAAGACTTCTTCCCATGCACTTTCCATGATCCATGCTACTTCTCAGGGATGTGGAACAATTTAGCATTCATGAGTAAGGTGGCAGGGCATTCTGAAAAATTGTGTCTTTTTTTAGAACTTCAGCCTACTGCTCTGAAAAACTTGTCTTGGTGTAATGCCTCACCCCATCTTTATTACCCCATTTTACAAGTCACATTGGAAAATAAACAGTGTTGATTGTACTTTCTTGTAGAAAATAGTAAAATTTGGGGAAGACGACTTCTGCTTCTAAGAATATGGGATAGACGTATCATCCCTATTCCTCTCTATAAGTGCAACTAAAAATCCTAGGCATTATATATAAAACAGAGAAAATAAGGCAAAATAACTAGGGACTTCAGGACCCACAGAATGACAATGTTGAGTTTCCTGGATTTTTTGTCTCACACATTTCAAACTTGGAGCTGAAGAAGCTGGCAGCCAAAAACCACCAATGGGTGGGGGCACAGAAAAGGCTCAACAAAAGCTTGTTCTCTCTAGCCAAAAGAACAGCAAACAGTAGCCTATAAGAGAAAACTTTTGACAATAACCATTCTACTTCAGCCTAATACTACACCCACCCACACCAGGGAAGACCAAGTGGGAAGCCAAATGCCAGGGTGGTGTTAGAGGAAGCCAAATAAGATGCAGTAATTCTCATTCTTGCTAACAGGTAAATAGTACACCCTTCCCCCATGATATCAGAGGACGCCATGTGAAAAGTCTGGACTATCCACCCCTCTCCAGAGGAGGGCAGAGCAGTCTAAAATGTGTATGGAAAGATAAATGAACTCAAATACCTAAAACTATTTTTAAAAGGAAAGTCTACCTGATTTCAAGACTACAAGTAAAGTCTACCTGATTTCAAGGCTACAGTAATCAGGATATTGTGACATTGGCAGAGGGATAAAATATAGATCAATGAATGTGAATCTCCACTTATCGCAAAATGAAAGTTTTAATAAAAAAATTTATTCTATAAACAATATATTCATAAAGGTCTCTTTTTTTCTTTTTATGAAGCTGTGTCTATATGGAAAATATTGCTGAAGAGTTGAGGGGTCGTTTCCCTACACAAAATCATGACAATTGGAGAAATAATTTTAGTGTGTAATTAAAACTGAATCACGAGATATATTTACATAATACTTAGCCTTATATTTTAAAATACTTTGAGTGTTATTTGTGAAGTCAAAATCCAGATCCAGAGCCAAAATTCAGTCTATGATCTAGACAGGTTTTTTTTTTTTATGTTGTTGGTTTTTTGCTTGTTGTTGGGTTTTTTGTTTTTGTTTTGTCTTGTTTTTGAGACAGGGTCCCACTCTGTTCCCCAGGCTGAAGTGCAGTGGCACGATCATAGCTCACTACAGCCTCAGTCTTCTGGGCTCAAGCAATCTTCCCACGTCCTGAGTTGCTGGGACTACAGGCTTGTGCCACCATGTCTGGCTGATTTATTTTTTTATTTTTAATAGAAATGATGTCTTACTATGTTGCCAGGGCTGGTCTTGAATTCCTGGACTCAAGTGATCCTCCTGCCTGGGCCTCCCAAAGTGTTAGGATAGGATGAGCCACCACACCCAGCCATCTGAAGGCTCAGATGATTGTTAGCATTTTTTAGCAATAAAGTATTTTTTAAAATAATTTTACTTTTGCCAGGCAGCCTATGTTTCTAAGCAATAAAGCGCTTTGAAATTAAGATACGTACATTGGTTTTGTTTTGTTTTGTTTTTTGTTGTTTTTTTTTGAGACGGAGTCTCGCTCTGTCGCCCGGGCTGGAGTGCAGTGCTCGGATCTCAGCTCACTGCAAGCTCCGCCTCCCGGGTTTACGCCATTCTCCTGCCTCAGCCTCCCGAGTAGCTGGAACTACAGGCGCCCGCCACCCCGCCCGGCTAGTTTTTTGTATTTTTTAGTAGAGACGGGGTTTCACCATGTTAGCCAGGATGGTCTCGATCTCCTGACCTCGTGATCCGCCCGTCTCGGCCTCTAAAAGTGCTGGGATGACAGGCTTGAGCCACCGCGGGGTTTTTTTTTTTTTTTTTTTTTTTTAGATATAATGCTATTGCACACTTAATAGACTGCAGTATAAACATAACTTTTATATGCACTGGGAAACCAAAAATATATATATACGATTAGCTTAATTGTGATATTTATTTTATTGCAGTGGTCTGGAACCAAACTCAATCTCTCTGAGGTATGCCTGTAAATATAAGACACACAACTGAAATACATATATATATATATACACATACATACATACAGGCAGACCCATACATAATACACATACACACACTCAAAAATATCCATTATTCTTAACTCATGGAAATTAATTCAGGTCACCCCACTAAATGCAAATTAGTGTTAATTAATATAGTTGGTAATTGTTCTTTTCTGATACAAGGGCCTATGTTCAATTTTAATCAATAAGCACAAAAATTGGTTAACTCAGTTTTACTCTTAATACAGTATTTTGTTAATCTGTAAATAGTTCATTTATTTAAAAGCTTTTGTATCCTCCAGCAACATTTCTGAAAAATGATGTAAAATTCAATCCTTAAATATAGATAATACTAATATCAAACACTTGTACCACACGTTAGGATTTAAAATTAAATTTACACACTCTATCACATTGGACCTTCCAACAACCCCTTAACTGCAATCATTGCACGGATTTTCTAGGGTATGTAAGTGACTTTTCTAAGGCAACACAACCCATGAAACCCAACAAAGACTAACTCACATGTCGTAGCACCAAGTTTAGCAACTTTTCCCTATCGCCAATCTGACTTCCTGTGGGTGAATATCTGAAACCCACAAAGCAGCCCAATTTATTAAATACTGCTTTAACTAGAAAATTATACTCCTACAATGCTATTACAAAAGACAAGCCTATTTTAAAACAAGCGCTCCACTATTTATTTTGAGAAGGAGAGTATCAGCTAAACATTAGAGACATTTATTTGAGATGTAGGTTCAACCGAAATGCATAGTATATATTCACCTTGACTTCAACTGGAAAAGGGGCATTATCCGAACCCAGAGCATAAGCAAGCACAGAAAACTGAAGAGAAACATGTGTCTGAAAATGACGTGGTAATTGCTTCAAAATATGAGCCACTGCTTCATAATTTAAGTCCCTCTAAGGCCAGATATGCCTCAGTCATCTTTGGAAATCAGTATCATTGAGTCAATGAATCTTTTGGTTGCTTAGCCTTCTCCGTGGTAGGAACGGTAAGTGTCATAAGGCATTGATTACGTTAGTTTTGTGCATGTTTTTATTCACTGCCCAGTTGTCCTCTCTTGTTCCTTGGAGCATTTCTGTGTTCTCATCATTTGCATTCTTAACATGCCAATCGGCTCTTTATTCTCTTGCTGAGTACTTATTCTCTGAGGTATCCCAGAAATGCACAATTGCTCTTGTCCAGCCTATAGATCAAACTCCAATCTAATTTGCAAAACCAAGTAAATACAAAGTAGGTTGCACATAATTCAGACCTCATCTTGCACTGATTAAGATATCTGATTCTAGCTTTCACATTTCCCTCTTTTCACTTAATATTCTCCCCACCATCTCTTCACAACAGATAATTGCCAGGTCATTTTGGTTCTCTGAGTGCTGCTTCAGCTTCTCGTTAAAAACAGTCAAAAAAACCTTTTGTTATTTAGAAGCCTAGGGAATTTGTTGGCTCCTTCTCAATGTATGGGTACCATCCTGATGAGGATACACTGCAGAACTCCAGGTCTTTAATCTTCCCCTCGAGACACTGACAGAGTCACGTGCTATTTTAGAAGGCAGTGCGTCAAGCCAATTATGTGCCCTGTGGAAAGGCTTTTAGTGCTTTTTAATGTTATCTTTCAAGAAGCTCAAATTTGTGTTTGTAACAAAGTACTCCACAAATTCTTATTCAGTGAGTAGAATAAAATATACATATAGCAGAGCTAAAGAGCCACCATTGTAGTTAAGAAGTTTAATCAGGAACCTTATCAGGAATTTTTCTAGCCTACCCTGAGTTACAGGTCAAATATCATGCTTTTTACTAGAGGATTCCTAAATTGCAGGCCAGGACAGACTTTAGGGGCCCAGAAATACCATCAAATCATATGTATCACCGTGTAACTATGTATTAGATGAGAGGTTCTCAATGTGTGGTCCCCTAACCAGCAACGTCAATATCACCTGGGAATTTGTTAGAAATGTTAGAAACTCTGGGATGGTACCACCACAGCCTGTGTTTCAGTAAGCCCTGATGCATGCTGAAGTATGGGAATCACTGCTCCAAAGAAAGGATGGATGGCTTTCCTAGGGAGTCTGCTCTCATCTCCTACCACTTTCCTGCCTCACTCAGCCACAGCCACACTGACCTCCTTGTAACACGCCAGGCACTCCCTGCCTTAAGACCTTTGCACTAGCACCTCCCAAACTTCAAACACTCTTCCCTCAGATATGTATGCTGCCAATTCCCTTAGTTTCTTTATATCCTTGCTCAAATGTTACCTTCTCAATGAGTTCTACCCCGGCCACCCTGTTTTAAATTACACCATGCCCCACCACATCTACCAGCACTTCTGACCCTCTCTCTCCTGCTGCTTTTGTTTTTCGCAAACATGTCACCTCCTGTATATTAGATAATTGACTTCTGTATTATGGTTTTTGCTTGTCTAACTACCTGCATCTCAGAATATTAGCCCCAGAAGGGCAACAATCTTTGCTTTGAGTGCCTGAAATAACATTTAGCACAAAGTAGGTACTCACTAATGATTGAATCAGTGAATGAATACTCAAAGGAATCCATGACCCTAAAAGGGATTAAAAACACTATTCCAGAGACAACTTGGTAATTTTCTTTCACAGGAGATTTCTTTCTTAGAGCCAATTCACCTACCATTATTTTCATGTTGTTCCATTTTCATGTTGTTCCATGTGCTACTTGGAAGGACGGAGATAAAAGGTAGAGAAAATGTTCAAGAATGACGTTGGGCAGAAGTTTAGAACTGTGTGTAAACTCCCTGCTATAGTTTTGCCTTTCAGGTTGTGATTTCTGAGTTTTTCAAATAAATACATATTAACTAATTTAAATCTCCTAAGAAACTTACTAGATACCACACTTATCCTTCTTTTATAAATGAGGAACTGGGGCACAGAAAGATTAATATTTGCCCAGATTAACACAGAAGGTATATGAAAGAGATAGACTTGAACCTAGCAATCTGACCCTATAACTCTTAACAGCTATACTATATCTAATAAAACCATTTCAAAATTAATAAGTCTTACCTGTGTATTAGCATTTAGAATGTTTTATGATAATTTGTATAGTTATATCTTCCCTGCTAGGCTGGAAAAAAATATAAGGGGGAATCCTTTCTTGTTCATCATCCCTACCTACCTAGTGCCTAGCATAATGTTACTGGATGGATGGATGGATGGATGGATGGATGGATGGATGGATGGATGGATAGAGAAGGATGTAAGTTTCAGGCTGGCTGTTACATTCAAGCTCTAAGATAACTAGAGTCCCTTGAAACTCTAGAAATAAATTAATAAGCTTTGGTTTTTCCTCAACTTAAATCTGCCAGATAAGCCTGAGGATTTGCAATTGGGGAAAAAAAAAAAAAAATGTGTAAGAGATCAGATAAGGGAAACTGAATGATAAGGACATTCATCCCCAGGTGGTTTTGGCCACAGGGATGTCTATTTCTCCAACTGTCCTGCTCCCCTCCCCAAAAGATAAAGAGCAGCACCAGCAGGGGAGCAAAGGTTGCTGGGCTATGCCCCCTTCCTCTGTGTGAGGCTAGAAGGATGAACCAGCTTCGCCTCAGTGACTGGACCCTTATTTTCATATGCAATCAGCACCCAATAATAAAAATAAATTTTTAAAAATGCTATGCTTAGAATTGAAAGAATGCAGAAAGAATGCAGATTGCCTTATGGCTGCCTGACCATCCTAGTGAATCCTTTAACCCTATTCTTTCCTCCTGCTTCTGTCTCATTGTATTAAATGCTGTATCCAGAAGACATTTTCTAATGTTTAAACGTAACATCTTACGAATAGATGGCATCACAGCAGATCCCTGAGGACGCTATAAGGCTCAGCCTCCTTGTCACCCAGGATGGTTTTAACTTGTTTATCTCATCTCCTGCCTCTGCTCCTGGGTTGGCTAGAAAAAGGGAAGATCCAATTTCCACACTATGCCTGAGGATGCTCCAAGGCCTTTCTCTGCAGACCCCATGGCTGCTGCCCTCTGCTGGGATAACGAGGCCTGAAGTCCTTCCATCACAGATTCCAAGTGTTCCTTTTAAAATACTTGCAACTCATGTCAAAATAAACAAAGTGGCCCATCCAAAGGTTCCGTGGCAATTAGGAAATTAACTTGGCAGCAGGTAACTTTAGAAAGATAGTTATTTATCCTCATTAGGGCTATCATACATGTGTCAGCAGAGAGAGGAAACTTCTCTCCACACCTGGGAAATCTAAAACTGCACGTGCTGTTTGTTTTTAAGTCTCTGGCTCCTGAATGCCAGTCCAAGGGTAGATGCCACTCAGACTCCATCAGAACCACCTGGGAAGCTTTTCCAAAACACTGACTCCTGGATCTAGTGATAGAGATTGATTCATTAACTAAGAGGTAAAACCCAGGAAGTAGTTCATAATTTTTAAGAGCTCTTCATGTGATTCTGAAGCACAATCAAGTTTAAGAGTTACTGGCAAGACTTTTGAATTATGGATCATCTTGAAATACAATTTTCTTTTTTAAAGGAAAGTATCTTGGGGGGCGGAGCAAGATGGCTGAATAGGAACAGCTCCAGTCTCCATCTCCCAGCGCCAGCGACACAGAAGACCGGTGATTTCTGCATCTTCAACTGAGGTACTGGGGTCATCTCACTCGGGAGTGCCGGACAATCAGTGCTGGTCAGCTGCTGCAGCCTGACCAGCGAGAGCTGAAGCAGGGCGAGGCATCGCCTCACCTGGGAAGCGCAAGGGGGAAGGGAGTCCCTTTTCCTAGCCAGGGGAACTGAGACACACAACACCTGGAAAATCAGGTAACTCCCACCCCAATACTGCGCTGTAAGCACACCGGCACACCAGGAGAATATATCCCATACCTGGCCGGGAGGGTCCCACACCCACGGAGCCTCCCTCCTTGCTAACACAGCAGTCTGCGGCAATCTAACGGCAAGGCAGCAGCGAGGCTGGGGAGGGGCGCCCACCATCGCTGAGGCTTAAGTAGGTAAACAAAGCTGCTGGGAAGCTCGAACTGGGTGGAGCTCACAGCAGCTCAAGGAAACCTGCCTGTCTCTGTAGACTCTGCCTCTGGGGACAGGGTACAGCTAAAAAATAACAGGGGAAGCAGCAGAGGCCTGTGCAGACGCGAACGACTCTGTCTGACAGCTTTGAAGAGAGCAGTGGATCTCCCAACATGGAGGTTGAGATCTGAGAAGGGGCAGGCTGCCTGTTCAAGTGGGTCCCTGACCCCTGAGTAGCCTAACTGGGAGACATCCCCCACTAGGGGCAGTCTGACACCCCACACCTCACAGGGTGGAGTACACCCCTGAGAGGAAGCTTCCAAAGCAAGAATCAGACAGGTACACTCACTGTTCAGCAATATTCTATCTTCTGCAACCTCTGCTGCTGATACCCAGACAAACAGGGTCTGGAGTGGACCTCAAGCAATCTCCAACAGACCTACAGCTGAGGGTCCTGACTGTCAGAAGGAAAACTATCAAACAGGAAGGACACCTATACCAAAACCCCATCAGTACATCACCATCATCAAAGACCAGAGACAGGTAAAACCACAAAGATGGGGAAAAAGCAGGGCAGAAAAGCTGGAAATTCAAAAAATAAGAGTGCATCTCCCCCTGCAAAGGAGCACAGCCATCACCAGCAACGGATCAAAGTTGGTCAGAGAATGACTTTGATGAGATGAGAGAAGAAGGCTTCAGTCCATCAAACCTCTCAGAGCTAAAGGAGGAATTACGTACCCAGCGCAAAGAAACTAAAAATCTTGAAAAAAGAGTGGAAGAATTGACAGCTAGACTAATTAATGCAGAGAAGGTCATAAACGAAATGACAGAGATGAAAACCATGACACGAGAAATACGTGACAAATGCACAAGCTTCAGTAACCGACTCGATCAACTGGAAGAAAGAGTATCAGCGATTGAGGATCAAATGAATGAAATGAAGCGAGAAGAGAAACCAAAAGAAAAAAGAAGAAAAAGAAATGAACAAAGCCTGCAAGAAGTATGGGATTATGTCAAAAGACCAAATCTACATCTGATTGGGGTGCCTGAAAGTGAGGGGGGAAGATGGAACCAAATTGGAAAACACTCTTCAGGATATCATCCAGGAGAACTTCCCCAACATAGCAGGGCAGGCCAACATTCAAATTCAGGAAATACAGAGAACGCCACAAAGATACTCCTCCAGAAGAGCAACTCCAAGACACATAATTGCCAGATTCACCAAAGCTGAAATGAAGGAAAAAATCTTAAGGGCAGCCAGAGAGAAAGGTCGGGTTACCCACAAAGGGAAGCCCATCAGACTGACAGCAGATCTCTTGGCAGAAACTCTACAAGCCAGAAGAGAGTGGGGGCCAATATTCAACATTCTTAAAGAAAAGAATTTTAAACCCAGAATTTCATATCCAGCCAAACTAAGTTTCATCAGTGAAGGAGAAATAAAATTCTTTACAGATAAGCAAATGCTTAGAGATTTTGTCACCACCAGGCCTGCCTTACAAGAGACCCTGAAGGAAGCCCTGAACATGGAAAGGAACAACCGGTACCAGCCATTGCAAAAATATGCCAAAATGTAAAGACCATCGAGGCTAGGAAGAAACTGCATCAACTAATGAGCAAAACAACCAGTTAATATCATAATGGCAGGATCAAGTTCACACATAACAATATTAACTTTAAATGTAAATGGACTAAATGCTCCAATTAAAAGACACAGACTGGCAAACTGGATAAAGAGTCAAGACCCATCAGTCTGCTGTATTCAGGAGACCCATCTCACATGCAGAGACGTACTTAGGCTCAAAATAAAGGGATGGAGGAAGATCTACCAAGCAAATGGAGAACAAAAAAAAACAGGGGTTGCAATCCTAGTCTCTGATAAAACAGACTTTAAACCATCAAAGATCAAAAGAGACAAAGAAGGCCATTACATAATGGTAAAGGGATCAATTCAACAGGAAGAGCTAACAATCCTAAATATATATGCACCCAATACAGGAGCACCCAGATTCATAAAGCAAGTCCTTAGAGACTTACAAAGAGACTTAGACTCCCATACAATAATAATGGGAGACTTCAACACTCCACTGTCAACATTAGACAGATCAACGAGACAGAAAGTTAACAAGGATATCCAGGAATTGAACTCATCTCTGCACCAAGTGGACCTAATAGACATCTATGGAACTCTCCACCCCAAGTCAACAGAATATACAAATTCTTCTCAGCAACACATCACACTTATTCCAAAATTGACCACATAATTGGAAGTAAAGCACTCCTCAGCAAATGTACAAGAACAGAAATTATAACAAACTGTCTCTCAGACCACAGTGCAATCAAACTAGAACTCAGGACTAAGAAACTCAATTAAAACCGCTCAACTACATGGAAACTGAACAACCTGCTCCTGAATGACTACTGGGTACATAATGAAATGAAAGCAGAAATAAAGATGTTCTTTGAAACCAATGAGAACAAAGATACAACATACCAGAATCTCTGGGACACATTTAAAGCAGTGTGTAGAGGGAAATTTATAGCACTAAATGCCCACAAGAGAAAGCTGGAAAGATCTAAAATTGACACTCTAACATCACAATTAAAAGAACTAGAGAGGCAAGAGCAAAAACATTCAAAAGCTAGCAGAAGGCAAGAAATAACTAAGATCAGAGCAGAACTGAAGGAGATAGAGACACAAAAAACCCTCCAAAAAATCAATGAATCCAGGAGTTGGTTTTTGAAAAGATCAACAAAATTGACAGACCGCTAGCAAGACTAATAAAGAAGAAAAGAGAGAGGAATCAAATAGACACAATAAAAAATGATAAAGGGGATATCACCACTGACCCCACAGAAATACAAACTACCATCAGAGAATACTATAGACACCTCTATGCAAATCCACTAGAAAATCTAGAAGACATGGATAATTTCCTGGACACTTACACTCTCCCAAGACTAAACCAGGAAGAAGTTGAATCCCTGAATAGACCAATAGCAGGCTCTGAAATTGAGGCAACAATTAATAGCCTACCCACCAAAAAAAGCCCAGGACCAGATGGATTCACAGCTGAATTCTACCAGAGGTACAAGGAGGAGCTGGTACCATTCCTTCTGAAACTATTCCAATCAATAGAAAAAGAGGGAATCCTCCCTCACTCATTTTATGAGGCCAACATCATCCTGATACCAAAGCCTGGCAGAGACACAACAAAAAAAGAGAATTTTAGGCCAATATCCCTGATGAACATCGATGCAAAAATCCTCAATAAAATACTGGCAAACCGGATTCAGCAGCACATGAAAAAGCTTATCCACCATGATCAAGTGGGCTTCATCCCTGGGATGCAAGGCTGGTTCAACATTCGCAAATCAATAAACGTAATCCGGCATATAAACAGAACTAAAGACAAGAACCACATGATTATCTCAATAGATGCAGAAAAGGCTTTTGACAAAATTCAACAGCCCTTCATGCTCAAAACGCTCAATAAATTCGGTATTGATGGAACATACCTCAAAATAATAAGAGCTATTTATGACAAACCCACAGCTAATATCATACTGAATGGGCAAAAACTGGAAAAATTCCCTTTGAAAACTGGCACAAGACAGGGATGCCCTCTCTCACCACTCCTATTCAACATAGTGTTGGAAGTTCTGGCTAGGGCAATCAGGCAAGAGAAAGAAATCAGGGTATTCAGTTAGGAAAAGAAGAAGTCAAATTGTCCCTGTTTGCAGATGACATGATTGTATACTTAGAAAACCCCATTGTCTCAGCCCAAAACCTTCTTGAGCTGATAAGCAACTTCAGCAAAGTTTCAGGATACAAAATTAATGTGCAAAAATCACAAGCATTCTTATACACCAGTAACAGACAAGCAGAGAGCCAAATCAGGAATGAACTTCCATTCACAATTGCTTCAAAGAGAATAAAATACCTAGGAATCCAACTTACAAGGGATGTAAAGGACCTCTTCAAGGAGAACTACAAACCACTGCTCAGTGAAATAAAAGAGGACACTAACAAATGGAAGAACATACCATGCTCATGGATAGGAAGAATCAATATCGTGAAAATGGCCATACTGCCCAAGGTTATTTATAGATTCAATGCCATCCCCATCAAGCTACCAATGAGTTTCTTCACAGAATTGGAAAAAACTGCTTTAGAGTTCATATGGAACCAAAAAAGACCCCACATTGCCAAGACAATCCTAAGTCAAAAGGACAAAGCTGGAGGCGTCACGCTACCTGACTTCAAACTATACTACAAGGCTACAGTAACCAAAACAGCATGGTACTGGTACCAAAACAGAGATATAGACCAATGGAACAGAACGGAGCCTTCAGAAATAATGCCTCACTTCTACAACCATCTGATCTTTGACAAACCTGACAAAAACAAGAAATGGGGAAAGGATTCCCTATTTAATAAATGGTGCTGGGAAAATTGGCTAGCCATAAGTAGAAAGCTGAAACTGGATCCTTTCCTTACTCCTTATACGAAGATTAATTCAAGATGGATTAGAGACTTAAATGTTAGACCTATGACCATAAAAACCCTAGAAGAAAATCTAGGTAGTACCATTCAGGACATAGGCATGGGCAAGGACTTCATGTCTAAAACACCAAAAGCAACGGCAGCAAAAGCCAAAATTGACAAATGGGATCTAATTAAACTAAAGAGCTTCTGCACAGCAAAAGAAACTACCATCAGAGTGAACAGGCAACCTACAGAATGGGAGAAAATTTTTGCAATCTACTCATCTGACAAAGGGCTAGTATCCAGAATCTACAAAGAACTCAAACAAATATACAAGAAAAAAACAAACAACCCCATCAAAAAGTGGGCAAAGGATATGAACAGACATTTCTCAAAAGAAGACATTCATACAGCCAACAGACACATGAAAAAATGCTCATCATCACTCGCCATCAGAGAAATGCAAATCAAAACCACAATGAGATACCATCTCACACCAGTTAGAATGGCAATCATTAAAAAATCAGGAAACAACAGGTGTTGGAGAGGATGTGGAGAAATAGGAACACTTTTACACTGTTGGTGGGATTGTAAACTAGTTCAACCATTATGGAAAACAGTATGGCAATTCCTCAAGGATCTAAAACTAGATGTACCATATGACCCAGCCATCCCACTACTGGGTATATACCCAAAGGATTATAAATTATTCTACTACAAAGACACATGCACACATATGTTTATTGCGGCACTATTCACAATAGCAAAGACTTGGAATCAACCCAAATGTCCATCAGTGACAGACTGGATTAAGAAAATGTGGCACATATACACCATGGAATACTATGCAGCCATAAAAAAGGATGAGTTTGCGTCCTTTGTAGGGACATGGATGCAGCTGGAAACCATCATTCTTAGCAAACTATCACAAGAAGAGAAAACCAAACACTGCATGTTCTCACTCATAGGTGGGAACTGAACAATGAGTTCACTTGGACTCGGGAAGGGGAACATCACACACTGGGGCCTATCATGGGGAAGGGGGAGTGGGGAGGGATTGCACTGGAGAGTTATACCTGATACAAATGATGAATTGATGGGTGCTGACTAGTTGATGGGTGCAGCACACCAACATGGCACAGGTATACATATGTAACAAACCTGCACGTTATGCACATGTACCCTAGAACTTAAAGTATAATGAAAAAAAGAAAAAAAAAAAAAAAAAGAAAGGAAGTATCTTTATTATTTATTATGAAATGTTTTATTCTCATGTTAACACTTCAAAAATCTAGATCAAGATGAATAAAAAACTATCGCTTTTAAAAAATCTTGTTACTCAGAGGAAATCACTGCTAACATTTTGGAGAAATTTTTTTAAACAATGACGTAAATATATAATTTTAAATAGGATGTCCATTTCCTTAGCTTAACTTTACACATGTGTACTAATTATTCTGTTAACCAAGAGTATGGATTCTGAGGACAGGCTTTGGCAGAAATGTCATGACAAAATTAGAAATTGTATAAAAGCTTCCATAGGACCTGATACAAAAGGGACTATACTGTGAAGAAATGTTTATGTTTACTGAGCGATATTCTATCTCATTAGATGTTAGAATTTTTCAAGTTAGTGCTAGCCCAAATATTGGCAAGTGAACCAAAAACCTTCAAATATGTATATAAGAGTCTGAGAATGGAAGGTAATGAAGGCAAGTGTTAGGAAAAAGTGTGAGCAAGTCAAAGAGTAGGGTTCTAGATAAAATACAGATTTCAAATTTAATTTCACATAATTTTTGAATATATGTCCCAATTTGTTTATCTGAAATTCAAGTTTAGTTAGGAATCCTATGCTTTTCTTTACTAAATCTCGCAGCCCGGGGAGGAGGGTCCCCATGCTTTGCTGAAAAGAGTTGGCTCAGGGTAGAAGCAGAGGATGGGCAGATACATGATCAGACTCCAGGTCAAGAACAAAGTCAAGGCAAAGCTTCAACAGCGCTGACATGTCTCAGAATCTGGCACAGCTCTGCCACATTTCAAAGTCAAACCCTAACCCACCCCAGCCCAGTGCATGAAAGAACCAAACCAGTAGAGCTTTTCATTCATCTAAAGCAGTCACAGTCCCAGCACTTTCGGAGGCCAAGGTGGGAGGGTCACTTGAGGTCAGGAGTTCGAATACAAAAAATTAGCCGGGCATGGTGGCACACACCTGTAGTCCCAGCTACTTGGGAAGCTGATGCAGAAGAATCACTTGAACCCAGGAGACAGGGGTTGCAGTGAGCCGAGATTGTGCCACTGCACTCCAGCCTGGGCAACAGTGAGACACCATCTTGAAAAAAAAACAAATAAAAATAAAGCAGTCACGGTCCTTACCTGCACTCAACTCCATCTCTATGCACAGTGTGTTAAACTCTCTCCCCATGTAGCCTTTTCAGCTGCATACTCAATCAGCTGAAAAAAGGGTTTAGCTCAGGAAAGTTTCCTGTAATGATGACTTTGATTACTCTTTTATTTCTAACTCTTACAGTTTACTCGTAAACAGAGATTTAGGTTAGAGTTCCATTTATTGTCCTCCGTGTTCACAGTTTTCTTGACCTCATTTTTATTTCTTTTTCCTTTCTTCTGCATCCTGGGGAAACTTCCTAAGTTTGTCCAGGACTTGATTTTATCATTTGAACTCAGATGTTACCGTCTTCAATATGAATTTTTATTCTGCCTCCCATTCTTACTTTCCTTGCATTCTTGGCTTCCTTTACTCATAGCCCTTTTTAACCCTCCTCATCCTGTTTTCTTTTAAAACAAAGCCTCTCCTTATGGTTTCTGCTCTTGTTTGTTAGAGGATATAACTTTTTTGCACCCTACTAAAGACCCCCAAATGATATTCTGAACTTCTGGTTCCTAGAGCCTGATCTAGTATTTGCCAATAGAAATTGAGTGCGTTTTCTAAATATACAGTCATGTCATCTGCAAACAGACAGTTTGACTTCCTTTCTTCCTATTTCAATACCCTTTATTTCTTTCTCTTGCCTGATTGCCCTGGCCAGAACTTCCAATACTATGCTTTCACACTGTTGGTGGGAGTGTAAATTAGTTCAACCATTGTGGAAAGACAGTGTGGTGATTCCTCAAGGATCTAGAACCAGAAATACCATTTGACCCAGCAATCCCATTATTGGGTATATACCTGAAGGATTATAAATCATTCTACTATAAAGACACATGCACATGTATGTTTATTGCAGCACTATTTACAATAGCAAAGACATGGAACCAACCCAAATGCCCATCAGTGATAGACTGGATACAGAAAATGTGGCACATACACACCATGGAATACTGTACAACCATAAAAAACAATGAGTTCATGTCCTGAAAACGGGGACATGGATGAAGTTAGAAGCCATCATTCTCAGCAAACTAACACTGGAACAGAAAACCAACCACATGTTCTCACTCATAAGTGGGAGTTGAACAATGAGAACACATGGACACAGGGAGGGGAACACCACACACCAGGGCCTGTGGAGGGGCTGGGGGCAAGGGGAGGGAGAGCATTAGGACAAATACCTAACGCATAAAGGCCTTAAAACCTAGATGATGGGTTGAGAGGTGTAGCAAACCACCATGGCACATGTATACCTATGTAACAAACTTGCACGTTCTGCACATGTATCCCGGAACTTAAAAAAATTAAAATTAAAACTAAATGTAGAGGGCCCTCAAAAAAGAAAAGGAAGGCAAGGGAAGACAAGGAAAAGAAAGAAATTGAGTGTGGATTATCTTTGGCCCAGCTTGCTTTTAGTCAGCTTGGGGTCTGGTGAAATCCCTTTCTCACATCTGCAGCAAACGCAAGTTGATGTACTCAGCTTCTATCCCCATAGCCTTTAAAACAGAATTGTTGCCTTATATGGGTTCTTCTGAACTAAAATGGGATCTTTTTATCCCTCATTTCCCATTCTTTTTTGACTTGCTGAACAGAAGCGATCCATGAAAATCTGTAATCTCCAAGGTGTTGTGCTGCCAAGGCTCTCCCTCCTTCTCTACTTTATTAGGGAAAGTACCTCTGAATGTACATTTGCCACAGTTTTTCCCCACCTCCTATTCAAATAACAATTCTATCCTGCACTATAAATTATAGCTTGGATAAGCCTTCCAAACTTAACACAGCGTAAGGCCTTTTAACAGCTGGATTTTTTTCCCTTCTTTCCCCATCCTGTCCTTAAAATCTCTACCATGTATCCCCTACCCTGCAGTAACACCAAACCTCTCCTTTCTGTGAACACATTAGGCCCCTTCCTGCCACCTTGTCTTTGCACATGCTGTTCCTCTCTGTGCATGCCATCTGCTTGCCTGTACTTGGAGGACTCCTGCACATCCTGCAGTACCCAAATCCAGTGTTTCTTTCTCTGTGAAATCTTTTCTTGCTCCCCCGGCAGTTTATGGCTCCCTCCACTTGGTTTACATAACACTTTGTACAGACAAATCCTCATAACACAAGTCATGGCCTGTTGTCCTTGTGCAATGCACAATATACACTGGACTAAGTGAATAGAGAGGAAACAATAGGCTGGTGCTTGAGTATGGGATCCTGCTCATCTAAGTAGCAAAAGTAGTCTCTACTGGCCCCTCTGCTCTTCCAGGGTGGAAGATCTTGCCTGACCTTACAAAAATAAAAACAGATGACACAAATTAACAGTTATTGAGCATCTGTTATGCAGAAAGCTCTGCCCTGGAGTAGGGAGAGGGAGGTCCAAATTCTATCACTTTTTGTGTGCCTTCCAGCAACAGTTTTACCTTCTGTGAGTTCCAGTTTCCTCATCTGCAGGATGAGGATAATAGAAATCTCCTTATACAATTGTCATGATAATTTAAAAAGACACTATTTTAGGGCATGTAGAAGAGATCCTGACCCTTAGTAAATATTTAATAAAAATTAGCCATTAATAATAATTAGAGAAAACAAATTCAATATACAAGAGTAAGTACTTAAGTGGAATCAGAAAGAGGCATTTAGCCCAACTCTGGAGTTGAGCAATGACACACTCGAGGAGCCTCAGAGAAGTGCCCCTCCTGAACAACAGGCTGTCCTCTGTATGGGGTACCTCGTCCTGACCCAGCCTGACTGGAGGACTCATCTGGTTTAGGCCCCGCTTGGCAGGGGTCTGCTGCTCCAGCCCAGAATATCAGTCCTCGAGCAAGAGTGGGGATTCTGGAAGAAGCTGCCTCCATCACCAAGCAGCCATGTGAATACAGGAAAGTCACCGAACCTCTTGGGCCTCCACGGCCTCATCTGTAACACCCCTTCTGGGGAGAGAGAGTGGAGTGATGAGAAGTCCTCAAGAGGCTGCCCTCAAAAGATCAGCTGACCCAAGTAAAGCAAAGATAAAGGAGGTCTCTCCTGGACGGAAGGAACCTGACTCTCTGCCCCTGCCATCCATTGTAGAAGAAGAGATCTGAAGAAGAAGGAGGGGACCATGTTTGGAATGCTGGGCCCTTCTCAACAAGTGTCCAAATGGAAAAAGCACAGTTTGTATTGGAGAATGTGTATAGATTGTGCTACTGCAAATACCATTTCTTTCTAAAATGTTTCTCTCTGAAGTAGTGTAGGGCAAAAGCCCTCTGGCTGCACCCAGAGCTCCAGGCTCAGCTAGGGAGATGTGATTCTTTCCTGATTGCCTCTGTGGTCACCTCTGCTACTGGCCCCATCCCCCACCTGCACAGAGTAGAAAACACCAAGATTATTCACAAATTCACTCTGGAGCTGCTCATAGCATTGCCCTCTGCTGACCCCTGGTTTCCCCTGTGTAGGGAAAGGAACCTTGACACATTTCCAGAAGGCAACAGATGCCCAGGATGCAGCTGCCTTCATCTCTTTGTCAAAGTATGGCTAGATCAATTCACTAGCTTCCTGTTTACAAGGCTGAAGAAATGGCAACTTGGTGAAAAAGGAAAGTGGCCAGACAAAAGCTGGAGGCTGGCACTGATGACTGGGAAATTAATTAACAAGAGAAAATCACCAAGTAATTTTTCCTGAGCAAATGTGCTTTATCTTTGAACTTTTTAAAAATGTTATGTCAGTTGGTTAATTGCCTTCGGACACTGAGTGACAATACGACATGTTTGCCTGCTAAGATAAAGCAAAGTTAATTGAAGGAAGTTAGTAATGAAAATATTGGACTCAGTCCATTCCAGGTAACATATGACACTTGAAATTATAGCCACAATGACTCCTAAATTTGCACATAATGTCTAAGACCTTGGCTTCCAATAAACCAGTCATCAGTTTTCCAGGGTTCTGTGCCCATCACAAATGATGCAGGAATCTATAAACCATGAATCTTGAACATCATTGGAATACAGAAAGTGATGGTGCTCACCTCTAGAAAATCCATTAACAACATCTTCAGCACAGAGGCAAGCTGATTGTTTCTATATTTAATTATAATTTTATTTCTGAATATAAACTCAGATGGCTGGGTGCATTCATTTCTGAAATATGTTTGCCACAAATACACAAATTATTCAGTCTGCTAAGTCCTTCAATGATGGAAACAGTGCCCAATAAAGCAGGAAGCCTGGTTGTTCACTTAATTGACTATTGTTTTGTTAGATCTGAAGAGATGAAAAATGGGAAGGATGTCAGGTTTCCAACCCTGTGTAGACCCAGAGCCTTATTCTCTTAAAATTCCCCAAGTCCCCCAATTTCTAAAGAGCTCTTTGGCCAGAATCTGTCATAAATTCAAGGGAAAGACTGCAATCACCCAGCGAGTGACAAAGCAAATGAGATTCAATTAGTCACTGGCTGAGACATGTTCTGCTAGTGGTAAGAACTGCATGCATGTAAGAACATCTATAAAGACTGGTCCAGGAAGGGTAGACCCCACACTGCTGACTATATGTGCCTCTGCTAGCAAACACAGAGCAACTGTCATGCCTACTGAGCCCCTGCTTCTCCAACTGTCCTCAAAACAGAGGAACAGATATCTATAGCTCTCAAATCAAGGAACTGGAGGAAGAGGGCCTATATAACTGTCCAGAGATGTTCTCTAATCCTTCAGTGAAGGTTATTCCTGCTTCAATGGAAGTGAAGCAGCAAAGGAGGAGAAGCAGCAGCAGCCAGGGAGGGGGAGTGGAGGGAAGAAAGAAATCACAAGATCAAGGAAGTTGGTGCCATGGAGGCTAGGAAAGGATATAAAAGGGGAGACCCAAGAACATAGGGAAGTAGGTGACCAAGACCTGCCTCTGAAGAGATCTCTGCCCTTCAGGAGCTGTACAAACCTGGATCCTAAAACACAAGACAAAGGTCAGAGTTCCACCATCAGACACATGGTCAACAGTACCCTTGAGATGAAAACTTTAGATTTTTAAGACTAGATATGATTCCCCTAAATCACCACTATTTAAAAAAAAAAGAATACCAGAACTTAAACCTAAAAAGATAAAGTGCTTTGATCCTAGCCAAAAGAGGAATATTTATGAGTACTTTTGTAGTAAGGTCGATACCTACCATGGAAATGCCTGGCATTCAATTGTTCCCTGAACTGAACTCATCTGTCCTCAAAACAAACCAAACACAACACAACTGAGAATTCAGAAACCCAGTTGAGTTTCATGGCAGAGTAGAAGTGAGCCCTGGGCTTGAATTACAGAACTTGAATTTAAATCTTGTCAGGTCATTTTCTAACCTACTGACTTCTCTTAACACCATCAACTCAGTTTCCTACTCTAGAAAATGGGGGAAACAGCCCAGGGCATGCATACCATATAAATTGATTGTGAAAATCAAATGGCATAAGGTTGTAAAATATGAGATATGGAAACTATAAACTAATTATATAGATCTTATTTTTTATTTGTACAAACTTATGGGGTACATGTGAAATGTTGTAATGTATATATAACATGTAATGATAAACTGAGGTTATTTAGCGTGTCCATCACCTGAATACAATACATTTTTGTTAAGTATAGTCACTCTACTCTGCTATTAAACATTGGATTTATGTTTGTACCCTTTAGGGGTACAAACATAAGCCTATGAGCCTGTAATATCAAAAGCAAGTTAGTTACTTGAAAGATACAATGGATATGCAGGCATTGGATAAATGCTCCTGTTCCAAAGGGGAGAAGTTGGCCAAAACAAAGAGGCTGTTGGCTCCATGCATATCCAAAATCCAGTGGGACAGTCATTAAATCTTAAAGCGCAAAAATGATATCCTTTGACTCCATGTCTCACATCCAGGACACCTAATGTAAGAAGTGGGCTCCCATGGCCTTGGGGAGCTCTGCCTCTGTGGCTGTAGAGGGTACAGCCCCTGCAGCTGCCTTCAGACTGGTATTGAGTGCCTGCAGCTTTTCCAGGAGCAAAGTGCAAACTATCAGTGGATCTACCTGTTAAAAGAAAAGGCTCAGATGAATTAAATTGAAAGGAGTTTAATTAAGCAATAAACGACTCATGAATCAGGTAGCCCCCAGAATCACGGCAGATTCAGAGAGATTCCAGCAGTCATGTAGTGAAAGATTTACTAGATCTCTTTAGGTCCAGTAATATTTGCTTTATGAATCTGGATGCTCCAGCATTGGGTCATATATATTTCAAATTGTTATCTCTTCCCAGATTGCTTTTTCATTATATAATGATATGCTTACAAAAATAAATGACATTCTTTGCTTTTTTCACTCTTCTTGACTTAAAGTTTATGTAATATAAGTATAGCTACTCCTGTTGGCTTTTGGTTTCTATTTGAGTAAAATATCTTATCCTATTATTTTACTTTCAGTCTATAATTTACTGAGAAGGTGAGGGGATTTTTGGTTTTTGGTTTTGGTCCATTCAGCCATTCTATATCTTTTAAGTGGAGAATTTAATTCTTCTACATTCAGGGTTATTAATGATATGTGAGGCTTTGTTTAATATTGTTGTTTTCTGGTTGTTTTATATATTCTTTTAAAAATTTTTTTATTTCAATAGGTTTTTTTGGGAACAAGTGGTTTGGTTACATGAATAAGTCCTTTAGTGGTGATTTCTGAGATTTTGGTACACCCATGATTCAAGCAGTGTACATTGTACCCAATGTGGTGGTGTTTTATCCCTCACCCACCTCCTGCCCTTTCCCCAGAGACCCCAAAGTATCATTCTTATGCATTTGCATCCTCATAGCTTAGCTCCCATTTATGAGTGAGAACATACAATGTTTGGTTTTCTAATCCTGAGTTATATTACTTAGAATAAGGGTCTCCAATTCCATGTATGTTGCTTCAAATGCCATTATTTTGTTCCTTTTTATGGCTGAGAAGTATTCCATGGAATGTACATATACCACATTTGCTTTTTCCACTCATTGATGGGCATTTGGGCCGTTTCCGTATTTTTGCAGTACAAATTGTGCTTCTATCAAAATGCATATGCAAGTATCTTTTTATCCTATTTGTGATTATGGTCTGCTAGATTTTGGTATTGGTACTATTTGAGCCTTTTCTCATCCTCCTTTGAGTGATTGCTTCATCAGCGAGTTTTTTTCATGATGGTAGATGTCATCCTTTCACTTCCAATGTAGGGACTTCTTAAGCAGTTCATGTAGGATCAGTCTATTCGTAACAAATTTCCTTAGCATTTTCTTGTCTGGAAGACTATTTCTCCTTCATTTATGAAGGATAATTTTGCTGGAGGTAGTATCCTTGGTTGATAGTTTTCTTTCAGTACTTTGAATCTATCATCCCATTCTCTTCTGGCCTGTAAGGTTTCTGCTAAGAAATCTGTGGTTAGTCTGATGAGGTTTCCTTTATAGATGACTAGGCACCTTTTTCATGTCTTTAGGACTCACATTTTATCTTTGACTTTAGGGATTCTGATTATAACATACCATAGAGAAGACCTTCTTGCATTGTATCTACCTGGGGATTGTTGAAACTTCTGTATATGAATGTCTAATTCTCTTGCCAAATGTACGTTTTCATCTATTTCATTGTATTTCCTAATCCTTTAATTTTCTCTTTATTTTCAGTGATAATCTTTATATTCAGATGCTTTACATTGTCCAACTTGTCATGAAGGCTTTGCTCATACTTTTTCACCATTTTATTTTTTGTCCAGATGGGTTGTTTCAAAAGACCTGTCTTCAAGTTCTGAGATTCTTTCTTCTACATGGTCTAGTGTATTGTTGAAGCTTTCAAATGTATTTTGCATTTCCTTCAATGAATTCTTCAGTTCTAAGAACTATTTGGTTTATTTTAGAAAATATTTGTCACTTTAGTAAATTTCTCATATCCCCAATTTTTTGAATTTTTTTCAGAATTCTTTTGTATCTCACTAAGCTTCTTTAAAAATCAATACTCTGGGCCAGGTGCAGTGGCTCACACCTGTAATCCCAGCACTTTGGGAGGCCGAGGTGGGTGGATCATGAGGTCAGGAGATTGAGACCATCCTGGCTAACAGTGAAACCCTGTCTCTACTAAAAATACAAAAAAAAAAAAAAAAAAAAATTAGCCACGCATGGTAGCAAGCACCTGTAGTCCCAGCAACTCGGGAGGCTGAGGCAGGAGAATGGCGCGAACCTGGGAGGTGGAGGCTGCAGTGAGCCAAGATCACACCACTGCACTCCAACCTGAGCAACAGAGCAAGACTCCATCTCAAAAGAAAAATAAATCAATATTCTGAATGCTTTATTGGGAATTTTGAAGTTTTAAGATTTATTGCTGGAGAATTATTGTGTTTCTTTGAAGGTGTCATATTTCCTTGCTTTTTTCATGTTTCCCATGCCCTTACATTGACATCTGCACATCTGGTGTAACAATCATATCTCCTATTTCTGAATCTACTTTAGTAGGAAAAAACTTTTTCCTGAAGATATATCTGTGATGTTGGTTGGGTAGGGCCCTTTGGCTTTGATTCTGGGTGCATGCAATAGTATATTCTCTGCATGGTTTATTTAACTATAAACAGTATTAGTGCTTTCTGTGATTTCCTCAGAGGGTTAGTGTGTGGCTATTGGTGTAAGCTGTGATGAAATTGTGCTGAAGTCTGGAAAGCCAGGTGGGCCAGTCTTCAGGTCCCAAGAGTAGCAGTGGTGGTCTGACCATACCTGTCTTTGTGCCCCAGGGTGGTGCACACTGCCAATTGTGCAGATAGCTACCAGTGGGATGATTCTTGAGCCTCCAGGTGACTTGCTCATCTGCCCAGCAGTGGGCCCGCTTGGGTCTCTGGGCAGCCTGCAAAGTGTGGGTGATGGCAGTAGCAATGGTGGGACTACCCCTGGGTCTTGAGTGGTATGGGCTGGTGTTGACAGTAGCTGTGGTATGGAATCACCCTCAACAACCCCACATACACTATTATCAGTCTTTTCTGCCCTCTGTGGAAGCAGCAACACAGCACCACACAGAAGGGGAGAGAAGCCCTGCCTTAGCACGAATTCTCAGCACAGAGACCATACTGCCAGTTATGTTGTAGTTGTTACTCACCACCTCAGACAGGTAACCCTCTGGCCCACCCACCCTAGCCCTTGGTGGCAGTAGGATCAGGTGTGCAGAGGGGGAGGAGGGGTCATATTCTCTATATGAGAGCTTAAGCACAGAAGCTGCTCTGCCAATGGCAAATGATTTCACCCTTCATTTGCAAAGCTGAGCACCAGAGTTTGTGCTGCTGCTGCGGATGGAGTCATTTCCCATAGCCCCAGACAGAGAGTTCTTGGACTCTGGAAAGCAAACACTTTGGTTTTCTTTTTCCCAGGGGCTGCCTTTTGGTGCATTGCACAATCCTTTTCCCACAGTGTAGTACTCCCTGTGGACTAGAGTACTGGGGACTTTGCAGCACTTCTGGCTCTAGCCAGTGGTATGCTGCTGCAGACCTCCAAGTGGTCAGTGGGTAATGTCAGCAAGAGCTCCTGGGATGGGGAGATACAGGGGCTATTGTTCCCAGAGCAGGATGCTGTTCCTGTTGGCTGTGCTCCAAAAGTATACCCTGCCATACCATTTAGGTCTCATAGAGGAGGGTGAGTAACCCAGAACAAGTTCCTTGTCTGGTGCAATAACCTCATGAGGTCTCCAAATAGCCACTCATCTAGTATCAGGGTTTCATGTGGATAGAGGAGGTCTCCCATGGTTCACATCGCAGCAGTCTATGGTAGAAATATGGACCGCCGAAGCCCTCTCAATCTTTTCTTTCCCCTCAATACCACGTTCCTCCAGGCTCCTGGCTGATCTTGGTTTAGCTGGCCACTTATTTTCTTCTCGTCTGTACATCGGGTGTTTCCCATGAGTTTTTTGTTGTACTCTAGTGTTCTCACCTAGATGTTCTAGTTGAGGTGTGATAGTCTATAATTTTGGCTCTTCTTCCTGGAGACAGCAGGTGCCTGATGTCCCTAGTCAACCATCTTGAACCAGAATCGAGATCTTATTTAAAATTTAAAAGAAAACATCAGGCCGGGCCAGGCACGGTGGCTCACACTTGTAATCCCAGCACTTTGGGAGGCCAAGACAGGCAGATCATGAGGTCAGGAGTTCGAGACCAGCCTGGCCAACATAGTAAAACCCCGTCTCAACTAAAAATACAAAAAATAGCTGGGTGTGGTGGTAAGCAGAAAGAAAGAAAAGAAAGAAAGAAAACATCAGCCCAAGGTTTGGATTTTCTGAAAATACAATAATAAACAAACCAAAATTATTTTCCTATACTCACTCAACAATCAACACAGAAGACTTCTGTGACCAAATGTGTGGGGTATTTTTCCCCACACCAAGCAAGCAACACTTCCACAGACACCACCTGGGTGTTCACCGATTCAACTCTGACACTCTCCACCTGGGGATAGCATGATATCTCACAGAATGAGAACTCAGTCCCATAAGACTGTCCCCCACTTTCAATGCCAATCATAAGCCCCAGGGGTTTTTTTACCTGTGCTTCTGACTTACTGGATATAAATCAGGGTCCTTACAAAATGCTATCCTTGGGTTCAGTTTATTTGCTAGACTGGCTCACATAATTCAAGGAAACACTTATGTTTATCCATTTATTATAAAGGGTATTACAAAAAATATAAGTACAGATTTAAAAAATATAGAGAGGATGAGTTACAGGGGGAAACGACACAGAGCTTCCTTCCATGCCTTCCCTAGGTACGCCACCCTCCAGGAACTTGCCTGTATTTGGCTATCCAGAAGCTCACTGAACCCTGTCCTTTTGAAGGATTTATGGAAGCTTCATTACATAGACATGATTAAGTCACTGGCTACTGGTGATCAGCTTAACCTTCAAACTCTCTTCCCTACCTGGATGTTGGCGGTGGGGTGAGGCTGAAAGTCCCAACTCTACTCCTGCCTTGCTGTTTCCAGTGACGAGCCTCCATCCTGAAGCTATCTAGGGGCTGCCAGCCAGCAGTGAACTCATTAACATACAAAATGACACATAACTTTGAATGTTTTAAGGATTTTAGAGTGCTATGCCAGGAAACTGGGGAGGAAAACCAAATATATATTTCACAGTATCAATGATTAGGAAAAGTCTCTATCTTATTTTAAGGAATTTCCTGATTATTGAATCATTTCTAACCCCATCCAATACCTGTAGTCCTAAGTCTTAATCCATTTTCTGTTGCTGTAACTGAATACCTAGGATTGGGTAATTTATAAAGAAAAGAAATTTATTTTTTACCATTCTTAAGACTGGGAAGTTCAACATCTAGGGGCTGTATCTGGTGAGAGGCTTGTAGCTGGTGAGGACTCTGCAGAGTCCTGAGAGAGCACAGGATATCACATGGTAAGGGACTCACAAGGATGGCTAAACTGGCTTTTATAACAGACCCACTCTTGCCATCACTAACCTACTCCCTTGATAACCCATCCCTTGATAACCCATTAAGCCATGAATGGATGAATGAGCCCTCATAACCAAATCACCCCCTAAAGGTCTTACTTTTCAACACTGCTGCATTGGAGATCAAGTTTTCAACACATGAACTTTAGGGGGACACATTGAAACTACAGCACCCCATGATGTAGTACAGGGTTGAAGGAGAGAAATTCACCTGAAATGTAAATGTAATTGTGGCTCATTTTTTGGCAATTTTCCAGATACATTTGAGTGAAATGTAAGAATAAACCAACATCCATCTTTGTCTTTTCTGTGCTGTGTGCCTATCCCCAATTTCCTAATGAAGTTATAAGCAGCGTGAGAATTCTAGGCACATACTTTGATGCCGATTATAGTACCTTCCCTTGAGTAAGTCTGCAGACCCAAGAGAATCATTTAGATGAACTTGGCTCACATCTCCCTATCTTTGCTGGCTCCTCATGCCAAGAACCTGGTCACAAGTGGGCAAAGCGTGATACGGGTGGCCACCGTGAGATTGCTCATTTAACTGGCATTGCTGAGTGGCTTCTCTGTGCCAGGCACTGTGCCAGGGGCTGGAAATACTGAGATAAGTCAAGGCAGATGACAGTGGCCTGCCCCAGCTCATTCACAGCTTAATAGGGAAGTTATTCAAGTAAGCCAGCAATTGAGGGTCACTGTGACCTTTCTACTATGAACTAAAAACAGGCAAATAAATTAGATCTACATTTGAAGTTGTTTCGATATCTAAACACAATTTAAAGGTAAAAATTTCAGACTTTGTCAGCACATTTTGCCTAAGTTATTGACAGTTCATGTGTTGCTCATAAGAATACTTGGCATGACATGTATCCAACAGGTAATCAGAGTTTTTACATTTAAAATGTTTCATGAAGTCACTGGAAAATAGTACAGACACAGCCCAAGAAACTAAGTTCTCATAGATGATCAGCAATAACCTTGAGTCACTAAAATGACCAAATTGTGAAACAAGAAGCAGCTACTAATTGACCCAGGAAATTTTCAATGACATTTGCTAACAGAGCTACTGATTTAATTTGAAATATTACTTTTCTTCCACCAGAGAAAAACAATCAAGGGACATGAGATGAACAAAACATGCACCTACAGGGCTGATCCAAAATGACAAGCAGGAAAGCCCAAGTTAGTAGACTGGAAATTTAGATGAGGCTGAAACCTGTGGTTCATAATCAGAGACAAGATTTAAAAGGGTGAAGCATTAGAAAGAGGGTGGGCTAGGAAACAATAAATGTAGGGCTTCAGGGAGCATATATTTTGATAAGAATGTTAATCATATATGTTACTAATCTGCCAAATTAAATTTCACAGTGCCACATGCACAGACATGCATTATAATACTGGCAAAAATTAATTAAAATCCCAGTAATTAATTTATGGGTTTGAACTGGTTTTGAACTCCTGAGTGAACTCAGTGCTGGGAAATAATTGAGGCTTGGATCATAGACTTTTAGAATTGGAAAGAAATGTAGAGATCTTCCTGACCAATCCCATCAACTTCTACGATAGGAAACTGTGTATCTGAGGGGTTGAGAGACTTAGGCAAGGTCACCCAGATAGTTAATGGCAGTGGTAGGTCTATAAAACAGAGTCTACATTTGAGGACACACACAAAATCTTGACCTGTCAGTAAATGAAATGACAGCTGACCTAAAAATGCAATCAAATGGGTAGAAAAAAACAACTCTGTTAATTAAAGTTTGAGATAGTACAGATAATCAAACTGATTAATCAAAGTTAAGGCTTATTTAAATAATTAATTAGGATCCTTTAATTGAGGACAACAATTCTTGTCAACCCTGATCATATAAAGAAATTATCTTGGGTGAGTGGATAGCTACAGGATCCCAGTGGGGACAAACTAGAGTAGTCTACTTCCTAAGGTATTGGAGATTCACTCTCCTGTGGAAAAATAAGAGTAATTCCACCCCACGTCCCTACCACAGGCTTGTGAGAAACTCAGATACAAGAACTACCTCACAGGACTCTGCAATGGAAATCTTAAATCTACGATACAGCTGCCTCACATAGCAGAAAGCACTAGAACTGTGACATCTAGGGCAGAGTGTTCTTACATGAATCTCCCCCAGGTAGTTCTGTTCATAAACTACTGCAGAATTGGCAGTCTCTGTAAATGTCTTTCTGGGGGAATTGATTCATAAACGTAGAGTCCAGTGGTCCCTCAACGTTCAGATTTTTACGGACTAGTACATTTTCAAATAAATTCCCAGTGCTCACTGGTAGCTTTCTACTTTGCCAAGCAAGAACATTTTTTAAGTATACATTTGTATCATAAAGGAAGGATCATTTTAACCTCAAAGAAGTAGGAAGGAGATGTATAATGAAAAAAAAAAAATACAGTACCAGTTCAAAATCTATATTGCCCTTCTTTTTAAAGTTTCATTTCATACTGGACCAGTGACACCTTTGTCAGGGTTATCTCCGACCAGTCCATAGACAGCATTTGGAAACCATGATCTTACTGCATCAGAAAATATCTTTACCACCACAAACATTTATTCAGAATATCTACTAACAGCTTTAAGAAGAAACAGATTCCAACTAAGATAGTTTGAGAAATTTCAGTGAAGGGGCTACTTAAGAGGTATGGGCAGAATTCAGGGAACAAGAAGGATGGCAGGACACCCATGTCAAACATGGGCAGGACGCTGTTACCACCCAGGCCTGAGGGACTCGAGGAGGAAGCAGGCTAGCCAGGAGAGTTGAAACCACCAGGTAAACAATGCAATCATGCGATAATGCAGTTATCTGCAGAAAACACTACCCAGGGTAGGGAAGGCGCAGAAAAGGTGTATCTTGACTTCTCCTGTCCTTCAGATTCCTGCTGGACCTTCCATCGGCTGAATTCAACTGGAAGCCAGGAGATGAGAGCCCAGATAATGTGATCCACAAGCACTTAACCTCCTGGGCCTAAAGCAAAGTGAAGAATAGATCTGATGACAGGAGGAAGGAGCGGAATGGAGAAGACTCACACAAAACAAATTTCAGAATTATAATAGGTGGTCATTCTACTTTTGAGCACTTCAGTTCTTAGAAACTTAAAACCCTTTTCATGCGCTAAACTGCAAAAGAACGGTCTTGAGAACGTTTTCATATGCCCATCCTTCTTATACTACCATTTTCTTTCTAGTGCCATTTTCCTATTGAAGAGTTCAGTACTGATGTATGAATTAAATTCTATATACACATACACTTTGCTCTCTAAAACTTTCTTGTCCTGAATAAGTTTGGGATTTACTACCATTAGTCATTCAGTTCCAATAATTGTTTATACACTTTATCTTCTTAATTTTGTTCTTAAATGATATATAACAATCTGGCAGAATTTTTTTGCTTAAAACTGTACCTGATTTTAGCTACTTCTGTTGAGGAAGGAGGTAGGTAGCATATTTATATCAGTAGAAAGCTAAATCCAAAATTATAACAGATCGGTAAGGGAGGTATAAAGAAGACAATCAACTGTCTAAGCCTCTGTTAGTTGTTCTTGCCGGTAAAATGAGGAGGCCCTTTCTTTCTCTAAGAAAGTATCCAAGGGAGAACCAGGGCCACAGAGAATGGCTGTAAAACCAAGCAGCACAAAAATATGAAAGAAACCGAGTTTCCAGAAGTTGTCAAGAGTCAGAAAACAGGAGGAAAGAGGTAGGAAACCTGAGTGTAGGAGGATTGAGCAACAGGACGTGCAGCTGGAACTTGAGGAGAACAGGAGCCCCCTGCCAGGTAGCTGGGATAGAGCTGTGAAGAACGAGGGCTATCTGATGTCAAGTGGTTTTGTGTTCTATAACGTAATGCTTTCTCCATAGACTCAAACTTCAGTCAAGTTTGACATACATATAAATGCCTTATATGGATGGTCTGAGGGAAGGAAAAAAAGCTGAGTGCCACTTGTGGCTTAGCGTGAAGCAGGGGAAGTCAGCAGTGTGGGAGGAGAGCCCCTGGCATGATTGAGAATCCAGAGGCAGTGGACCCTGAGAGCTGTGAGGGACCGAGAGAACGTGAGCTGCAGGAATTCACAGGACTCTTGGGGAAGCCGTTGGGCTGCCCTAAGAAAGTCAGAGGTGGGCTCAAGGCAATGTTATTTAAAGCTCAGCAAGACAATGTGATCGTTATGGACATCTGAGTTAAACACTAAATTCCAGAAAGCCATGATGACTATCTGCTTTTGGTCAAGGAGACCTCAGCGATTCAACTTGCTACCTTTATGGAATTGAAGTAAAATCTCAATTCACAGATGGAGAGTTTCATGCTGTCTCCAATACTGATACTCCACATTTTATAAGCACATCACTTAAAATGTATATTCTCAGAAATTATTCTCAAAATATATACATCGAAATTGTCATGAGTAAAAAAAAGTGACATATTTCATTCTTTACTAGGCCACAAACTATTACAATTTTGGACTAGGACAGTTACTGTTTTGCTGCACACAACACTCTGACCGTCTGTTCCCTTTTACTCTTTCAGCCAGTAATGTGTCAGACTGTGGTCGAGTTTTAGAGTCTAACTTAACAGAGATTTTTCAAAATGCTGTAAAATAAATCCATCCAACATCAGTCAGCCAGTTAAGTACTTCAATATTTGCAATCACACATAAAATTCTTTTTAGAGCAGTGGGATATAATGGAAGCAGCTCTACAAAGAAAGTTTGGAGATCTCAGCAAGAGTCTAAATCTGCTTTTAAGAACTGAATGACCACAGATAAATTTCTTGCCTTTCTGGGCCTCAGTTTCCCCATCTTAAAATGAACAGAATAAGTATTTGCTTAAGGCTCTGTGAGCAAAAGATAGCTGGTATCCTGAACAAGTCAATGAACCACTCCAATTAAGTCTCCTTGTTACTTCTGCTTCCATGCACTCTCTCAGTTTACAAGTGGTCAGCCATCACTTTCGTAGCAATTAATGTGGAATCACTGGCTTGATTTTTCTACTTTTATTTAAACTCCATCCATTCATCATACCTAGATGACTATAAACCAAGCAAATACTAATTTCTAGGGATTCAAAATAAGAATAAAATATAACCCCTGCTCTTGAGGAACTTCCAACCTAGAGACAAGATGGATCCATAAACAAAGTTCTCCAATCAAGTTATATTGAAATTTCAAGAGAAGACAAGTGCAGTGCCTAAATTTTCCAGTGGAGGTAGGGCATCAACAAAGGTTCCACAAAGGAAGAGCTGTTCTAGTTGATCCTTTAGCAATAAGGAGGAACGCAGTAGGTGGGTAGGGGGGAAGCCCACATGTGCAAAGGAACTGGAGTGAGCAAGCAGGTCGTATGTTTGAAGAAGTGGTGAGTAGTCCAGTGTTCATAGGCCATGAGGTATGTAGAAGGGAAGAAAAATGAAATAAAGTTAGAAAAATGCTCTGTCGCTTTATGTCTCAGCTAATGGCAGAGGCTATTAGTTGTTTGTAAATATCCAGGGTCCTTTTCTTTAATGAAATAACTCCCACGTTTTAGCTGAGTGTATGGCCACTTAGCTGAAGTATTTCCCATTGGCCTTCCTGGCAGCTTGATGTGGCCTCGTGACTAAGGTTCATCCAAAAAGATTGTAAGTGATAAGTGCCACTTTCAGAATGTGTCCCCTAAAAAGCCTGGCATGAGTTCCTCCAGCCCTGTCCCTTCCCACTAGCTGGGATATAGAACCAACAGAAGCAACCACTTAAAACCTAGAGATAGTTGAGTTGCCTACAAGCCCTGGATTACTAGCCTCTGAATGTTATGTGAGAGATAAACATCTGTCCTATTTAAGTAACTGTATTTCAGGTATTTTTGTTACAGCACTGGTATGACTGCATTCTGGAATTTAGAATTTATTTGCTAAACGATGGAAAACCACAGCAAGCAGAGAGGGAAATGACCTAATCAGACATGCATTATGGAAAGCAAGAATTGATGGGAAACAATAAAATGGAGAGACAGGAGTGGAAGGACCTATGCTACGAGGGACTGCCGGCCCTATGCCACATATTATACTGGACATTTTGCTAAGCATTGTCTCATTTAATCCTCATAACTTGTAAAGATTATATCATTCCCATTTTACAGATGAGGAATCCCATGCTCAGACACGTTTGATAGACCTGCCCAGGGTCTCACATCTGGTTGAATGGCAAAGTTGGAATTCAAATCTAAGTTTGTCTGTCTCTAAAGCTAGTGTTCTCCCCTCTACACCCAACTTCCCCCTAGATGAGAGATGACATGGGATGGAGGTGGAGTCAGTGGTAAACAGCAGCAAACATTATAAAATACATTTCAGAGGTGGAACTGATAGGAACTAAGGACTGATAGCCCCGGAAAATAAGGAGTTACCTACCTATTCACTTATTCATTTTCTAGGCATGAATCCAAGATTTTGTGGTGGGTGGGGTGGGGGGTGATGTTCTGTCACTGACCTCTTTGTTTTTTTCTCAAGTTGGATTCAGTATTATATTTGTCTTGTTCTTTTCAAAGCTCAGTTTGTTTTCTCACTTTGAATGCCAAATGTGGTTCAAAGACCCTTGCAGTGGAAGTCTCCAAAGACTTCCTACCTCCCTCTGTTTTCATTAGGGTATCTGTTTCCTTTTCCACATCAAACACCTACCCTTTGGAGTTTGAAACAAAATCTATTGACAACATTCTTGTAAAGCTGGAAAACTGGTTATATTGCTCCCTGCTATCATTAGCGTGAAACCATCTTTTGCTTGGACCCGAGATCTTGTATAGAATGGCATTAAAAAACCTCTATTGGTCTTCAGAGCTTGCATGGAAGATGGTTTAATTGTGCTGTAATATTGAGACATAAAATTCTGGTCATTTTTCAGTGAAAATCTCAATGAAGCATCCAGAGGAAGAGTTTGAAAATCAGATTAACCTTCCATGACAGGTGTATTTGTGTTTCAAAACTCAACCTTCACACATGATAATCTTATTTTTATCTAGCAGTTCACAGATTTTAAAATAATTCCATATTTACTATGACATTTTACCCTCTTAATAACTGTAAGAAGCAGGCAAAGTAAGAAGTATTATCTCCAGATACAGAAGAAGAAATAGGCTCAAGCAGTTAGGCGACTTGGCCGTGGGCTCTGTGGTATAAAGCCAATACAGGCAGAGCAGGAATATAATTCAGAAGAAAAATGCTTCTTCCTATTACAAACTCTGTGTAGATAATTTCATGAACTTCTAGAAAATTAACTCAACTCCTTTAGCAGTCAAGTCCAGGGAACCAGGCTTATGATTCTAGTTCCAAGGAATGTCAGAGATGAGATAGTTGAGAAGTTGTAGGACACACTCACGGTGCAGCTGAATGAAAATATGAGCTCTTGGAATACTATGCAGCCACAAAAAAGAATGAAGTCATGTCCTTTGTAGGGTCATGAATGAAGCTAGAAACCATCATTCTCAGCAAACTAACACAGGAACAGAAGACCAAACACTGCCTGTTCTCACTCATAAGTGAGAGTTGAACACTGAGAACACATGGACACAGAGAGGGCAACATCACACACCAAGGACTGTAGAGGGTGGGGGGCAAGGGGAGGGAGAACATTAGGACAAACACCTAATGTATGCGGGGCTTAAAAACTAGATGATGGGTTGATGGGTGCAGCAAACCACCATAGCACATGTATACCCATGTAACAAACCTGCACATTCTGCACATGTATCCCAGAACTTAAAGTTAAAAAAAAAAAAAAAAAAAAAGAGCTCTGCCAGTATTTTGCAAAATAGCATCAACAAACCCACTCTAATTTTTTACATATGAGTAAATTGACCCCAACAGTGAACTGCAGTGAACTGAAGAAGATGCCCTACACTAGAAGACCCTCTGCTTCTGACCCCACCTGTATTGCTGGGTTTCACTGTCATTCACTCCACTCTACTCCTCTCCTTGGTGTCTTTATCCTTGACCCTCTGTGTATTTCTCAATCTCCCTCTCTCTTATAAAATTCCATGTAATTTTTCTCATAAGTGGAAATTATAAATTATTTATAAAATTCATTATTAATTATTCCAGGTAGGAATGATTAATATTGCTGTTAAAACCAAAACTTTACAGGCATTAAAACTGTACCCAATAAAACTTATTAACTAAAAATTAGTAAAATATAAAATATTCTTGAGAAAATTTAGTTAGGAGAAAACTGACTCATAAAAACTGTGCTTTGTAGAAATAATGGCCATAAGAGAAAAACTCATTATGACCAAAGCTATAATCATTTTTTAAAATAACTTATCAATGACAAAAATGAATACTGACATAAAATTTAAATGAAAAGAATTGATCCTGGTGAAAATAATTTTAGTAAAATAAAAATGGTAAGGGAAAAATATTAAAAACCATTAAATGCACTCTATAGAAAATTAATCAGGAAATTAAATTGGCCTAGAGGTTTTCACTCCAAAAAATACCTTGTTGAACCAAATTATTCAACGTTGGCATAATTCTGACTGAAATGTTTATACTAAGAATGTCCGGACATGCTCGGTGACTCACTCCTGTAATCTCAGCACTTTGGGAGGTCGAGGTGGGCAGATTACCTAAGGTCAGGAGTTTGAGACCAGCATGACTAACATGGCGAAACCCCATCTCTACTAAAAGTACAAAAATTAGCCGGGTGTGGTGGCAGGCACCTGTAATCCCAGCTACTCAGGAGGCTGAGGCAACAGAACTGCTTGAACCAGGGCGGCCGAGGTTGCAGTGAGCCAAGATGACGCCATTGCACTCCAGCCTGGGCGACAAGAGCGAGACTCTGTCTTGACACTAGAAATCCTTTACCAATGACTTCGGATATCTGAAAGTCTAAAAATTACTTCCTTAGCCAGGAAAATCTCTTCATTGGACTGGAGTTTTCATCTCTTTCAGATGATGTTGAGATAGATTATTTTTCCGTTATTTAATCACATGTTTAGCCAGATATATTTTATTTTGTTTCTATAATTATATGATGAGGTAGGTAAGTATCGGTCGGGCGCAGTGGCTCACGCCTGTAATCCCAGCACTTTTGGAGGCCGAGACAGGCAGATCACGAGGTCAGGAGATCGAGACCATCCTGGCTAACACGGTGAAACCCCATCTCTACTAAAAATACAAAAAAATTAGCCGGGCGAGGTGGGGGGGCGCTCACAGTCCGGGCTACTCGGGAGGCTGAGGCAGGAGAATGGCGTGAACCTGGGAGGCGGAGTTTTCAGTGAGCCGAGATCGCACCACTGCACTCCAGCCTGGGCGACAGAGCAAGATCCGTCTCAAAAAAAAAAATAAATAAAATAAATTCTTATACAATTTTTAAAACTAACTTCCAAATCACTATAAATGGAAACAGATCATGAAAGTCAGTCAGAAATAAACCCAGGCAAAATGTTGTTTTTGGTCACATAATATGAAGAGTTAGACAATTATTTATATAAATGACAGAGTTAAAGCAATGAAAACACTTTGTCATTTTGATAAATAACAAAAAATTGATTTACTGTATAAACTGAGACAAAAATCTCCATTTTTCATTTCTGAAATTCTGCAAGATAGAATATGAGGGACACACTTGAATATACACGAATAATGGAATCTGAGGTTAAGTCCTCAAAATCTGATTTTTTTATGTCTTATGCTACTGGCCAGAAAATTTAAATATTGAAGTAGATACTTCATTCAGAGCAATCATAAGATAATAAAGCACACTATGGCAATTTAAAAACAATCAACCAATGTAAAATTTAGTCAAGTAAATAATCAATAGGTTTATGAATTTATTTTGTCAAAATTTGTTTCCTCTAATTTTGCTATGTGTATCTGATTTCACTTAAAACTTTAAACATTGTTTAAAATATTCCTGTTTGAAGGCATTTTCACTAATTACAATTTCCTGTTAAGGTGATTGTATGACCTACAGCTTGAACTTAAGATGCATCCTGACAGCCTGTAGCAGAATATGCAGGGCACTCATTCAAAAGCCATTGTTGTGCAGCAAACCATCTGGCTAGAGAAGCCAACAAGATCTCCTACAAAAGGATTGTGATCTTGGTTCAGATAGCTACTGGCTAGTCCTCCCATTCCCAGGCTGGAGGAACTACAGGTCCTCAAAAAGACCTTTAACATGCAAATGTGGCCACTTTTGCTCAATTATCTATGTATATATTTTATTATATAAAACAAAGCATTCCAACAAAAACTTGGGTTTCATCCAGAATCATTTGTCTCAGATCATCGAGGTTATGTTCCTTGGCATATATAAATTATTACAGCCTTAAATTAATAACAATAATAATGTATATTAACATTCACTGAAGCACTCGCTGTTCTAAACACATATGTATTTAACCTGTACTAAAACCTTATAGGGTAGGTGCCATTATTATCTCCACTTTACAGATGAGGAATCGAGTTCAGAGAGATCCCATAACTTGCTTAAAGTCAGCTAGGAAATGTCAGATCTAGGATTTGAATACAAGTAGTATGGTTCCAAAGCCTATGGAGTTCAGCCTCCCCAGAATAGTGTAGGTTTTGGGAAGAAAATGATTGCATACAGAATTTAAATTTATTTTCTACAGTAACCAATTGAGAACTTTAGATATAGATTTTCTCTTTAATGTGGAAGGCAACTCCTTTGCAACTATAAATCTAAAGACCATAATTTCTTTGGCAAAATTATACTGTGTCCTTTCTAATATGGATTTTATTTTCTCATCTTAAAGTTTCCCTTTCTTTTTTGACTACAATTTAATAGCCATTTAGAATTTAGGGTACCGTAAGAACTCTAGGTTAATGTCCTTATCTTGTTTTGTTCGCCCCATGTGTGAGTCACAGCTGCCTTATCTCTTTAAACCTAACCAAGGTGCTGGTTTTTTTCCATTTGCATTTTGGGAAGATCAAGTGAAGGAGTGATGTTTACCAGCATACTCAGTTATGTTTTCTTAATCCCCAACTCCTCCTATCTCAACCCTTCTCAATTCTGGTAAGACCGTGAAAGTGACCATGTTCAGAAAGGCAACTGCATTGTTTAAACCACTGTGTTTAAATGAAAAGGTGAGAAGGAAGCTTAAATTTAAAATAACTTCGATTTCTGTTTACTTTCACTGGCAAACTATGCACCTGATCCCGAAAAATAAAATGGAACTGACTTTCATTCATTTATTTAATGGATATTTAAGAAGAGCCTGCTATCAGCCAGGCATTGCGCTAGGTGCATGCAAGGGACACGGAGTGAAATAAGGCACGACAGACTGTCCTCAAGGAGGGCACAGGACAGCCAGGAGATTCAGACAGGAAGACAAACGTGAGAATTAGAAATGCACAGGTGCCGTGATAGTAGGTTCAGTGAGGATGTGAAAGAGAAAGCATAAATTCTCCTTGGTGTTGGTCAGGAAAAGTTTCCTCAAAACGTACAATGCTTGGTTAACTCTCAAAAGAAAAGTTTCCAAGGCAGCCAGCCCGAGAACGGGATAGAGAGAGGTAGGGGCATTCCAGGAAGAAGGTACAGAGGGACAAATATCTACAGACCCAAAACCACAGGTCCCATTCAGGGTTCTACAAGGCATTCAGATCATGTTCAGTGTTGTGAGGAAGAGGGAAGAGCTGGACAGGTAACGAGGCCCTGGAGGCCACACTTGTTTAAGTTTGTACTTTCTGACAGGAGTGGGAAACCATTTGGGATTTTAAGCAAGACAGTGGAGAGTGGTCATATCAGATTTGTGTTTATGAATTATCACTCTGGTTGTAGCTTGAACAGTAGAGGAAAAGACAGAGCAAGGTGGCTGATTAGGAGATTGTTTCGTTAGAGTGAAAGACGTTGAGCGTATACTAAGGCAATTGAGAGAGCTACAGTTGGCCTACCTGGCACCTTTATGGGATTTAGAAAAAGACACCTCATCACCTCGGGCTGAGAAGTCCCATTGACTTGGATGAAGATGACCCTCACCTGCCTCAGCCAGGAGTCAGCACATGCAGCATGTCATGGCCTTGGCAGATGGTGTGGGGGTGAAGAAGAATAAGGTTCACCTGACAGAACTGAATGGAACATGGGAGATGCAGAAACGATGAGTCTAGAATGACTCCCAGATTTCTGATTTGGGTGAATGACAGTACTATTTACAAAGAAAGAAAATTTGATAACAAAAAATTTTTTTTTATAAACAGAGAACTATGTCAAAATGAATGCTTTCAATGTACACGTGCTGGAGAATCAAAACATATTTGTCTATCCAGAGAGGCCGCTTGATGATCGACAGTGCCTAATTCTACTAGGATGTAGGGTTCTCTGTGCCCTGTACAGTTGCCCTACGGCTCCAGAGAGTCTCTCTCAGGCCTGCACCCCATCCCCCACTAGAGTTGCTTCTCTTTTCCCTGTCTCAGTGATGGGAATGTGGGGGACAAGTCCTCTCAGAGAGCCAAGTGCACATTCTGCCTTTCCTGAGAGCTGACCTGGAATACTATGAGTAGAGTTTGGGGCTTGTAAGCTCTGGGGCAAGATAGCTTTTTTTTTTTTTTTTTTTGCCTCAACCTCCTGAGTAGCTGGGATTACAGGCACATGCCACCATGCCCAGCTAATTTTTTTCTGTATTTCTAGTAGAGACGGGGCCTTACCATGTTGGCCAGGCTGGTCTTGAACTCCTGAACTCAAGTGATCTGCCCACCTCAGCCTCCCAAAGTGCTAGGATTATAGGTGTGAGCCACCACACCCAGCCACAAGATGGCATTCTGAGGCTTTCCCTTGTATCCAACTGGGAAAGAGGAGAGGACCTATTCCTTCTTCTGACAGAGCATAACCATATCAGAAACTACCAAGGAAATGATCAACCATATGAGGGCTGGGAACATGGGTGATTTCTTTCAGGAGCTCCAGGACTAGACACAGTGCCACGTAGAAGAGGAATCATTTATTATTGGTTGATATAAGACTCCTGTCAATGTGATAATATCTTCCTTCAGACAGTATATCAGAAAGGCTAGGCTAGGCAAGGCTGTGGTCACAAATAACCCCAAAACCTTAATAGATTAGAGCAACACAAGCTTGTTTCTCATGCCTGCCACATGTCCCTCGCAGGTTGGTTGGGGCTTTCCCTTACCTCATCATTGTCCTCACTCCTGGATTCAGGCTAATGGAACAGTCACCATCTAGAGCAGCCGCCATCTAGATCTGCACTATCCAATATGTGTGGTCCCTAGCCACATGTAACCACGTACATTTTAATTACAATTCAATAAAATTAAACATTTAATTTTTCAGTTATCCTAGCCATATTGCAAGTGCTCAATGCCACATGTAGCCAATGAGTACTCTACTGGAAAATATAGATGGGGAATATTTCTATCATTACAGAAAGTTCTACTAGACATGCTACGAGCATTGGGGCTTTGGGGTTCTTGTACCAACAATTAAATATCATGTGGTCCCATCCAACCACTAGGGTCTAAAAAGTGCAATTCTTTCCCGTGCTCTGGAAACAGAGAGCTGGAGATATCTGGTAAGCAACATTAACAACTACCTGTTGAGGTACAAAGAAAGAGACCCCAAAGTATGGTGCTTTGGCATGTTGAATGTTTTGAATTTAAAGACCTCAGAAATAAGCCTTAGAACCAATGTCTCTTTCTGATCTTTCCCTGCCTCCCTGTCTCTCTGATTCCCTTTCTTTCTGCAAGCAACCATAAGGGACTTTTTCTGAAGTTTCCTTATCTGATTAAGCAAGGTTTTTCCAGGAGAAATGCAATGGTCTTAAAACTCCCTCCCTAACAATCTCATTAAATAACCAGGAAAGATTGACCACCAGAGAAGGGAAGAAACTTACAGTCTTCATCACACTCAGACTTTTCATCTGTTCTTTTGTGGGCAGTTCTGACAGACTACCTGGGAGATTTTATCTGCACAATAAGACAATCTTCATTCACAGTCAAGTTCCAGCCCTGACCTTCCCACCATCTTCCCCAGAGCTCAGAGGAACTTTGTCCCTGGTGATTCTTCTTTAGGCTCACTCATTTCTCCTGAAAACCATTTACTACCCCCTAGGAAGAGGGTATATAAGCTTCAACCATCAGGCCTTTCTTTGAGCCTCATATTTTATACAGCTCCCGTGCTTATGAACTTTAATAAATTTTCTATGCATTTTCTTCCCATTGATCTGTCTACTTGCAGTTCACTTCAATGAACATTTAGTGGGCAGAGGGGCAACCTGACCTTCATCCCTACATACCCATTCGTGACTTCAAGAGTTCACCCTTCCCCTTACCTTTATTACAATCCAGGATGAGAACAGGGAGAAAAGAACTCGTAATTTGGGCATGTGAAAAGCAGAACAGGAAAAAAAAATGTAATTTAGTGTTTTGCTCCAAGATGTCACAAGGAAGTTGTGAACTCAGAATGAAAAGACATTTCCCTGGGCTCAGCATCTGCATTATGCACCCTATCTTATTATATCTTCAAAATGACCCTGTGTAGGTGTGCTGTACTTTCCACCTTAAATATGGGAAAACAGACTCAGAGTGGTTAAGTGACTTGACCAACAGAGGCCTACCTGATCTCAAAGCACTGGAGATGCTCTATATGGAGAAGGAAAATATTATTTCCCAGGTTTTTAAATTTTTACCCTTCAGTTCCATGATATCAAATTCTAACTTCTAATTCTACAGAAAGGCCTTAAAGAAGCGGGGTAGGTATTTTTGGCTTAGTTACAAAACTCTTCATTTAAAAGCCTTCATAGGCATGAACAACCATGAGCACACAGATAAGAAATGAGTCTATTTCATATGCTGAACTGCTTAGAAAACATATATGTGTACACATGTATGTTTATGAAACTGATCTGGGTGATTAAGCTCCTTGGAAACCCTGAAAATCTAAGAAAATTTGTACAAAGTGTTCAACTATGATGAAGAGACTATTAAGTATGTGGCATTTGTCTTGCTCTTTTGTTTTCTTGAAGTAGTTCTACCAACTTTTCATCTTCTTAGATGCAAAACAAAAAAAAACTTAAGACTGTCAGTACACAGTTCTTGCTTATTTGTTAGCACTGGAGCAGAAACATTGCTTTCCATATAGATTTGGGGAAACTGTGGCCCTGGCAGCAAGTCCTCCAACCCTCTGAGTGCTGGCCATAAGTCTTTGACCTGCAACCCTTGTTTCATGAGTCCTGCTTTGGATGGGAGTGTGGGAGCCTGCTCCTGGTAGGCTATTGATTGCATCCCAGAAGCCACAGGGCCTAGGCTGTTTTTCCCCTGATTGGCCAAATAAATCACATCATCTCGCCTCAGTACTCTTCCTCTCTTTCCCTTAGCAGCATTCCTTGGCAGGGTAAACAGCGCCATTTCAGCAGTTTTAAAGGTGACTTCCAATAAAATATGTATGTAGATTTACTTCGGGACTGGTAGCCTGGGCTATAAATTTGTACCAGGTCAATCATGGAAAGTCCTTCAATTAAAAAAGAAGAAAATACAAAAAATAGAGTTTCCGTCAGCATTTATCTTTGAATTTTAACAAGTGAATGTATTTCTTTTCTCCTCTTTTTTAATGGAAAAGAAAAAAAGAAAACATCCATGAAGAGCAACTGACTGAAGCATTTCAAAAGCCTGGTTCATAAACCTCTCTGGTAATGCCTGGAAATAAAGAGAAATCTTCAGTGTCACCAACCATTGCTTCTCACCAACCCTGTGCTTTCAGCTGCAGACATGCATGCCTGACAGCTTGTACCTCTGGAGTGCAACTGGAGCCATTGCCATTGGTTCCCCCTTGCTTATGAAAACAGAGGGATTAGCAGACACTGAAAGAGAAACCCCACTGAACCACCAGCATCAGTGGGCTTACATGCTTTTTCCTACTGCCAGCCAGAATCCTTTCAAACCTCAGCACCCATCTCTTTTGAGGAAAACTGTCTTAACATCCCTGTAAATGGATAACCTTTGGCCTCTGCCAAACAAAGGCTGCGGATTGTTTCTATTTATTTGCCAAGAATTTATTGGAGTCCATAAAACAAATTTCTGTAGCTGGGGAAACTGTACCCTTTTTGTTTGTTGTTATTGTTTTTACTCTAGGCTGCAATCCAAAAGTTTGCAGCATGAGTGAACTGTTGTGGTTTGCTTTCTAGTTTTATTTGGCCTAGAAAAAGAAAACAAATGGCAGTGCCTCGTGTAACATCATATATTAGAGGTTTCTAGTGCTTGGTATTTGCCTTATCGTTTTCAAAACAGAATCTTAGAAAGGGGGAATGCTGAAACATTAAGTCCATGGTATATAAAGCAATTCTTTGCCAAGTAGTAAAAGTATCAATAAAATCAAATTTACCTTCATAACAACAGTGTATCTAGGTGAGTGAAAAATACGTTTCTCATTTTGTGGATAGGTATACTGACTCAGTCTAGGACCCATCCCATTCTAAGGTCATTCACCATAGAAACACAGAATCAGCTGGAGATAGACCAGTGCCTCTGTCACTGTCCCAGAGTTCTTACCCTCTGTGCTTGCCCCCTGCCTTGCAGAATATGAGATTCATTTAATTTTGAAGCATAACACTTCATGTGAAGGTCCTATAAAAAATTGTGACAAGGCCCTATTAATTTTGTAATACTAAAATGTATCTCTGATGCCATTGAGTGTTGCATATTTATTAGAGCTTGTGTTTTGGTCCAAAATGGAAAATGGGTAACAGAGAGGATAAGAAAAATGGCATTAAGAACTACATGATAGGTCATGCATACTTCTGTGGAACCACATGTTCCTTTGAAGATTTAATTCATCTGGAAGCTATGACACATATAAAGCCCAATTTCAACTGGAGAAAGAAATAGACAATGGCATTCATCCAAGTTTTGTGGTGACTGGAAAGAAGTCTAGTAAAGTAACATAGCAACCCTGTCCCTTCTTTCTTTTCATGCCCAGACTCTTCAAGTGAACTGACCCTGTAATTCTTGGGAAAATAATGCACTTTGCAGAACATTGTAAGAAGGCACCATTGGAGGCAGACCAGATGCTGTGGACTGGGTCCCACTCAGCTATGTCCTCACACCTGGTGCAGTGCCGGCACATTCTGTGTGACCATGGGTGTGTGGTGGCTGTGTTTGGCTTGTTGGGTGTAGAGATCAGTTGACCACGTCAGGAAACTAACAGAACCATGGAGGATCATGAGCAAAGCCTTTTCTTTTCCTTGAATGTAGCTTCAGACTTTGTGGGTTTTTTTTTTTTTTAATTGTTTTAATTATTCTTATCATGGCATCCCTTAAACTACCTAATCATGGAATTAGCCTGACAATCAGATTATAGCTCTAAGTTTGTATTTTCTGGTAATATCATATTTCAACATGCCTTTTATAAGTAAGCAAATGTGCAACACCTTTCTGCCATCCCGACTGAGTCATCTATTACTCACTATGATGGGAAGGAAATCAGCGGCAGGCTATGTGATGAGAAACACTGTTGATGTAGTATCATATCACTGTCAGATGTGCTCCCGTCTTCACCTAAAAGCCTGCAGGTTCCTGGGATGCAGAAAGCTGAGAAGAATAGTAAGGTGATGAATGGACAGGAATCTGCAAGAGTTGTACATGTTTCAAAGAAGCACCAATTCTGTATATGCCAAGTGTACTATAAGTACCATAATGGAAGGAAATTCTACAATTTCAAGCTAACATTAAAGACTGCTTTTTTTTCTGAGTACTTAGCTGAAGAAACTCAGGGCTTCTGAAGGGCAGAAAAGTTCTTCATAGCCACTAACAGTTTTTAATCTCTGCAATTCTGATGTAACTCAAATATCTCCAACTCTCTATCTCACAGTATTCATTTGCATCTCCAGTGCCTACTGTAAATCCAACTTGGAGTGAAACCATTGTGTTCCACAAACGAGGCTGCTAATCCTTTCATCTTCTAATAACGTTAACATCTACATATGCTTCTTTTTTTAAAGGCAGCTAAAGTAGAATGGGTGTGCATGTGTGTGTGGTTTTTTGTTTTGTTTTGAGACGTAGTTTTGTCACCCAGGTTGGAGTACAATGGCATGATCTCAGCCCACTGCAATCTCCACCTCCTGGCTTCAAGTTATTCTCCTGCCTCAGCCTCCCTAGTAGCTGGGATTACAGGCTCCCATCATCATGCCTGGCTAATTTTTGTATTTTTAGTGGAGACAGGGTTTCACCATGTTGGCCAGGCTGATCTCAAACTCCTGACCTTAGGTGATCCGCCTGCCTCAGCCTCCCAAAGTGCTGGGATTACAGGCATGAGCCACCATGCCCAGCCCTGCATGTGTGTTTTAATAAGGCATTTGTTTCCAAGCTGCAAGGCCCCTGGCAGAACCTCTAACCCTTTCCCTTCAACACAGCAGCATCCCTTTTTATCACAGACGTGAAGGAGTAAATAGTTTCAGAGATCCACAAGATGATCCCAAAGCAGCTCTGTTTTCAGTCAGCCTTCCCAGAACCTACTTTGCTTCAGGCTTGGACCTAGCAAGCTGATATCATGTTTCCTAAGCAGGCAAGGTGCCACCAGAATACACAGGCAGGGGCACAGCTGACCAGAAACGAATGGAGACATGTGAGGTGCAAGTCCAAGATGGCAATGTCAACACATCTGACTGCCAGGAGTAGTTACACTCTGGGTTAAAGGGCTCTGCCAAGTTCAACTAAGATAATTATGTAAACAAATAGCATCTGTAGGCATAAGAGATACATGATCCAAAAAGAAATGCTATTTGTTTCTGATGAATTTTCCTGGAAGCTGAACATAGCTTTATTTCATGGAGTAATATACTAGGTTTATAGTATCACTAGAGTTCTTTTTATCTCAAGATCTTAAGGACCTTTGCAATTTCATTAATCCTTACAAGTGAATGCTCAAGAATATTGGCCTCTATACAAATGTTCCCCTTAATAATCCAAATTACAATAATTTTTTACAAAGAAATAATTTACATGGAGGAAACATGTACATAGATAGGTGTGCATACACAAATATATAACATATATTCAAAAATGTTTGTTGTATTGTCATCTGTAGGATTGTCAACAGACTGAATACCTTCTTTTAGAAAAACATTGATTGAACCATAGTTAATTCTCTTAAATGAATGATCCTCAGGAAACGGAAATAGACTTTCAAGCCATAATAGACTTGAAAATGCTCATGAAGTGGGTATAAGTGTTTTAAAAAGTAAACTGCAAAATTGTATTTATACTATGGATATAATTGTGGAAAAAATAATAAATACATATAGACAAGACCTGAAAGGAAATATTTTTAAAGTGGAGAGAAAAATTTTCATAGCAATGGGAAACTTGAGAAGTATGCCTCTTGTGTATTTAAAGTTGTTATAATGTTGTTTGAGTAACAAGAAAAGTAATAAACAGTTTTCCTTGGGAGGCTGAGGTGGGCGGATCATCTGAGGTTAGGAGTTCGAGACCAGCCTGGCCAACATGGTGAAACCCCCATCTCTACTAAAAACACAAAAATTAGCCGAGCATGGTGGCACATGCCTGTAATCCCAGCTACCAGGGAGGCTGAGGCAAGAGAATTGCTTGAACCTGGGAGGCAGAGGTTGCAGTCAGCTGAGACCTTGCCACTACACTCCAACATAGGTAACAGAGTAAGACTCCATCTCTAAATAAACAAACAAACAGTTTTCCACTTTACATGGAAACTGCTTCCTACATTACCTTTAGTGAGAAAAGTAAATGTTCAAATGCGGGCTGTAGGGTACTTGTATAAAATTTGGAAGATTTTGGGTAAAAGAATCCTGCAGAGAGAATGTAGTGTACCCCACAAAACCCTACTGGGATCACATTTAAGCTCTGCCTTAATTTAAAAGGAATCTCAATTTTGCCCATACCCCACGTTCTCTCTCTCACAAAAGTAGACAACTTGGGAATGCTAGGTCCATGATAAAAGGCATTCCCTACTCCCACTGCCTTCAATCTGAGTCTAAGCCTCTTGATTATAGGAGGGACAAGATTCTCCTATGAGGCAGAAATCTGATGTTTCCAAGTTAATGTGTAACTAGTCAATCAAAGCACAAATTGTTACTATTTCATATGCCAAAGACATCTTGTGAAATATTACGTATAGTGCTACATTCTAAGAAAAAAATACATAATGGTTACTATTTATTGGCCCAGGAATTGTGCTAAGCATTAGATATGCATTATCACATTCAATCCTCACAGCAACCCTCTAAAGTATGTTCCATTAATAGTTCCATATTCCAGATCAAGAACATGAGATTTGAAAATAAATTCCCTGTCAAATGGAACCAAAGTAACCTGTGACACCAAGACCATGCTTTAATAGACCTATACTCTCCAGCTTTCCAAGTACTTATCCAGGTACTTCTAACATTTTTACATTAAAGCCTATCAGGCTGTTTCTGGACAACTCAGTGATTGCCTTTAACTGGCAAAGGTATAATATTCTCTCAGCGTGGAGGTGACCTGTATCCAGGACAGACAAATCATAGAGGTGGAGAATTGCAGGGTAATTAGGAAGAAACCATGCAGAGAACAAGAAGCTAGAAGGCAGAATAATAACTGAATCTAGAGATGTGCGTTTTACCCAAAATTCATGGATTGACTCACCCACTTAACAAGTGACACCTAAAGCCATGGAGATATGTGCCTTCCACCCCCAAGGCATCTACTTGGCTGGAGATGGAAAGGACAGCTACAAATAGCTCAATTTGGACCAAGGAAGCAATCTTGAGCTAAGCTAATAAGAACCACCACGACCCAGAGATCCAGGGCCCCAAGGAAGAACAAGAAGAACCTTCCAAAAAAGGTTGTGAGTCTCAGCACCTGAGGGACTTGTTTGGGATTTTTGGCTTTGGCAAAGCTCTCCGGATAGGCTGAGCCTAAACTTGTAGCTTCCCTTGTATACAAGGTTTATACCCTCTAAAACCCTCCCACTGAAAGTCTATAATGCACTTGAACCAGCATTAATTATATATTGGATTTTGGAATAAAAGGAGCCACTACAGGAAAGGAAGAGGCAGTTAGAGAAAGCAAGAACATGGGAACAGGGGTCCTTTGAGAAGAAGCAGCAAACAAGAAACTTAAGACAACTCAATGTCCTTTGCCTTGGGCCTGTGGAACCAGGAGTCTGTGCAGCGCAGTGTACTGATAGAACCTTGGCCCCTGGAGCTAGAGAAACCAGGTCCACCTCCTACATCTCCCACTTCCTAAACCTATGGCCTCATTTGAATCTCTGAACCCGCGTTTCCTCATCTGTAAAATAAGCCCAATCACACCTGCCTCCTAGGGGTTTTGGGAGGTGTAAATGGCATAAAGCTTGTGAAACGGCCAACACATAATAAGTGTTCAGCTACTTAAGTCCTCTTTCTCTCTCTTTGTCTGAGTCACTCTTGTTAACCAGGAAACTTATGGGGACCAGTTCGAAGCATTACATTTCAAATACATAGTTCAAGAGCCCAAAGTAACAGGATTGTTCAGTCCTCTTTCTCAAAGCACATTAAAGTGATAACAATACTAAATCTCTTTTTTCTCTTTATTTCCCTCCTACCTAACATTGCACTGAATTTTTCTAGTGAGTTTGCTTCATGTTGGTAGTTTGCAATCAGCTGTAGTGGGAATTCTTACACCATGGAGCTGGGCAAATGCTACAAATGGGCTTTTTGTTTCCAGAAAGCTGGTTTATCTGCACACCACTGTTCCAATCCACAGCTTCTCCAAAGCCTTTCTTCTTAACTCCCAACTTATCCCCACCCACCTGCCTCCAGAATAAACTCATCCTTCACTCTCAAGCTTCACAGCTTCCCTCCCTTCTGTGTTACCCTCCCTATGTCTCAGCAAGTTAATACACACATCAACTGTGCTTTTCTCTACATGTAGAGGACAGAGAAGAGTCCAGCTAGCAAATGCAGGGCTGCCTGGTGGAATAGGAAAAAGAGGCTGTTAAGCCACTACTGGGTCAACGGTAGCTTTCCCCTCAGGAGGATTTGACATGAACAACGATGGTAGTTGCTCTATACTAAACTTGTGGCACCTTCTAAAACTAAGACTGAAGAGCTCCCCACTCTAGAGTCCAGCTGTTTTTTTTTTTTTTTTTTTTTTTCTTTTTTCTTTTTTTTAACCTTAACCAAAGAACAAAATAAAAGGAAGCAAGGTATTTACTTTGGGAATGAGGGCTTTTTGAATCTTCCTTCCTTCACCTCAGGGGCTATGGCACTTTCAGCCACTGTGTCAGATGGTACCTGGAGTCTGTTTTTCCTGCCCATGTTTCCTGAAGGATCTAATCAGACATGATGTCACTAGTTTCTATACTAGTGGCTCTCTATCAGTGGTCCACCAAGGGTCGTCTGGGGCATTGAATGACACATTATATCATACAACATGATAGTAAATTCAAGAGGTTAAAAAATTTATCCATCAAACAAAGCTTAGCAAACATAACAGTCTGCCTGGTATAGAGAGTAGTTTGCTTTTTCACATTCAGGCCAAACTAACGAGACCATTCAGTTGTAAGAAGTATCCTTCTCATGTGAGTATTCTACAGGCTGTTGTGTGTTTTGTTGTCCCCGATGTGGTCCCTGAAGGAGCTGGTCTCCTAGATTGCATTCCTGCCCTCCCTTTTGTACATGCATTGGGACTGGCAAGTGTCCTAGACAAGACAGTATTATACTGCCAGTCAGCTGCCATTTGACTGTGGCTTTTAAGTTCTGGGATACATGTGCAGAATGTGCAGGTCTGTTACATAGCTATACATGTGCCATGGTGGTTTGCTGCACCTATCAACCCATCATCCAGGTTTTAAACCCCACATGCATTAGGTATTTGTTGTAATGCTCTCCTCCCTTTGTCCCCCACCGCCTGACAGGCCCTGGTATGTGTTGTTCCACTCCCTGTGTCCATGTGTTCTCATTGTTCAACTCCCACTTATGCATGAGAACATGTGCTGTTTGGTTTTCTGTTCCTGTGTTAGTTTGCTGAGAATGATGGTTTTCAGCTTCATCCATGTCCCTGCAAAGACTGGCATTTTTGTAATTATTAGTGAAATTATAGACCATGGGCTTCTCAGCGCCACTATGGGAACAAAGAATCTTCTAAGTTATTCTTAAAAGATTTATTTAAATATTTTATCTCAAACTGCATGGTGAGGCAAACATTTTATCCACAGGAATAGCTCTAGGAAGAGAAAGTACAGGAAAACAACATTTACTTGGCACTGGCTGTCTGCCAGACACTATTCTCAGCAAAGTACTTCATTTAATCCTCACCCTATGAGGGAAGTACTATTATAATTCCCGTTTTACAGATACACAAATGAAGAATCAAAGATGTAAAATAATTGCCCAAGAGCTATAAACTGGTTAAGCCAGGATTTGCACCTAAGTCTATCTGGCATATTCTTCCCACTAAGTTTTGCTATGTTGCTTATCTGGGAGTTCGTCGCCTAGTGAGATGGCCTAGCCAGGTTGAGCCTATGATGAAGAAAAATATTAATCTGAAGAAGCTGATAGGCTGAGTCAAATTATTTTTAAAATCTATTGGAGGACTTCTGAGGCTGCCAGGACTTGGAGGCCAAGATCCTGAAGAGATGAGAAATTTCTTGAGGCAATATCAATATTGTGTACTTTGCTATGCTTGTAAAAGTGTTTGCTGACTTTTACATGGTTTTGGACAGAAGGCAGCTGCTGAAAGGTAGATAAAATCCAGAGAGCTTTCCATAACCTCATTTGGCTGGAGAAAAGGGTTGGTCTTACTAAAGCAGTCAGAACTTCGGGAGTCAAGACCCTAAGAAATAAATTAATGCAGAAAAGTGAACCCATCATTTTAACCAAGTTTTCATCTCAGGATATTTGCTAATTCTTAGGTTTTGAAGAGCAAGAGGCTAAGAAACCAAAGTAACTGAGGAGTGGAGTTTTTAGCAGTCTTGTAGAGCTGTGAGATCAAAGTTGGAGTTCATGGCTCACCTAAGAGGAGAAGCCCTCTAAGCACTCAGGGACTTAACACTAGAGACCTACATTCAAGAAATGTAGGTGAACAGAAGAAGAAACAACTTACAAAGCTTGAAACAAGCTGTGAGTGATTGAATGGTGGAGGTTTGCTCCTGCCTGACAGAATATAGGATATTTGGGAAAATAGTTAACATCATCCACAGCTTCTACAATACTTCACGCACAGTGTCCAACATTCATCTAAAGTTACCATGCATGCCAAGAACTAGGACCAAGAGAAGAAGAAAAATGAAAATGGAAGCTGACACACAAGTGATGCAGATACTGGATTTTTTAGACACATACTTCAAAATAACTATGATTATTAGGCTCAAGAAAATGCAAAACAAGATGTAGAATTTCATCAAAGACCTGGAATCTGTAAGAAAGAATTACACAAACAATCTAGAAATGGAAAAAAGTACAAGAATTGAAAGTAAAAGATATATAAGAACTCAAAGGTATACCTGTTTATTTAAACCCAGAACTTAGGAAAAGCCGACAATACACGTAGACACATAGCTATTAACAGGCATTTTCTAATGTGTAAAACAAGGGCAATCAAACAATATCAGAAAAACAAATCACAAAATGACCTTATAGCATGGCCATAAAATCTCAAATATTAAAGATATCAAAGCAGCACCTGATTATGTTTTAAAGTTTTTTATGCGTAAAAATTAAAAAAACAAAATCATAAAAACACACAGTTGGTGGAGAATGGACAGGGCCTACTCTTTAAGAAACATTGTCTCTATAAAATTCACAAAAGATGGGGTAACAACTGTAAATCTTCCTTTATTTAGACATTATCCTAAAAATAATAGATAAACTCAAAAGAGCACATTCTATCAATTATACATGCTGAAAATACAGAATATATTGTGCGTTGTCATTACTGTATCTGTAGCTCATCAAGTTACTTGAGGTTAAACAAACACACACACACACACAACTTGATTACATTATTCTCTTAAGAAGACATGGAGACCCCAGGAGGTCCAGGCTGCAGTGAACTGTGATCAAGCCACTGCATTCCACTCTGGGTAACAGAAAGATACCCTGTCTTTAAAAAATTTTTGTTTTAAAAATTAAATTTTCTTTTTCTGGCTAAATCTTCTCTATTTGCTTATTTCAGAAATTTGCTTTTCCAAAGAGGAGTTCACCCTGTCCCATTTTGGTACAAAACCTTTCATTTTATATTTGAGCTTCTGAATTAACACTTTATTCCTACCAAATCTTATTGTTCAGGAGTCAGGCAGTTGGCTTAAAGGATGAATCATGCCAATCGGCAGGCCTGGCAGTTGCAGTCAGCAGCAAAGGGTGATGTCCAGAATAAAAGTGACTTGTTGCAGGATGACACTTACCAGCATGTGACCTGGAGCAAGTCGTAGGCTCCCTGAGCCTCTGCATCTGTAAAGTGGGCTTAATTCCACCTCCTTCACAAGGCTGTTACAGAGATTAAACAAAATAGACCATGTGAAAGTCCTGGGCCTTATTTATGTGTATAGACAAATCCTGTATTTTAAAAAATAAATTTCCACATTTCCTTCACTCAACACACATTTGTTAAATATCTGCTGTGTTCCAGAATCCCTGGCAGGCACTGAGAATACAAAGACCAATAAGGCATGCACTCCGCAGTCAAGGACCTCACAGCCCAGGAGGGAAGATGGACAAGTAAATAAAGTATTTCAAGACACTATGATAAGTGGTGGAACAAAACAGCAAGTTATCAACTCTGTTCTAAAAGTCAGGGAAGGCTGGGATTTGGGGGGTAAGAAGGAGATGAGGCAGATGAAGGAAATTGGAAAGACAGAGGCAGCCAAAGGGAATGTGCAAAGACCCAGAAGCAAGAAAGAGCATTACACATTTATGAAACCGTAAAGTTTCAATTTCCCCTTTACTAAAATATAAGATGCACATTGAGAATACATAAAACGAAGCAGAGACATAATCTTGCACTGACCTTCAGGGGCTCAATCTGATGAAAGATAAAAACACATATGATTAATCTCAATGGTTATGTGGAAACATAAAAACATTCCATGCTGTATGATCTCATCTATAGAATTTTTTTTAAAACTATGTATAAAAGTGACTAGAGGCCAGGCACGGTGGCTCAAGCCTGTAATCCCAGCACTTTGGGAGGCCGAGACGGGCGGATCACAAGGTCAGGAGATCGAGACCATCCTGGCTAACATGTGAAACCCCGTCTCTACTAAAAAATACAAAAAACTAGCCGGGCGAGGTGGTGGGCGCCTGTAGTCCCAGCTACTTGGGAGGCTGAGGCAGGAGAATGGCGTGAACCCGGGAGGCGGAGCTTGCAGTGAGCTGAGATCCAGTCACTGCACTCCAGCCTGGGCCACACAGTGAGACTCCGTCTCAAAAAAAAAAAAAAAGTGACTAGAAACAAAAGAGAAACAATCCAATTTTTAAATAGGCAAAGATGTTTATAGCAGCACAATTCACAATTGCAAAACTGTGGAACCAGCCCAAATGCCCATCAATCAATCAAATGTATGTGGATAAAGAAAATGTGTTATATAAATATATACACCATGGAATACTACTCAGCCATAAAAAGGAACTAAATAATGAGATTTGCAGCAACTTGGATGGAATTGGAGACCCTTATTCTAAGTGAAGTAACTCAGGAATGGAAAACCAAACATCATACCTTCTCACTCATAAGCGGAGCTAAGCTATGAGGACACAAAGGCATAAGAACGATACATTGGACTTTGGGTACTCCAGGGAAAGGGTGGGGGGAGGGATAAAAGACTACAAATTAGGTATGGTGTACACTACTTGGGTGATAGGTGCACCAAAATCTCAGAAATCACCACTAAATAACTTTTTCGTGTAACCAAACACCACCTGTTCCCCAAAAGCCTATTGAAATAAAAATAAAATTAAATAAAAATTTTAAAAAGAATAGCGTTAAAATCAGATGTGGTATTCAAAACTGATTTGGGTAGTGGTGCATTTTCACCCAAAGTTGAATTGCAAGGAAAGTAGTTTAAAAAAAGTCAAAAATTTGGGCAAAGAAGTTGAAAAGATATTTATCCAAAGGAAACATACAGAGGAAATAAGCATATGAAAAGGTGTTCAACATCATTAGTAATTAGGGAAATGCAAATAAAAACCACAATGAGATACTACTTAACACACACTAGGATGGCTATTACTAAAAATTAAATTTAAAATATCAGAAAATAGCAAGTGTTGGCAACAATATGGAGAAATCAAAACCCTTATGTGTTGCAGCTGGGAATGTAAAATGGTGTGACTACTGTGGAAAACAGTTTGATGGTTTCTCAAAAACTTAAACATAGAATTACTATATGGCCCAATAACTCCATTTCTAAGTATATACTCAAAAGAATTTAAAACAGAAACTCAAACAGATACTTGAAGATCAGTGTTCATAGTGGCATGAGTCACTAGGTAGAGGCCAAAAGGTAGAAACAAGTGTTGACCAGGCGATGAACAAACAAAGTAAAGACATACAATAAAATATTATTCAAGGAGAAAAAGTAATTAAGTTATGACACATTCTACCCTGTCAATAAACTTTGAAAATATTATGCTAAGTGAAATAAGCCAGAAACAAAAGGGCCAATATCATACGGTTCTACTAATATGAGCTATTTCGAGTAGGCAAATCGACAGAGACAGAAATTAGAATAGAGGTTACCAGGGGCTGGAGGAAGTGGGGAATAGGGAGTTATTGCTTAATAGTTACAGAATTTCTGGTTGAGATAATGAAAACTCTAGAATAGATAGTTGTGATGGTTATACAAGATTGTGAATGTACTTAATGCCACTGAATCTTATACTTAAACATGGTTAAAACAGTAAATTTTATATTTTACCACAAAAAAATTTTAATAAGGAGAGGAACAAAAATGGAAAAATATCTCTAAATGTTAACAATGGTTTCTCTGTGTGATATGAGCCCACCACTTCATCTCTTTCTCTGCTTAATTTGTATTATTTTTTTCCTTAATGAATACCTATTCTATGTTTTTAAAAACTCTAAATTTTACTTTTCAAAAAAGAAAGAGCAAAACAAATATGGTAAGATTTTTTAAATCTATGTTTTATCTATATACGAAGTGCCTTGGGAATGGAGAGGACATCATCCAGATTGTACGAGGGCTGGCAACAACCTTGCAACCAGCTCGTTTGATGACTAGAAAAATATGGCTATGGGTCATCTTGCCCTAGAAAACCTCTCTTGAATCCTGATTATTGGGAGCATTCTGCAAAGCTTTAGCTCTGCGCTGCAGCCCCATGTAGGGCAAGACGTCTACAGGCTCCAACTTCAAAGAGACACCTCTCCCTTGGAATGTAGCTGCCCAGCTGGCCTGAAGGACTCTGCAGAGATTAGAAGAGTCAGATAACAACTTTCCACTGAATAGGAGGTGGGATGCAAACATCGGCTAGTTTCTTCCTGGGACTCCCTCTACCTCAGGGCGAGGCCTTTGGCTGTGTTAGACCAAACACCCAGCACCAAGGCTTTTCCCATTTTGGGGAACGGAGGGAAACTAATTTTGTTGTATTAGCAACTGGCTTCTGGCCCCTGCTCTCCTTCCCTTTGTCAGAAAGAAAGCACAAATTATACCGTAGCCATGTATTTCAAACTTGGAACAAATAGTTTTAGAACTGGGCCCTCCCTGCCATGGAATTGGATCATCAAGGAAAGACCTAGGGCACTGCTAGTTTGCTCAGGGTTTTGTCTTGAGCTGGTCTGACTGAAGGGCAACTGAACTGCCAGGGGAGGATGGAATAGGTTGAGCTCCCAGGAAAGCTGTCCCTTATGTTGATGATACTCAGGATATTTCAAAAGAAGATAGGTTTAAACCTCAAGGTGGGGAGATGTGGACCCCTAGCTTGAAAACTCCTTCACTGTTAAGGGGCACTTGTGTGAGACTTCTAAATAAGGTGCTGAAGATGAAGCTGCCTTTTCTTCTGGGGCTGTATTAGAAGGTTGACTGTAGATTTAGGTCAGTGATAGCCCCAGGGAATAAGCACCAACAGTGAAAACCTTCTATGTTTGAGAAAACTTATGGCCACACCCTGAAATTCCATACCTTGGAATTTCATTCTTTGGCTTTTAAACTCTGCAGTGTCATAATTTCAGAATTGAACTAAGGGTTGGGACACAGATTTTTCACACAAAATCTTCGTTTTCCATGTGTTTTTCTCCTTTGAGATATCACACTCTCTACTGCAGCTATCTATACACATATAATAAACCTTGAATTTATTCTCTAAGGAAGCTCATCCCACAAGGGACAACAGAAAAGCCAGATGGTGAAATGTATTAAAGATGTAATATGTAAAAATGCGGCAAACCTGAAAAGCACGTGTCTCCAAATTTAAAGGTGCCACCAATGCTTGGCACAATAAATGGAGGTGGGAGAGACAGAAAGGGCCCCACCCACAGGGCACACCATCTCAATGAAATTGCAGAACACCGGGAGTAAAGAAAAAGTCCTAACAGCTTTCAGAGAAGAAAAATAAATCACATACAAAATTCGAAAATTAAAAGACATCAGACTCGTCAACAGCAACACTGGAAGCATGAAAAGAATGGAGTAGTGCCCTGGGAATTCAGAAGGAAGTAATTTTAATATGAAATTTTCTGCTAGACTTATCGAAACTCAAGTACCCAAGAAAAAATATATTTTTCCATATATGTGGCTCAAGAAATGTATATCCTATACACTGTTAATTAGGAAGTACATTGAGAATTCATTTTTAGCAAAACAAGATAACAAACCAAAAAAGAGTTTCCACTAAAGAAGGGTTAGAGCAGTCAGATATCTGATGTGATGAAATATTTGGAAAATATTAGTGATAGGCATTAGAGGTTTTTTGAACTATTTGGAGAGGGGAAAATAGTATATACATGGACCTACTCATAACAGGAGAAAAAGCAATAATTAACTCAAAAAAAACAAAACACTGTACTCTTAGAACACAAGTCAACTTAGTAGTAATATTTAGTGACAAAAATATAAAGACTGACTATAGATTTAACCAAAGATTGTGACATATGAAGGGATGGGATATGGGGAAGTTTGGGGGATTTGTTTCTCAAGGATTTTAGGGGGTAAATTAGAGAGCTTAGTAACAGAAAATAAAGAGATTATGTTTAAAATTGGTGAAATAAACAATAGTAATATTAAGATGCTAGTTAGAAATGCAGAGAGAGTGTACACTTTAAAATAAAAAGTCATTAAGAGTTGCAATGGATTGCCTCTGGGAGGTAGAAATGAAGAACGAAAAGGATTCGTTTACTTTTAGTAATGTTTCGTACTGTAAAAATAAGGAAAAAAGAAAAAAACTATGTAAATGTATTACTTTGGTTAACAAATATTTATTTTTAAACCAGTGTGTCAGATTTCATCAAAATCTGTAAGAATTCAAGTTTTTTCCAGCCAGAATAAACAAATAGGAAATGCTGAACAGTTAGAGGCCCACCTCTCAGTTTAGTCATTGGTTTAACAAAGGCAAAGAAACCAAATTTATCTTCCTTTTGTTACGACTTCCACACGGATTTTGACAAATTTCCCTTAGTGCCTGTGCTCCACTACAAATTACTTATTTTTCTGAGTCACTCTTGTCTAGACCGCAAGAGCAGCCCCTGCACGGTGTGTGGCTGATGGGAATTGCAGGTTGCTCTCAGATTTGTTTGTACAGCACTTCCTCGCTTGCCCAAAGTATATATTATATGGGAATGAGGCTCGTCACAGCTCTGCATAATTACCGCATTTGGAGCCATTCTTCTCTTCCAAAGTTTTTCCCCCTTTTTTCTTTTGATTTCTTATATTTTGCAGCAACTGTCATCATTATTTTGATGCCGTGGTTTGATAGTGCCTTCAAATGCAAATTTGACAATACAAGCTGAAAATCATGGGTGGCAAACAAAGCAACTAAACTTCCATGCCTGTGTTTTTTGAGAGCTCCACCTGATCTATAAATGCACACATGTTTTAGCAGCCAGCCCTGCTTACAACCTTGGTCTTTGTATTATAAGAAGAATCAGAATTTTCTGAAGATATTCTGCAAACCTAGGCTCTAAAATGGAATCTCAATTCCTCTTACTCTGCTTTTTACAATTCTAACTTTGCAAATAGTTGAAATCCAGTTGGAGGCTGTTTCCCGCTGAATCTGCTCTCTTTGTATAATTTATCCATGAGTGATAAGTCAAATATTTCCAAACCACAACTGCCCAGGCATTAGCCAAGCAAGCAGAGGAGCAGTCGGGCGGGAGCTCCTAGCCAACACAAGCCTTCTACTTTCAGTTGCTGGCCCATGGGAGAGGTGGTAGGAATGGGGGGAGAGGTCTCTAGTCAGGGACCTGAGGGGCAACAGTGGTGCTTGGGAGGCCAGAACAGTAGCTATAACTAATCGACATGGAAGTATTCTAGTGTTTTAACCACCCATAAAGCAGTATCTATGCATAGTGAAATACCATTCCTGTGTGATTCCCATCCTGCCTGTAATACAATTATAACTTCTTCTTCCTTCTAGTTTGTAAGTTCCTTGAGGTGATATTGAGACTCAGATTCTTCTGTGTGACACCATGCTTCCTCTGGATGAGTGTATGAATGAGTAAATGAGTGATGAATGACAAATTATTTCTTCTCCTTTCTGAGTCTAGCTTCCTTACTCTCATTTGAAAACATTTAAATGTTTCAGCTTACTCTCATTTCAACATTTCAGCTTACTCTTATTTGAAAACTTTTCATTTAAAAACATGCCAAAACTTAGGTAAAGAAGGACATTTCATAATCACAAACACAGTTCTTTGTGAGGACAAGAGACTTAGAAATAAACATGCAGGAATCAAACTACGCTCTTTTCTTGAAAAAAAGTTATCATTGTCATAATAAATACTTGGGAGAAAGAGGAAAGTATACACCTTGTACTTTGTTAATTGTGTAGGCAGGCATGGGATGCAATGGAAAAGATCCCATGCTAACAATTTTTCTTTATAAAAAATGGAGATTTTACTGGCAGTGTTTTATTTTTGCAATATTTTATTATTTTATTTTATTATTTTTGGAGACAGAGTCCTGCTCTGTTGCCCAGGCTGGAGTGCAGTGGCACAATCTCAGCTCACTAAGGCCTTTGCCTTTTGGGTTCAAGTGATTCTCTCGCCTCAGCCTCCAGAGTAGGTGGGACTACAGGCATGTGCCACCATGCCCGCCCAATTTTTGTAGTTTTAGTGAAGACGGAGTTTCACCATGTTGGCCAGGCTAGTCTCGAACTCCTGGCATGAAGTGATCCACCTGCCTTGGCCTCCCAAAGTGCTGGGATTACAGGCATGAGCCACCGCACCCGGGCTAATTTGGCAATATTTTACATTTAAATTAATACAAAAGCATCAAACCATAAGCACTATACTGGCAACTGTTTTCTCTGCTGAAGCCAATTGAAGAACAGAGAGAGAGAGAGAAATCCATAAATTGTAAGGAGGAAATTAGATTTTAAAAAAATAAAATCAATTTCAGGACCTAAAAAGTTATCAAGCTATAAGGATAAGGAATTGTAAAGGAATATGATTTTTATCTAGGTCATAAAATTTACAGCTGTTTTCCTTTCTTAATTTAAACGTAGAAGTGAGAGGCATCTATAATGTGCCAACCCAGCAGGATCTGAAACATGAATTCCTAGGTTAAAACATTTATTTTTTCATCCAGAGAGAAATTGGCATGAAATAAATTTATCAAGGGACTACACTTTTAAAGCATGCATTGCATGACTGCCTAGGACAAAAAGATAATTCTAGTATATTAAAGTAATAATTTCTTTTGAACTATAGCTATTAATGTAAGATGATAGAAATAGACTAAAATAAACAATTTTCAAAGAAGAGACTGAGGCCAAAGTGTCATCTTGCCTCTCCAATACTTTATTAGTTGTAGTTTTAGCTACTCATGTTCTCAAAACATAATGACCTAGAACTCTCTCAGCTCAATCTGAAACTGAAGGGAGTTAACTTATTGATATGACACTACTGATATGAATCAAATGAAGGCTGTTTCTTTCCAAGCAGTTGAATGGTTTATTTAATGTAAGAACAGTTGATCATTTGAAGTAAATAGCGAAACACTATAACTAGTATCAGTTAGATTCCAGGATATTTTTCATTGTTCCTTAATAAGATTGTGAAAATGATTTGTGTTTCTCTAACATGCTTCAGGAGCTACCATGTGCTACACTCTCACCACACTGAAAATGCAGACATAAAAAACAATCTGTCGTTTTGGAACTCAAGACTTAGTGCAGGGAACAGACAATTCCACAGACAATTTCAGCGAAGCCTGAGAAAGTTAACAACAAAAGAAACCCCGGCCCTAGCCAAACACACACACACACACACACACACACACACACACCCACACACAAACCTGACTCTCCGCTCTGCTAAGGGTGGGAGATAGGAGTAACCAAGAAGTCTGTGAAGCAACCCAGCCTGAGCTTGTTAAGAAAGTTTGTAAGGAAATAGAGACATTAGCCAGGCGGGAAGGACATGCCAGAAAGAGGGAATGAAAACTCGGGGAATGCATGCGGAATTGCACAAGCATAAACTCAGACTGGAATTCCTTAGAGAAAATCTAGTGTTTAAATTAATGAGATACACAGAGGCTCAAAATCTCCTCCTAGAAAAAGTCATACAGAGTGAAATAATTAACATTTTCCTTTTGAGAGTTATTGCATTATGTTCTCTGTTGCTTTCAATAAAACATATATGGAAAACTTTCCAAGGATTAGCTATAAAAATGCTTGGGAAAATGCCAGCATTGGCCATTACAAGATATTTCTATAATATTTAAAATTTCTGTCCCTGAGAAGGTAAATAAAATATTAAATGCTTATGCTGATAGAATTAAGACTGAAATGTGCTATATTTGAATATTTTAAAAGAGTTACATGTAGTCCATCTATGTATCACAATGTGAGCTCTTCAAAATTTTCTCTCCATAACATAGTTTTCCCTGTATAAATGGAGAATTAAAAAGCTAACATGAGTCATGTGGAATGTGCATTCCTTATAAAGTAAAATAGTCTCATGTTCTCAAGTAGCAAGTCCTCCTTCTGAGCCCAGCTAAGATTTGGACTGGCCTAGAAGATATAGACTGTCCGTGTCTCCTGCATTAATGCAATGTACCCACACAATTTCCGTATACCTCAGTTTTTTAATGAGATGGTAGACTGGATAACCTCTAAGGTGTCTCAGCTCTAACAGTCCCTCTATAAGATTTTCATTTCATGTTTGACATCCTAATGGGTTTCCCAACACCAGTCAATGAAACCACTTCTTTGGCAAAAGTTCCAGCTATGGAGATCAAGGGTCTTATTAATTGTAGCTTGCCTTATCTCACCTAAGTCATAATTGTATTTCTCCACCCCTAAGCGGAGCACATTAGACCAATGCTCTTCTTTTAGGCTTTCACCTAGCAAGGGCTGCTCTTTCAACTACATCACCCCAAGCCCAAGTCAGAGTGCACAAAGAATATGAAAGACTTCAAGGTGGTAGACACCCAAAGCATTGAAAGACCTTTCTCCAGACAACCTTCTATGGCCCTATTATAGAGGGGGAAAAAAAACACAAAACAGCTAGGGGGGTGCTGCCTCTGCCATTTGATAGCATTATGTTGTTTCCATTGAACCTGTCCCACTTAGTCTTTCCTGAAAGAGTCTAAAGCAGTGGTCCCAGGGTTTTTTGATCACATACCACTTCATCAATATATAGATAAATACTTATATTCATTTATATATTACATATGCATATTTATGAATATTCACATAATATTGAACTATTAAATCATGCAGATAATAAAACAAACAGAAATAGACCCTTTAAAGTATGATATTTTTAAAAATACAAGTTGAAGTTCCAGTATTCCTTCTGAACTCTTGTGGATTATCTCGAGTGCCCTACTTTGAGACAACTGATTTAAAGTACTCTTCTGAATGACCCAGACATTTACATCATTTTTCTATTTTTCAATCTTTTGTAATTCTCAATAACTGCTTATTCAAAATTGTAAAATATTTAAATTTCTTAAAATCCCCAAGTTTTGTTATTTTTGTGAGAGGCAATCAGTTTTGCCTTTTTCTGTGAATAAAAGAGGTAAATGAAGGTCAAGTTTAGCAGGCACATAATATCAGATCAAATCATTATCATTAAAATTATTGATTCATCTCAGCCCTCCAAAATCTCACCCTTAGTCCTCATTTTTCTGTACCATTTATTGGATCTCGAATATGTTTTTCTTCTTATTGGAAGTGCATGTGAGGCATGTTGATAAGACAGTAATTTTTTTTACGTGCATGTGAGGCATGATAAGATGGTAATGCCGGTTTGGTAACAAACACTCCAGGAAGTATAGAATTGCATTTGTATTATTTTATAATCATACTTTATTTCCTTTTTTTGGTTTCCTTTTTAATTCTGTGACCTATCTTAATTACTCGATTCATTTACTTGTTTAAGCCATTAATGATTTTTAACCATTTCCAAAACTCAGACCCATAGAAAAGGTGTGTTTTATGGCTAAAAAAAGGGCAAATATTTAGCATCCTTGGGGCTATTTAAAACAGTATGTGCTTAGAGTTCCAGCAGTAAATCCAAAGAGGATCGGCAGCATCTCTATCATCAGTGTATAAACAATTTATACATTAAAGGAAATACATGAGTCTATGGTTTGTAACAATCTATTTTATTTCTTCATAGACCCCACTGTAGATGTTAGCCTCTCCACCTAGTTTGGAAGGTAATGTGGTGTACAGACAGAGGCTTTGGAGGACTTTTAACCAGAGTTCATCATTAATTATGTGGTGCTGGGCAACTGAATTGCTTAACCTCCTAGTCTCAGTTTCTTATTCTGCAAAATAGGACACTACATCTTAACCTGGTTGTAAAGACTGGGTGTTTATAAAGCTCTTAGTTCTGTGCCAGAAAAGAGCAGATATTAAGTGGCAAGTATTTTTGCTATTCTTTTAAATCCTCAAAGATTATGATTTGTATCTTTTTTTCCCATTTAGTACAAAGCAAATCTCTTATCTGGAGTTAATGTTTAGAATTTTTCTATTGACTAATACAAGTAATCTGACACTTTGATAATTTTATTTAACTTCGTAGAAGTAAATGATGTTCTGAAGGCCTGTTATATTTTAGAGATTAAAGATAAAATAGTTTGACAATATAACAGTAACAACAAAAAAGTCTGTTCGTGTAGGCCTGTCTGCTCTTCCAGCATACGGAACATTGATTCCCAGGGTATGAAGTTATCTGAGCTCTGAGGTACAAATGAGAAATTGAGGTGCTCTAATCCTGATTCTACCAGCAACTGTGTATGATAGATCTGCAAATCCTTTCTCAGGGTCAATTCCACAATGCAGGTCTCTGAGCATGGGCGGTCAAATCTAATCCTCTCCATTTGGTGACTTGCGTAATCCTCTAGCATGCATCTTTGGGGATAAACCTTATCTTATTTCTCAAGGGAAGCAGGGAATGTTGGTTTTTCTATCCATATATGGCCAGATTAGATTCAATATGAGCGTGTATGCATGTACACACAAAAAAGGCAGAGAGAGTCAACTTCATCTTCTACAACTCTCTGCCTTAATTTATGAGAAACTGGGCCTGAATTTTAATCATTCGCCCCAAAACAAGAAAGCAGGTTACTCTAAAGGGCCAGGCCATGAGAAGGCACAGCGTCACAATCAGATATGCAGAGAAGCTGTCTCCCCAAAACACAGCCCCAACTTTTCTGTTGGTTTCATTACCATTGAATGGCCAGGAAAGCCCACACTGCATGCCACCATGGGGACTGATAGATGCTGTGGAAGGATCAGCTTCTCTAGCTGATAGTCCCCCATGAGCAGAAATGCATATAAGGTTAATCAGCTCTGAAGCAGTTCTTGCCAACATTAGAAAGACAATGGTTACATTTGCATAATCTGGCATGTGGCATGTCCTGGTGGACATACATTTTTGACATAGAATCAAATGACCTTAGTTGGAATTCTGGTCATTTCATTTAGTATTTATGTGAGCTTGAAAAAGAAGCCTAAATTAGGGTATCCAACTTGCTCATAAATTTTTTGGGGGAGAACTGATTGAAAGAACAGAAGTTAACAATTATCTAGACCATACCTGGTACATAACAGCCATTCAATAGGTGTTGTTGAATCTGCATTAAATAATGAAATGAAGTTTCTTGTTCGGGTTTATATTCCTCTATCTCATCCCTCCAACATGGAAATTTGACAACAACAACAACAAAAAATTTAAATTCTGCTTTTAGAACCATTTATTACTGATTTGGATTTTTGTTCTTTTAGATAATTCAGTATTAATTATTTTACTGCATCAAAGATAGGTTTTAAAGATTTACCTCTGTGTGAATTTTAATTATGTTTGCATAAAGCTATGCTCTGCAAAAGGCGTTCCTATGTTCTCATTTGTTCAAAAGTTAGTACAGCTATGCTCTTAAATTTTAACATCAATTTCATGGAGATGAGTTTAAATGGTTTTCTGTGGCTGGATACAAATAGGGCTTTTTATTTTCAAATGTTCATTTGAAAATGGCAACATATCTTATAACCTACTGAGAAATTACACTCAAATAGGGCAGTGTTTCAAAGGAAATTCAGAAAAATTACAAGCATAGATTACAGAACGAATGTCTGATATTTGCCTTGGCTTGTAAGTGAGTGTAATTCACCCAAATGGGTGGCACATGTGCAGTTTACAGCACACTTGGAAATCCTCAAAGGCCCACTCTTCACAGTGGATAACTTACCAAGAAAGAAAAACAAATGATAGTCTAAGAAATAAAATATTGGTGCTGAATTCTTTATGGACAGTTTATTGTAGCACAAAGGAAGTCCACATTAAAGCAGAAAAAGGAAATGATTTTGTTATACTAATACATTAAATGATTTTCATCACTTGTGATCTTAACTTGAACTAGATCTTCAGAGTCCGTTTCTGCAGCCTTGCTGTGTAAGCAGTGCAGCTGAGAGAAAATGTGGAGGAGGAGATTTAGAGCCAGATGACCTGGTTTTGAATCCTGCTCACTTCTGCCACTTACTGAACTCTATGATCAGTGATAAACTTTTTGGAGACTGTTTCCCCATATGTAAAATGGCAAAGCACCACAAAAATTACCCCACATTAGGAAGATTAATAAAGAGATAATACATATAAATAGCCCTCAATATACTGTAAAGTGCTAAATACACTTTAATTTCAGTGTAGTAATATTAGTATGAGTAGTGATAAGAGTCATATTGATACCAAGATTTTTGCGTTGCCTTGTTCTAAGTATGTATAACCCTATGATCCAGTCCAAATCGCCTATCTCTACATGGACAACCACCTCTGCCTCCAGGAAACTTCTATCTGCACCTCCTTCAGGTTCAAGGCATAACGAATGTGATTCCTTATTCACATGGCATAACACCCAATATGTGAAGACTTCAACTACATCCTCCTGTGGCTTCTCATCTCTGTTTAGCTTCCTCTAAAATGTTCACACATTACTCAAATGATATGGTGAATTTATTCATTCCATGAACAAACACTTGATTAAGGGTTATTATGTGGAGGGTTCTGTGAAGGGCACTGCCAGAAAACCTCTCCCAGATAAGCTGAGGTTCAAAAGCTCTAAGGCATAGGCAAAAAATAAAAATCGAATGCAACATCTGAGGATATAAAATATTGGGTTGGACACAGGGACAGAGCACCACATGCTCATGGGTTGCAGATTGTGAAGCCAATAGGAAAAATGGTGTTTTGAACCATCTTATAGTAGTCAGCAAGCCAAGGATGCTTGCCAGATACGAGAGACTGACTACAAGGACTCAGAGATAGAAACAAAGGAAAGTATGAGGTCTGTGGCATAGGGAGAGAACATAATATGCTATGAGAATAGAATATGCGATTCTATAGAATTTAGACTGTTCTTGGGGAATGAGAGGAGATTGCTGGGGATGGGGCTAGTCTTGCTTGTTTTAGTGGGATGGTGGGAGGTAAAGGTGAGTAAGCACTGAACATGAAGAAGAGTGGTAGTCAGATCTAGGGTGGTCAGGAAAGGGCTACTGGTTGGTTGGTGAAACACCTATGTGCTGGGTATTGTAAACTACACAACAAGGAATCAAACTCAGTTCCTCCAAGAAGATTTAATGAAGAAACACCTAAGAATCAAATGACATGTCTGCTACAGGTGTTCACAAGAAGGTTATTGTTCTGATTTCCAGAAAACAGAGTGAAATTGTCCAAATACAATGCTGGCTGTTTCCCAAGAATTCTCAATGAGCGAGAATTTGTTACTTTGGTGAATTTACCATGATCCAGAGTCTGTGGCTCAGCTTTGCAATTTTTAAAACTGGATTCTGTAAGCACATCAATAGTGACTCTGACCCTGCAAGACAGATTTGCAGTAGCCAAGCCCATGAGAGACAGATTGCCAACAGACTCATTTACAACAGGAGCCATTACTATTTCACATCCCAGAATACTGACATGGCACAACCAGCACATTCTCTCCCTGTAGCAAGCCTATGTGGGAAGTCAATTTGTAACCAGAGGGTAGTTGGTGGATACAGAATCATGGCATGAGGAAAGAGATGATTTGAATGTTTAATAGCATCAAACTACAACAGAAGTTTGTATTCATTAATCATAATAGAAAAGTCCTTGACTGTTGGAAAAATTCTGTAACTTTTTATCTCTTCTGCCCTGGACTAGGCTGGAAAATGGTTGATCATTTTCTCTGACTCATATTTTTCTTGTGATCCACCTCAATGATTGATGTTTTCTTCCTTAGATTTGTTTAGTGCATAATTCACCTGGCCTAAACTCTCTCTCTTCTCATCCAATATATGTTGACTTTGATGTTTTGACTCTGGAAAGTCCATTGTATTTCCATAGTTTCTCTATCTAGGGGCAGAGGTGGGTGGACAGGACAGCAAGCACCCCTTATTATCAACCCTATTTACTGATAACAGATACAGTGAATCTGAACATGCTCTTTGCTTTTCCCCACTCAACATAGGAATATTTCTAGGTTGTCAATGTCCATCTTAAAAAGCCATACCTGGAAGTTAACACAATGTTCCAGGTATGTTTTGAGGGCCTCACAGAAACTGCAACCTGCCCACCCACTTTCCTCAGGTGCTATACTTCCAGTAATGTACTCTAATAGAGAATTCATTAACTAAATCAGCAGCAATACTGCATTGCTGATTTACCTCGAGCTTTAAATAAACTAAATATCTTAAATTGTCTTTTTAAATTAAACAAATATCTCTAGCTTTTGAGTAGTATTTTTTATTTACCTCTATAAAATTTCCTTTTTCTTGCTTTGACCCATTATTACAGACTATCAAACACGTTAAAATTGGTTTATCACTGATCAGGAACTATGTAAACATCTGGGTACCTATGACAGAATGAATTTCTACAAAAAGTGATTGTTTTCTCGACCTTGTCCAGGCGATCTGTAATTCTAGTGTGATATAAATGCATCAACCACATTTCTTCTTGATCTTTTTCTCTTTATTCATTTGAAGTTGTTTTTTTGTTTTTGTTTTTTTGAGAGTCTCACTCTGTGGCCCAGGCTGGAGTGAAGTGGCGGGTCTTGGCTCACTGCAAGCTCCGCCTCCCGGGTTCCCGCCATTCTCCTGCCTCTGCCTCCTGAGTAGCTGGGACTACAGGCACACATTACCATGCCCACCTAATTTTTTTTTTATATTTTTCGTAGAGACGGGGTTTCACTGTGTTAGCCAGGATGGTCTTGATCTCCTGACCTAGTGATCTGCCTGCCTCGGCCTCCCAAAGTTCTGGGATTACTGGCATGAGCCACCACACCCGGCCTCATTTGAAGTTTTATATGAGCCACTTTTCTTTTACATTGGTGACCACAAGATTGAAACACAATTAGCTAAAATGCTCATCTCATATTGATCAATAAGCAGGGCCATAAAAGTACTTGTAATTCCAAAAGTAGACAAGGTGGAACACGACTCTGCATATTGAATAATGCCCATTAAATTCAAATTAAAAGCTAACTTCATTATTTAAAAAATCACAAGATTATCCATTTTCCTTACTTTTTCAAATACTATGCTTATCTTGTGGCATTTAACATATAAGCATTCTGCAACATGGGAAAGAGGTTATCAGTCAGACAAAAATATTGAAAATATGCAGAAATTTTGGGGAATGAAAACTAGAGTAGACAAAAATCCTGCCTCCAAGGATCTAACACTCTCATTTGAGGGAACAAAGGCTGGAATGAGAATATTTAACTAAATCTTGATAACCCTTGATACCCCTCTAACTGATCCCTGAAACACAGCTATGCAACCATCCCCCAAGAGTCTGAGGTAGAGAACATCTGCTTTAACCAAACACATACAAACAAGTTGCCTTGATTTTCTTTCCTATTTTATCTAATAAATCATTGTTGCAGTGGGAAGAAAAGGTCAATGTAGTTGTTTTCACTTTTAGAAATTCTTAAGAAGGCAAGACAATCCATGTAAACAAGAGTTAGAGAAGCCACGGCTCTGGCACAAACCTGAGAAACACCCTCCTTCAATTAAGAACACCTCTTTGTCCAAGATTGACCCTCTGATCAGGCTTATCTGAAACAAGGCAGGCTGCCTATTACACTCACCAACATATCCAAGTGCCTTGGGGAGCCAAGGAGCCAAAAAGTGCTCATCACATCGACTCCTACAAGAACAGTGGGTAGAATTTTGCCTTATATCTACAAAAAAGACAACTCAAAATGTTCTTCCTAGAACAAAGTGATAGATTACTCTCAGAACAAATTCCGTTTTACATGTAGAATGGATAGACTGCTTGCAACCTTCAGAATGACTATTGTAGCCTTTCAATCGTCTACACATTCTGCCTCCACCAGACACCCTCTGCATGTGTTGGTATCTCCTCTGGCAGGAGTTGGAGAATGGATTGTGCAGGGTACCCTAAAGGCTAGAACCAGTAAGGGAGCCATTGCCATCTAGGGCATTCAGGAAAAAGATGATGTCCATTGTGTCTATGTCCTTAGAGTTGGAGAGGAAAAACAGAGAAATACCAATGAGCAAAAAGAAATAGGACTTGGTCATGTATTGGATGTGGTGAATAACCATAGGAAAAAAATCAAAGGGTGGTGCTCAGATTTCAGACTTGGGTGACTGGGTGAGTGGAGTTGCTGCTTGCTGTGGTAAAGGGAAAGTCTAAATGGAAAGAAAACACATTCAATTTTGATACCATTGTGTTTAAAGATTCTGTGGAATATCAAAATGAATTTGTCCCTGTCTTAAATTGGGTCCTCCAAAACATATTGCGAGTCAAGATGTCATGTGCAAGTTATTTAAAAATTGCTCCCGGGGAGATTAGTCAGAGAGTGGGCAAAGCGAGACAGGGAAGAGGAGCAAGCCAAACAAGGCCTTGATCTGAAGCAAAAACTCCACGGAGCACAAGCTTTACTCTGATCCATGGGGGAATTCTGATGGGGGAAGATGCATCTCACCACTCTCCACCTATGGAGCCATGGATGGGAACAGCTCAGAATGCCTCTCAAGAGAAAATCTTCCAGAAGGTACAATTAGCTATTATCACTTAGCTGTTGGTGCTTTCAGCCTCAGCTTCTAGCTTAGACCACATGCCTCCCAGGCAGCCTCTAGTGAGCAGCTTAGCACAGGGGCAGTGTAATGCCTTACCACTTCTGACTCTCTACATGCAGTCTTTGCACAGGAACACCCCACTGGACTGACAGACTTTCTCAGAGGTGCACTGCAGTCTGAAGCTTATTCTATCTCACCCTCCTCCTTCCTTCGTCCTCTCCTTTATAGGAATCAGCTCATCATCATGGTTTAAAGTCTTTCTCTCCCTACTCTTGCTCCCTCTCCCCTTAACCTTTCACAGGCCTTACCTTCAGTAAGACAGTAATAAGGTAACTTCAAACTCCATCTTGGCATCTGCTTTCTGGCAGACCCAACACAACACTGAATACAAGGGAGCTGGTCTGTCATACCTTGTACCCAACAGTCACTGGCTAAGAGCTAACAATGGGACGGATGGGAAAGTTGGGGGGTGGCACATAAACTCCCAGAAAGCTACAACTCTCCAGGCGTATAGGCAAAACTGCTCCAGTAATCCAAGGACAGACTTCTGACAAAGAGCTGAAAAGGCAGGCCTCATGGCTGAGGAAGAAAGTAACCAGGAATACTAAAAGGGACCTAGGGGTGCCTAGGCAGTGCACCAGCACTATCTGCCCCATCTAGTAAGGGAGCTGGATATCCACGTAGATCTGGGACACAGGACAGAGATAGGGGCTACAGATTGAAAGATAATGGTGTGTGGTTGTTAGGTTAAGACTAGGAGATAAGGTACGAGACGGAATACATAAAGAGTGTTAAAGGAAGAGAGAAAACAGCCAAGGGAAGAACCAGAAAGCAAATCACCATTTGAGGGAAGACAGATGAGAGAAGACGTTAGCGCAAAGGGGAAAGGTAGAAAGGCAAAAGGAAAATCAAAAGAGTGTTGTCGAAAAAGCCAAGAGGAGAGAGAAATCCAAAAATAAGGAAGTGGTAGGCAACGAAAAATGCTTCCAAGGCCAAGCAAGGCCATGAGTGAAATGAGTTCAGTGGAGAGCATGGTGAGGTGGGAGGAGGAGAGGGTTGAACAGGGAATGAGGTAGTGACCCAGTCTCCAATGCTCTTTCAAGAATCTTGTTACTGGATTGAAGGAGAAAGACAAGGCTGTGGGGAAGGGTACTGTAGATCCTTCTCAGGTCCTTTGGGGTTAGAGGGACAAAATGTGCTTGTGAGAATTTCCAATAATAACAGTAAACTTCATATGGGGAAGCAAGTCCTCATGACAGCTCTGTCCCTGTACCAGCAGTGTCTGTCAGAAGAAATGACTCTGCTCATTGTGTGCCTTCACTGTCATTGCACTTTGTCCTACAAAGCCATTATCGCTAATATGCTGATGCTTTTTACTACTTTTACCCACTGGACTGGTCCAAGATAAAACAATTGTTCAGCACTGTTCATTTTCCTTTGTCCTGTCTAGAAGCTTGTGCCAATTGCTGACACAAACAAACATGGAAAGCCGTGAGAACTAAATACGTATTTCTTCCCATTTGGTTTCTTTAGGAAGCAGAAAGGGTTTGAAAATTTTAGAAACATTACGTTTCTTTAAGAAGCTCCCTCCCAAAAATAGGCTTTGTTATTCCAGAGGGTCATGGAGAAACTGATTTTTCTGGAGATCTTGGTCCAGAAGTAAGTTCATAAAACAGGGCAGAGGCAAACCACTTCTTCCCCTAAATACCACTAAACAAACGAACTGAACCTGCCCATGGCCCAGGTTTGTTTTCAGAAACTGGCTACCAAGCCAGCACTGATGAAGGAGGCTGCAAGAGCTTCCTGAAAGGAACAGAAATAGAAAGTGGAAGACTGAAATTGTCTATCCCAGGCACACTCCTCTCCACTCCCAGCCTCAACTTCCCTTCTCTGAAAGTGAGAAGAAAGAGTGTTGGCCTTGCCCTTGACAGCAAGTTAGGGTGAGGCAGCTGCACACCTACCTCTGCCCTGACGTCATGCACATCTGCCTGACATTCAGGCAGGAAATAGCATCATGATTGACAGCATGACCATGGGGTCAGGCTGACTTTGTTTAGAGCCCTGTCTCTACCACCTGTTGTATAAACTTCAGTGAGTTTCTGTCCAACTGTCAGTCTTAGGTTCCAATTCCTTAAATAAGGACAATAATGCCTACCTTAACAGATGGTCATGAGGACTAAGCAAAATACTGCCTGGAATATGTTTAGCACAGTGCTAGACACATACCAACCGTTCAACCAATGGTAGCTAATAGTATTATTATAGAAACTGCTACTCATGATATTTATTGAATATTGCCTCATCATCTTTCCCTTTTATGCTGAATAATCTCCATTTGTGCACACACCCCCAAATCTACTCCCTGCCCTTGTCTGTGCCCTAGGAGTTGACCCCAGTGGACAGCTTTAGCCAGGCATCCTTGTTATCTTACTGACACCAAGATTCCACTAACAGAACATACCAGCAGCCTGACTCTAGCTGTGGCTGGCCCCCTCTTTTAGGTAGCACACCTTCCATAGCTCTAGCTCTCAGTGGTACAAGTAACACTGTTCACTGCCTCTCTGTGGATTTTCTGTATGGGGGAGGGGAGTGGGGGAGGAGAGAGAGAGAGAGAGAAAGAGAATGTTCTATCTTAAGCTATGGTTAATTTGTATTTCTTGTCACTAGGACCTGAAACTAATCCTACTTAACATACCCACCTCCATTTTCCTGACTTCTTGGAGATGGAAGATACACACAGTGGGACTTGGCTATCCTGGTAAAGAACCCAGATGGAAGGATTTCAGGGAGAGAAGCTAGAGATTAAATATCTGACTTTTGTTCAACAACAATAAAACAAGAGGTCTGGGCCCTGCCATTTTGACAGAAGGTAATTTGCCTAATGTCATTTGCTTCCGTTGCTTTGTACTTGTAGATGTTTGGGCCTGTGTGCATTCACTTAGCAATGATGTCTCAGAACTGCAGTCATTTCCCCTTGGGCCTGTCTCTGTCAGTCTCCATTTGCCATTGTCCTCTCTCTACCACAAAAGTGCTCACAATTTTATCAGGAATTAGCTAGGAGATAAATGCAAGCCATCAGTCTTTTATTCAAATTTATAATAAACAATGAATGTGGAGGGTTGAAAATAAACACAAAACTGACAATGGCTAAAAATGTAAAAGTGAAGTCAACATTGAATAAAAATAGCAAAAGAACCAAATCATCACAAAATTTAGACCTGCAAAAGTAGGCTCAAAAAATGAACCGAGAAATAATGGCCATCAAAAAAAGTCAGAAGATAAAAATCGGAACAATTGTATATAGATAGAAAACTAATCGAGAAATCAAATCTGTAGAATTTAAATGGAAAAGAACTTAGACCAATGCAAATGATTTCAGCAAAATAAAAATGTAAATTGAACAAAATAGGTATGTTGTAACTACATCATATGGAAGATTGATGGGAGGTTTCCACTGGCTTGATGAAGTGCCTTTCAGGAATTGTGTCCTCAGTGAAAGTTTGTCAATGTTATTACAGTTCAGATTAAAATAAGTGTATTTAAAGTGTCCTTTGCATCAAAATAGTAGGACCAAAGTGGAGGGGGATACAAATATCCTGTGCCCCTAACACAATCCTGAATATGCGACCTCCAGAAAGTTCTGGTTGCTGCCATATTTCCAAAAATTCTATTTTCCCAAGACATAGATATATTCCATTTGTTTTAATAGCAGAGCTACACTTTTTTATAGAACCACACACAAGCCTTGTGAAATCACAAGCCAGCCTCCTAGAGTCTGTAGTTTTATTTTTATTTTTTAATTCATACTCTCAAAGAATCATTGAGCTGGAAGGGACTTTGAGAGATCATCTGGTATAAACTATCCAGGACAGATGGTATTCTGTCCCCTCTTTGTTCTCCCTGGAGCACAAGAGAGATGGAGGAGAATGAATAAGAAATGAACACTGTTGGCAGGGAAAAATATAAAGCTCTATATTTGAAATAACGAAAAAAGGGAAAATTCCAAACTACCATTTATAATTTCACCATTAATTTACTTGTGCTAATTATTTTGACTAGCCTACACATATTTTCTAGAAATAGTACAGAATATCAATAACTGCAAAATAGAATTGTTATAAAAGATATTTACAAAATTTCTTTTATTTAAAATATTAGGTAGTGAGAAAAGATGTAGAGTGGGTATAGAGAAGAAGTAACTTGATACAGTTCTGGTACAGCTATAAATTTCCACAACATTTGGGGAAGATTAATTGGCAGTATTAGGAGCTTAAATGTATATATCCTTTGAACACTCCCCCCCATGAAGTCCAATTCTGAGGAAAATAAAAGTGCAAAGTGCTAGCACATAGGAATTTATGTACAAAGCTGTTTATTGCATTATTATTTATAACAGCAAAAAAGTGGAACCCATCTACATGTTCATGACAAGAGAGTAGTGGGACAAAGTATGATACATCCAGGTGACTGAAAGTCAAGCAGCCATTTGCAAGAGTATCTTCAATCTATCTTCATTGCACTGGAACAAAGTCAATGATATTTTGTTAGGTATGTGAAGAACTTATGGGAAACATGTGGTACTACCTTCTTTACATAAACCAACCAGAAAAGCTGAGTGTGAGCGACAGTATAGCTTAGTAATTAGAACTACCTGCATTTGAATGTTGTGTCTGCTACACACTGGCAGTGTGACCTTAGGCAAGTAATGTTACCTCTCTGTGCTTCATCTTTCCAATCTATACAGTAAGACGAGTATTTGTACTATCTCATAGGATCATATGAATAGCATACTATATGTAAAGTCCTTAAAAAACCTGACATATCCTAAGCGTTACATAAGTGTTATTTGCTGTCATTTTGTTATTACTTATGTTTATACAAACAAAAGAGAAAATATAGAATTCATTACCTAAATATCTAGCATCAGTTATTTGAAATGAGTGGCATTAGAGGAGGAAGCAAAAATTATGAATTTTATATAGATACTTTGCTTTTGCTTGAACTCTTGCAACAAATGTGTGTTACTTTTGCAATTCAGATGACTGAAACTTTTAAGATAAACAGCAGGGAAGATTTTTTTAGTAAAGTTTATCAGGTAAATTTAGAAGTGTCCCCAGTACTTGAATCTCTCATAGATGAGCAGTGTGGACAGCTAAGCTCCTGGAAGCCTTTTTATGACAAAGACTGTGTCTATCCTTCTCCCATTTGTAAGAGCACAGCATCTTAAGCAGTTTTACTACCATTATCACTAACAATATAGTTGTTTGGTTATTGCCTCAATCACATTAAAATGCATTTTTGTTTCTGTAAGTGCACCAAAGTTCTGGCAATTTCCATTAGCACCTCTGTAGAGAGCAGTTGCAAGATAAAAGGCAAATTGTATAATTATGAAAGTGTTATACCCAACTTTTGTTATCATTGTCTATTACTTTTTAGTAAGCAAACTTATTTTACTGAAAACTCTAGTAAGTCTGGAAGCCTAAAACATTTTCTTGTTGAACTACACAAACTATTACCATAAGTATAGCAAAATTATACATTACAATTTAACTTTAAAAGAATAGGTACACTTCGGGAGACTGAGGTGGGCGGATCACGAGGTCAGGAGATCGAGACCATTCTGGATAACACAGTGAAAACCCGTCTCTATTAAAAATACGAAAAATTAGCAGGGCTGGTGGCACGTGCCTGTAGTCCCAGCTACTCAGGAGGCTGAGGCAGGAGAATCGTTTGAACCCAGGAGGAGGAGGTTGCAGTGAGCCCAGATTGCACCACTGCACTCTAGCCTGGCTGACGGAGTGAGACTCCATCTCAAAAAAGTAAGAAGAATAGGTACAATGTGCTTTTGCTACTTTTTTTAATATTTGGCTCATGTTTACGGTCTATAAGCAGTTTATTCATTATTCAGGCTACCAACTTCATTAGGATTTGTTAGAACACCTTCAATATTTTTTTTGAACATTATTGGAGGAAAAATATTTTTATTTTTGGTAAGGCATTTTTTGCTACATTTATTATTTGTTGCTAAGGTAGTGATTGGTGGTTTTTAACATATCTAATGTAGTGTTAGACACTGTTAAGTACACAAAGTAGAAGTGAATAAAACCAACAGTCACTACAAAGTTTTAGGTTTTGAAAAATTCTCTCTACCTAAGCCAATGGGGGCCCCTGATCTGCCCTGTGTTTTCCTTGGGTAGCTACTCTGCCAGGTGGTAAGCTGGGGTGGTCCCTGGATCAGTGGAGCTCATGTCCTAATGGGAGACAAACAAGGAAGCAGATATGTAAACAAGACAATTGCAGCCAGTAAGTGCCATGTAGGACATACTAAGAGTGGTTATAAAGGAAAGTGACTTCATGGATAAGGTGGGTGGGGAGGGGTGTGCAATGATGACTGTTGAAATGACATCTGAGCTGAAACCTGAAGGGCAGGAGTGATATAAGCCACATAAGAGGGTGAGGCATTGGAGGCACAATGAGAAAAGCAAGGATGAGGTGATCTTTAAAATTAACCATTTAGGACTAGTTTCTAAAGATTAATTTTTCTTTAAAAATGATCTATTTCTGCAGCAACATGGATGGAACTGGAGATCACTATGTTAAATAAAATAAGTCAAGCACAAAAAGACAAAAATCCTGTGTTCTCAGTCATCTCTGGGAGCTAAAAAAGTGGATCTTTTAAAATTAGAGAGTAGATTGGTGATCGTCAGAGGCCAGGGCCAGTATGGTGAAGGAGGAGATGAAGAGAGTTTGATCAAGGGTACAAATACACAGTTTGAGAAGAAATAAGATCTACTGTTTGGATTCTGGCGAGGCCATGGAGAAATAGGAACACTTTCATGCTGTTGGTGGGAGTGTAAATTAGTTCAACCATTGTGGAAAGACAGTGTGGCAATTCCTCAAGGATCTAGAACCAGAAATACCATTTGATCCAGCAATCCCATTACTGGATATATACCCAAAGGAGTATAAATCATTCTACTATAAAGACATATACACCTATGTTTATTGCAGGACTATTTATAATAGCAAAGACTTGGAACCAACCCAAATGCCCATCAATGATAGACTAGATTAAGAAAATGTGGCACATATACACCATGGAATACTATACAGCCATAAAATATAATGAGTTCATGTCCTTTGCAGAGACATGGATGAAGTTGGAAGCCATCATTCTCAGCAAACTAACACAGGAACAGAAAACCAAACACCACATGTTCTCACTCATTAAGTGGGAGGTGAACAATGAGAACACATGGACACAGGGAGGGGAACATCACATACAGGGGCCTGTTGGGGGGTGGTGGGTAAGGGAAGGGAGAGCGTTAGGACAAATACCTAATGCATGAAGGGCTTAAAACCTAGATAATGGGTTGATAGGTGTGGCAAACCACCAAGGCACATGTATACCTGTGCAACAAAACTGCGCATTCTGCACATGTATCCCAGAACTTAAAAAAAAAAAAAAGATTTGTTTGATAGATCAGTAGGTGAATCTAGCTTATATTCATCTACTGTGTATTTCAAAAGAGGTAGAAGAGAATAATTTGAAGGTTTCTAGCATAAATACAAATATTTAAGGTGATGGATATCCCAAATACACTAATCTCATCTTTACAAATTATATGACTGTATTAAATTATCTCATGTACCCCCCCAAAAATGATCAGTTTAAGAATCTAATCTCAGATTTTGCTATCTAAAATATACCATCATACATTCTGGGGGAATTGCCTTTAATAGTTGGTGTCAGTCACTATTTCCTGCTTATCTTTTTAAATACATATTTTCTTTTAATTGTTTACTTACAAATAATTAAGAAGATATTCACATGCAAATCATGTAAAGATGTCAGAGAAACTCCCTAATCCAGCTTCCTCCAAGATACTTCTCATGAGTTGCAGAATTTTAACGCTAATTAAAAAATGAACCACTTTTTACTCTGGCACCATGCTCTTTCCCCCTTGCAGCCTCATTCATTCTCTCTCCTACTCATCACTAGTTCATTTTTCCCTACTCTCTATCAGATTTGGCACTCATTTTTTATTTACCATTTGACTCTGCAGACCTATTTAGTTTGCTGAGTTACCTTGGACCTCAGTTTCTGCACCGATAAAATTATATGGCTGGCCTAGATTATCTATAAAGTCTTTTTCAAGTCTAACGTTTTTCTGGTCTACAATTCACTATCTACAAACCCCCCACTTACATATATTACCAGTCATCTCTCCACCTCCTTACTCCCTGAGTGCATTGGCCTGCACGTGTCTGGTGCCTGTAATCTGACGATATGAGTGTGTGAAGAAGGTGATGAAAACAGGTGGATGGAGGGTGTTGAGTGTACATGCGTTCCACAGAGGTGGCAGGGCAGCAGGGAGTCAGTAGGGGCCCATGCAGAATTGGGGTGTCAGCATGGATGGAGCTACGGGACACTTCAATTTAAATTACTACCTCCTTGAAAAATGAAGCTACTTTACAACATGATCTATGACTTTAAGTAAAAAAAAAAAAAATCCTCACAAATCATGCAAAGACTATCTGTACACATTCAAAGTGACACACTGATTTGTAACAAGCTCGTTGACAGTGAGCAGTGCTGACCAGAAGCGATGGGACTGGCTACCCTGAGGCCCTTCATGTCACCTTAGTGTCTGCTGCCCACAAACTGCCTCCGTTCATAAAACAGGAAGGCTGTGCTGCTAGTCACTTAGAGTCCCTGCTCAGCACAGTATAGTCATTAAGAGGATGAGTCTGGGTTCGACTCCCAGCTCTACAATTTATTTGTTGTATGACCTTAACCAAGTCACTTGAACTCTCTAAACTTACCTCATAGGTTTTATTTTTATTTTTATTTTTTTATTTTTATTATACTTTAAGTTCTAGGGTACATGTGCATAACGTGCAGGTTACATATGTATACATGTGCCATGTTGGTGTGCTGCACCCATCAACTCGTCAGCACCCATCAATTCATCATTTATATCAGGTATAACTCCCCAATGCAATCCCTCCCCCCTCCCCCCTCCCCATGATAGGCCCCAGTGTGTGATGTAGGTTTTATAAAAATTGAATATAAAGTATCCGGCATATAGTAAGTGTTTAATATGCTACCAGTTACTACCTATTGTATAGTTGGTAAGACTTTGGTGTTAATTAACTTGCATTTGCATCTCTAAGTATGAAATGAAAGTCTGAACAATTTTCAGATATCAACAAGTAGGTGGAAAGACATTTTGGGGCAGAAGATTCTGAAGCATGCAACAATGGTAGTAGTAGTAGTAGTGATGATGGATGATGATGATGATAGCTACCACTTATTAAGAACTAACAAGGGGCCAGGCACTATGGAGCTGGCTGGAATGCTTAGCTCTCTCGGGTAGGAGAACACTTAAGTCCCTGGTCCTTCTCAGTGCTGGGTGATGTATCAGAAGCTGGAGATAGGAGCATTACTAAGAGAGAAGGGGACATAGAACCAATGAGAAAGAAAGAGTAAGCCAAGCACAGAGGCTCATGACTGTAATCCCAGCATTTTGGGAGGCCAAAGCAGGAGAATCATGAGGTCAGGTGCTCAAGACCAGCCTGGCCAACGTGGTGAAACCACATCTCTACTAAAAATACAAAAAATTAGCTAGGCATAGTGGCAGGCACCTGTAATCCCAGCTAGTCAGGAGGCTGAGGCAGGAGAATCCCTTGAACCAGGGAGACAGAGGTTGCAGTGAGCTGAGATTGTGCCACTGCACTCTAGCCTGGGCGGCAGAGCGAGACACCATCTCAGAAGAAAAAAAAAAAAGAAAAAGAAACGAAACTGCAAAGCTTTAGTGTGGGTGCTTTGACAGTTAACGGACTAGTTCTTCAACTCTTCAAAGAAGAGTTTTCCAGAAGGAAAGATGGGGTAACGATATTTCCAGCAAAGAGAACAACAGTCCCAAGGCAAAAAGCTGTGGATGGCCTAGCTATTCAGGGAAGACCAGATGTTTCATTGTGTGGAATAGATTTCAGAGACATGAGGACAGAACTGGTAAGAAGAATCTTCTATGGTAAGCAAATGGGAAGGGGATGGAATTTACATTAAATGAGTAGCTACAATCTCTCAGGTGCTCTGGGTACTTCACATGCATGAACTCAGTAATCCCAACATCCTATGAGTAGAAATCATTCTCTCTCACAGATAGGGAATCCAAGTTCAATAAAAGTTGACATTTCCAGAATCTCACGGTTACTTAGTGCAGAACTGGCATTAGACCCTTCGATGTTCCTGACTCTTAAGCCCATGTTCTTCTTGCTGCCCCCACAACCTCCTCTTGTACCTTAGAGAGTTCCCAAAGAAAGGCAAGCCCACTTGGCTTCTCCTGCTCTGCCCAGGTGGCAACTGACTAATCTATTGATAATAATGTTAGCATTCTTAACTATACTATACAAGGGCATGGTATTCTGTAGACTACACATCATTTTTGGTGTGTGGCTTTGGGCAAGTTATTCATCTACCCTGTGCCTCAGTTTTCTCATCTGAATTAAACGGTACCCACCTTATATGGTTTCCATGAGAAAAAAATTAAGTCATAAGAATAAAGTGCTTAGAAAGCACCTGAACATAGTTCTGTAAATGTTGGTTCCAGAGTTGAAATACCAGTTTCAGCAGCTCATTCAGGTTTTATATATAAGGTACTTTCTCCATTCTACAGATGAAAACACTGAGGCTCAGAGAAGTTTGTAAACTGCCCAGACACACTGCTTCAGAGTGACAAGGAAAGGATTCCAAGCCAGGTCTTCGGTCTCCCCTCCACCTATCCTCTTCTGTTGTAATAGTGTATATCTACCTGTTCACCTATTTCCCTCAAGTGACATCCAGGGGCATTTGAGGTCACATACCTGTGTTCAGAGTGTGTGATGAGGAGGGGTCCCTCCTCACGCACACTGCCAATCTCGAATGCACACACCAAATAAATGGCTAGAAGCATAATGGGTTTCCCCTGTACTATCACATGTGCTACTCTAAGCCTACACACACTAAAATAGCCAGAAGTATTATATTAATTATTTTGTTTAAAATAAGCTTCCAGGAGAGATGAAATCACCAAGAAATAGATGCAAGTGACCATCCCAACAGAGATGGTGCTAATAAATGATGTGAGACACAGATCAGTGACCTCGACAATTACCCCAGCTCCACCTGAAAAATCCAAGTCAGCTGCCAAAGCACATTTATGGCTCTCTCTGTACTCGTGCATGGCAGTCACTGTTGTGTTCATTTACTTTAGCCTTTATATAATTAGCCCACAGATATTATTAGATGGCGACAACGTACACGTACATCACACTCCGTTTACAGGCTTGTAGTGAAGGCTGTTAGTCACATTCCATGTGACTACAACCAAATCTGTCACAGTCTAAACTGACCAATAAATCCATGTCAAGTGAAGAGAATAATTTAAGTGATAATAAAAGGCAACAGGTTTAGATTTTGATATTGGCACAAGTTTCCTGCTGCCTAAATGTCATTTAACTCTTGAGGGAACAGCGATGAGGGCCCTGAACCTTCCAGGTGTAAGTGGGGATTAAAAGAGATGTTAGCCTCCTGAAGATAAGCTAATTGTTAGATCCAATTTTAAATTAATAAGTGCCATCAATGGTGGAGAAGCAACTGATAGGATTTGAGTGGTCCTTGGAGGTACATTCTGTGGATGCAGTTGCTATGGTGATGGGTTTGTTCTCCAGGAGACAGAAGCTGGAACACAGGATGCTTGGAACTAGGACATCATTGTCCACATGAAGCCCACCCTGATTTACAGCTATGAAGCTTCCAGGGTCCCACCAAAGGTGGTTTTGCTTCCAGCAGTGCCTTGGCAGAAGCAGCAGCTTGTGGGCTAATGCCATTGATATCCGGCAAATGTTCCAGGAGTGGTGCCTAGCCCAGCTTCTCCCTCTGTTAGGTGCTAGAAAGAGCAGCAAATTGCCTGTGCATATGGAGAGGAAGAATGGGTGAACAGGAGTCCTGATGTTGTGATGAGATGTATGAATTCATTTCATATAATTCATTCTGAACACTAATCAGAACACACATCAGAAGAACTGATGTTCTTCCCAATTCAAAGACAAAACATGATATCTGGCTTTTTCACCAGTCCCCATTCTATGCTTATAATATCCAGGTGACAGTATCATGGAGTCACTTCCAAATCTGAAGCTGGGGAGCAGGCTTTAGATTCTTAAGTCAGTGAGAAAGGGAACAATGGCAGATATTTAAAATAATGGTGGGAACCCCCTGAATTTGCAAGTCAGATACAATACACCCAGTTTTTTACATACTGTTCAGATATTCTTATGCATACTAAAGTTTGAGAACTGAGAAAAATTAAAGAAAGGAATGTGTCCTACTTTTACTTGTGTCCAGGATATCCTATTCCCAATGCCCCTGCTGGCTCCTTCTCATCTCTGCATTCCTGAGCCAGGACTGTCCCTGATACTAAGCCTCAGTTCTCATCTGCTTATACTCACTCCCTTGGGCAATCTAATCAAGTCTCACAGCCTAAGTCCGTCCAAAACCCATTCACGTCCTGACCACTTTTAAATAGGCATCTTTAGCTTGGACATGCCACCCAAACACCAGATTTGTATATCCAATTTTCTATTCAATACCTCCACTTGGATGTCTACCTGCCATATCAGGCAAGCCCAAAACTGAATCTCTAATATTTCTCCCTCCAATCCGGTTCTTCCAGTCTTCTACATCTCACTAAATAATTCCATTTTAGTTGTAGGAGCCAAAAACCTTGGAGTCATTCTCAACTCTTATGCCCCACATCTAATCCAACAAACATTGTTTACTCTGTTTCCCCAAAATACACCAACATGTGTACCTGTCGGCTCAACAATTCATTCCCCTAGACATATGCCTCTCTCACTTAATGAATATTAGTAGGTGCATTTGTTGTGTTGTGGATTAACTGAGATTATATTTGTGAATGCTGTTTGGGACCCAGCACATAGTACATACTTGAAAATATTGGCTGGATTTGAATCTGCATTTTGTTGATCAGACTCACATTCATCTGGAGTATTTTTGAAAAGCTTCAGAGAAGCCCTTAGCCACCTCTTTGTTGTTGTTCCTAGTTGGCACGTCCTTGGACTTCGTTTCAGGACCCTTGATGCTGTGGTGATCGGACTGATCATGAAATCTCCAGGAGGACAGAGATCATGCCTGCTGTGCTTTCTGTTGTGCCGGCACAAGGCCCAGCACAAGGTGGCCGGGTACAAGGCTCACCAGAAAAGGAAGGTTGCTTGTGAATGTGTGAGAATCACTGGGATGAGAATGAGCCCTCAGCATCTCTAAATGGTAATGTCAGGAGTCGATGAGATACTTACCTGCATGGCACTGCTACAAGAACCATCAAATCATGCAGCTTCATTTCCAAGTGCTGCTATGAGTCTGGCGGGATTGCTTACAAAGCTCCCTGAAGGTGTACAATCTTCAGTGCCACCTCATTGAACATTTAGCACTTCTAAAATTGTGCTAAGACTGAGAATAGTGAACTGAAACTATAAATATAATATCCTTGTTAATGAATCATAATACCTTTTTTGTGGTGATTCTTCAGTTTAAAAAAACCTGAGAAAGCTAGATGAAGGAAAGTCATGACATATTAATGATTTCAAATGTGTCCTGGAATTGGCAGAACAGAAAGTGGCATGAATAATTCAAATAAGACACTGATGTTTCCCCCTTCTTGCAAAAGGTTAAAGCATGAAATATAGGGGAGGGGAGCTTCTGGAAAGACAGGCAGATCTATTTTGCATTCTGGCGATCTCCTTACATTTGGAGGGGTAACAGACGTTCAATCAACATAGGACACCATCGAGTCATTTTGAGGCGATTATATTGAAATCTTTTGACACCATATTTAGTTCCTTCTGACTCTGGCAGCTGCTGAGGAGAGTTAAGACTGAATGTTTGATGCCCAGTGAATTAGAGTCTATTTTTGAACTCAAATCTCCAAATCCTGAAGGAATGGCCACTGAGAAGAAAGGAAAGCAGGAAATAGCTCTGGGGACAGTTGGTTTAGTGCTCTTTCTCCTTATCTCTACCATGCAAATGATGATGGGAGTCGGATATGAAATGGCCTGAAAGGAAGCTTCAAGTATAGATGATGTCTATGAGTAGGCCACAAATAAAAGCCAATAGAGCTACCTTTTTGCTTTAATACCTTTTCCTCACAGTCTTTTCCCCTGAAACTACTTTTAAAAGCATAGCTCTAGTGTTCCAAATGAAAGCAGAGTTTATTTTAGCTGTGCATAGATTGTCATGGGTTAATATTCATGAGTAAGATTGAATTTCTATCAGATGCACATAATGTAGATCTGTGTGTGTATATATGTATATATGTGTATATATATGTATATATGTATATGTATATACCCACACACAGATCTAATGTGTGTGGGTATATTTTATATACACGCATACACATATACATATAACATGCACACATACGATGAATATATTTGAACAGTGCAGCAAAGAATGTTTTTTTAAAAAACTACCATGAGTGTGCTCAAGGCTCAAATTAATAAAGAATGAGGATTTAAGTGATTAGGGCAAGACTAAACCTCAGGAACACTATGAATTTAAAGTTCTCTTTCAGAGGTTCAGCAGAGAAGATAAATCAATAGGTACTTGAGTCAATCCATAAATTATCTGCTGTAGGTTGTCTTTTAGAAGTTGGCCCAAAGGGATTAGAACAAAGAGAAAAGTAAAGAAATCAGCCCACAGAATCAAGCAGCAGTCTGCAGCTGGGAAAAGGACAGTCCATCCATCTATCCATCCATCCACCCATCCACCCACCTGTCCATCTGTTTATATACTGAATTATACGAATGCCAGGCACTATGCAAGGCACTGTGGATATGAAATAAAAAACCAGAATCCTCCACTTCACTGAGCCCTCAGCCCAGTGGGTGAGAGAAACAAGGAAACCCAGAATTTGATTATCATATGTGGAGCTATGATAAGGAGGCAGTAGCAGGCTCTGGGTATGCAAAAAGGGGGCAATAATTATTCATCACAAAGCTATCTAAGATTCCAGACTTTCAGGAGTCAGAAAGCAACTCCTTTCTGTGAAGAGTAAGCTACATGAAAGCTGAATTTCCTATTTTGTTTATTTACACTATATAACTTATATAATCATTTATAATGTTTTAGAGGCATTTTCCATGTAACTCTCCATATACTAAGAACTGACATAAATGACTTTACTGCTCAATCACAGCTATGTATAGACCATTCCCATGGTCAAATAATATTTGCAGATTTTTATTTGAGCCCCTACCATGTGCCAACCTTTGTGCCAGGAAACTATCTTACCCTCACAATGTATACTGCAAATACATACATTTTATCCACTAATATCATGCAACATATGACACATGATCAGTAGGGTTAGCCTAGAAATAAAGAGTGTCTAATTCATGGTGGCCTGCAAGTGAAATGTGCCCAAAACACATAGTGTTTTGCTTAGTTTAATTTAAATGTTTATTTTAGGTGTGTATGGGGAGGGTGAGGTTAAGGCTTCACCTCTAGTGTTTTCCAGGGCACCCTCTCATAGCCTTGTCAGAAGACTGAGTTAATAATCCCTGAATCCTGGTGCAAGCCCTTCCTTTTGCAAGTGAGGAAAAGGAGGCTTGGGGAAATTAATTCACTTCCCAAAGTCAGTGCTTAGTGGTCCTTGCCCTCCAGGACTTTGGCATCTAGACATTGTTGGATACAGTGGGTTCTAGATTTCTCTTCGAAGAATCAGTATGTCAGTATGTTCAGTTCTTTGTCCTCCATTTTAAAGTTTAACTTCCTCGTAGTTTCAGTAAACAATCTTTTCCACCAGTTTAAAGCAGTAGTTCACATCTGTTCCCCTGGTCACCTGCTCCATCCTGACTCATCATGGTCACCTTCCTTGACCTGAGTCACCCCTAGTTAGCTGTTCCATAACCATATTTCTTGCCAAACTGCTTACCCTGCCACCCTGGCTCATACCCCTGCACTCTTTAGCCAATCAGAATTAGATTAGACTACGTGGTCCAACCCTAGCCAATAGGGGAATGACACAGCAGTAGGGGCTACGTGTGTCTGGAATAAGAACCCCTTCCCCTCCCTTGTTCAGGTGTGCTCTCGCTATTGCTCCATCCGTAAGCTGCACCCTTTTATAGAAGTAAAATTGCCTTGCTGAGAAAATTAAATTTATGTTTGAATGCTATTTCTTTGCCACATTGAAGAACGAGCATTTCTAACAACATGGAGACAATTTAACTTATGTGAACCACTCCAAATGCCACATGAGGCAGCCCTATTGGGTTCTACACCCAGCCATATCAGAATCAAGTAAGAATCAACTACGAATCAACTACACCTGGTCACATCAAAATCAACTAAGCTACTTTTGCTTAATTGGTTGTGTTCTGTGTATATGCTTTTAAAACTCTGCTTTTTGGGGGGGAAAGAACAAGAATATATGCACATTTTAGAAGAATCATACCACTCAAAGGGTATATAAACAAAATTCCTAGTCTCTTATCCTCTAGGCCAAACCCAGTAATAATTATTATGTATTCCTCTGCAATACACCCAAGATCATACAGCTTGTAAGAGACAGAGCCAAGATATGAACTCAGCTCCACTTCAGAGTCTGTGTTAAATTATTCTAAATGGCCTCTTTGGATATCTTAGTCTGATTAGTCAAATGGTCAATTTTTTTAAAAAGGTGGAATGGCCTAGACAATAGAATGTTCACTTTTCATTGAATTGTGTTGCTTTAATCTAGATGTAGCATCAGTGGGTATCCTTTCTGCCATCAACAGCATTGGAGCTACGTTCTGTGGGATGTGTGTCTTGGGTAGAAAGATCATAATCGCTTTCAGATGACGTTTTCCTCAGATCTCTTGGAAGGTTGGAATGGGAAGTAGGTTTTGTTACTCTGATATTCTTGGTCAGAAAGACCTTATCTAGCCTCTAAGAATTCTGGGTCTCCAGGGACATGTATAGCTCAGGACCTAATCCATAGAGATGGTCCCTCCTGGTATGAGTGTAAATGAATGTCCTCGAGGCCATTCACTTAATGTAACTCAGGTCTGAGGCAGGACTTTGAAAAGCCTGAGTAACCCTTGGAGTGAGTGTGTACCTAAGTGTGCCTGTTGGTAGGACAGGTGGGGAGAGTTCCGGGTGAAGTTCTGAGGTGAGCTCCTACAAGAAGCTGATGACAGATGACTGACAGAGTGGCTCAGTGAGAAGAATCTGCTTTTTCACCTGGTTGAGGAAACACATCCTGCACCTGGATGGGGTCTCTAGGATCCATTTTATGTCTAACTGCTCAGCAGCCCTTAAGTTCCAATTTAGTGTCTGCTCCAGAAAGCAGACCTTCAATTTCCTCATGTGTAAAATGGGGATAATAACAGTACCTACCTCAGTGTTTTGTGAAGCTTAAATGAGGGAATATATGTGTATGTGTGTATGATACATACACACACTTAGAACAATGACTCAATAACTGCTATATGCAGAAGCTAGTTACATTGTTTGGACAAAGTCTTTCCAATATTATTTATTTCATATTGTTTTTCCTAGATGGACAAGCCCCAGGACAGAAAAATTAAAGCCAGTTGTATTGTAACAGGTGGGGTATATATGATATACATTAATTGCATTTTTCCAGCAGTTCTTTGCTCACAAAAAGCACATCAAAATTGTTCATGCCAACACAATATAGGATATAAGGTATAAAATAACTACTTTGGGCCTCAATTTTGACAGACCTTATAAGAATCTTACTTTTAAAATCTCTAACTTGGTGTGAAAAATAAAAACAATGTTTCAATTGAACACTATCTCATATTCCTTTATTAGAGGTTTGTTTCTCTCTTTTTATTTGGTCCTTTTGACAGGATTTAATGGAAGCAATGGAAGCCAAGAAGGGTCATAAGGCATTAACTGACCAGGAAAACTTGCACAGAAAATTGTAGGAGCAAAGGGCAGGCATTTCATTCATCTCTCCCCACTCGGCACAGTGCCCTTTCCCCAGAGGCAAAGTCACTAAGAGAAATGAGTCTCTGCCTGGTGTGGGCGGAGGGTGGAGAGACCTAGAATCTACTTTATATTTACACCGATATGTACTCACTCAATGTCACATCTGTGATTCTGTTATTAATAATATAGCAGTTATATTCCTTTTTTCATTCCTTTAAAATTATGGATTTTTAAAAAGCATATAGTGGCATATTTTAAAACGTATTAAAGCATCTCAAGTGCTTTTTAAAAATGAACACCAATAGTTTTTTTATTTACTTCATTTTAGGAAATAAAAGCTTATTTAATAAAAAAAGTTGTAAAACTGTACATATTAACATTGTAAGTTCAATAGAATTTTCCTAATTTATGTTACTGCAGGAACTCTAATGCCAGTTAGTAAAAATTAAATTATGGGGTCTTGAAACATGTGTTGCCACATGGGAAGGTGTTGCAGGCAGAAGGAAAGTGTTCAGAGGCCTATAGGGTAGAGAGAGCATCATGTATTTATAAGAGGCATATAAGACGTTCTGGATGGACTGAGTATGAAAAAGGCAGGAGGCAAGAACTGAGGCTGGAGAGAACACCTATCTTGATGGTCAGTCACTCTGTGTACAAGTGGCCCTTAAAATGTGACCCAGAACCAGCCGTGCCAGCACCATCTGAGAACTTTTGAGAAATGCAGATTCTCTGCCCCATCTTGGATCTACTGAATGAAGAACTCTGGAGGAAGGCCCAGCAATCTGTGCTTTAACAAGCCCTCCAGGTGATTCTAATGCTTTGGTTCCAAACACCTGAAAACCAGGAGTGTAGACCAAGCTGAAAGATTTCTCCTGCACATTAGAATCACCGGGGAGACTTTGAATACAGACATCTGAGCTCCACCCAAGCCAGTTAAATCTGAGAGATGGGTTCTATCATTGGTGTTTTCTGAAAGTTCACTAGATAATTTCAATTTAGGACCAGGCTTAGAACCACTGGTTCAGACTAAAGTTTCATAATCTGTAACATGATTGGGATATAGTGTGTGCAAAAATAGCACTCAGACCCACTGTTTCCCAAAACTGAAGCCAATTTTCAAATGATTTTTCTTCAGTGGGGTCATTTTACCTTCATTTCATTTCCAGTAACAAGCCTTTTCTCAGCAATTACGAACCCAGCAAGATTGTTGAGGCCAGTGCTATGAGATCAAGCAGAACTCCGTCTCTTCTCTTCGAGTATGGACCCCCACACCCTTTTCCAATAGCAGCACTAAGAGAAGCCCTTGTTCCCATTTCACACTGGTCAAACATACTCTATCTTTTTTGTTTTTTTGTTGTCTTTTTTGTTTTTTGTTTTTTTTTTGGGGGGGGGATTGTGCATGTGTGTGTTTAAGGCCATACATTCAACACACTTTATAAAATCCCCTCCATCCCCTGCCCAGTGGTCTCCAGATAGGGGAGCCCAGTAGGCACAGGACTTCTCTTGCCACTGACAGCTCACACATGCAAGCACCCCAAAGTGAGGTTCTGGAGGAAAAAGCAGTGGAGGATGCCAATAGTGTGAAAAGTTGCCTCATTTCTTTTCAGCATCCCCGGACTTAGCTGGAAACTTCTTTCCTTTCTAGAGAGAAAACAGACTCTGAAGGGGCAGGCATTTCCAATTAGTGCCCAAAATAAAGCCAGAAGAAATGCAGGAGAGGTTTTCAGATGATTGATTGCCTGCTCAGTTTAGCATCTCCTTGGGCTTCTTCCCTTCCTCCTCCTGCCTCCCAGCCTCCATGCTATTCTGCAGAGGGAAAAGCTCTCGTTATCGCCTACATTTCCTGGGACTTTAATCCAGAGCAGAGAGGACTATGTTTGCCTGGGAAAAGGAGCAATGGAATACCTTCCTGCTTTACAGCCACCTCCCCCTCCAAATAATTAACTCCAATCCCAGTCTGTAGTTAATGAAAAGCAGAGTGGTAGGAGCCCAATTAAACCCTTAGAGCTCCTGCACATAGTTGTACAGGTTGCACACTGAGCAACTCCATAGATTGCAAAATGAATAACACCCCTTGAAGTTGTGCAGCACGTAATCTGCACAGCCATATGTGACAGCCCTGCCAACTAACCCTGAGGCTTTGCTCAGGCAAATAATAAAGGGTAATACTGTATATTCACTTTGTCCAAGACAAAGTAGGAATAGAAGACCCTGCTATACAAAATTTTCTATAATGATGCTCTCAAAACTTCTTTTAAGTTATTCAAATTATCATCTGCTCAAGAAAATCAGATTCTTTCTGAATAAATAGAATGCTTGTTTATTTCCTTCCTTGTTACAAGTCTGAGGTGGTTTATAGTTATATTTATATATGTACATATGTTCAAATAGAGTTGAAAGATTGAAGCAGTGAAAAGGATAAAGAAATTATGCTAACCATGGAATTAACACTTACTATAAACATTATGTTTAAGTTTAATTAAGTCTTCTGCAAGCAAAGGCAAAATAGAGAAATACCATAATTACATAATTCATAGGTAATAGATGAAAACATACCAAAACTTTAAGAGCATAACTCCTTTTCCTGACTATCATTAAAGAAATGTATCATCATGAAGCTAATGTACTTTCCCATCTTGGCCAAGTAGCAATGGTGAGACTGGGTGGGAGGGTAGAACTTTGATACCTATGTCTACCAAACCTGCCCAATGTGGATGTCAAGGTTTCAGGCATTTAAGCCAGCCAGTTAGGTTCAAATCCCAGCTGACATTAGACCAGCTGCTTAGCATGGCTTCAGTTTTCTGGCCTGTAAAATGGAGGTAAAATGTTACCCACCTTATAGTCTGCCTGTGAGAGAGTGCATGAAATAATGGCAATGATGTGTGTTAACACACCATCTGTTCCACAGTAAGCCCTCAGTGTATGTTTGTTCTCATTGCTGAAGTTTGGGATAGTACGGGGGAGTGAGAGCTTATAGCTCAGATCAGATGCTACAGTTATACACCAAGATGCCCAAAGCAGATAGGAATGGTTTAAAAATCAAAGGACACATGAGATGACAGGGCAAGGAAGCCAGAGTGAGGAGACTTTTGGAGGAATCCTGAGATGACCAGTCTTTGTACCCAATACTTTCAAAAAGGCCCCGGTTCTACCCCCAGGCAAGCCTTTGCTTTTCTTTGCAGCATCACTTTGCAACCAGTGGGTGACGTGGAAAAGAAATAACTATTAGATTAGCAATAGTTTTGCTACAAATGTCGAAGGAACCCGTACATGTTGTGGGTTCTTGAGTCATTCCTGAGGGATGATCAAGGCATCCAGTGATCTAGCCAGGCCAGAGACTCAGGCCACAGCCTGGTGTGCAAGGTGGGTAGCAGGATGAGGGAGGCTGACACAGGTAGTGGGCATGGGGTGCACAGGAGCCATAGTCCTAGTCCTAAATCAGTTGGCCTCTGGAAGGAAAGAGTGTTTGAAATACTGAGTCCAAGAAGTAGGCACAAAGCCAGAACGATCCCCACAGGGAAATGTCTCTTATGGGGCCTGACAAGGAAAGAAGTCAGGAAATAGAGGACAGAGAGCTCTCTCAAGTATTGGTCCAACTTTTCAGCCCATAATCTGTAATGAGAAATATATTCTACATCACATCCCAGTACACACATACACATAGAACTAAATAAGAGTTCCACCAGTTCTTAGTCTCACCACGGATGCTGCATTCTGACATTGTCATACCCATTCTATTTTTTTTAATGCTGTTTCAGTTCAGTTTTGAAAATACTGTTTTAAGGAAAAAGTTGGAGAAAGGACCATTTTAGGGGACCCTGGGTCCAAGCCAGTGAAAGAGTAGTTTCATTAGAACAGACAGTAACAGCCAAGGGCCTCACCCTGTAGTGTGACTGCAAATTAGGTTAAAGCGTGAGTCCCATGAAGGACTCGAGTCCCTCATGCCTTACACACAGTAGGCATTCAAGAAACCTGGAGGTGTATACCTACTATGTACCCACAACAATTAAAAATTTTAAAAAATAAAAAAGGAAACCTGGAGGACCAGGGGGGTGGTGTGTCTCATCATCTTCACCTGGGCTTTTGCAGGTTCTTAACAACAGAGTCAAGGTCACATGCTCTGTTGAGGCCTGACACACTGGGCCTCTCTGAAGATATTCTAAAGATGTTCAGAGTCCAGGTTCCCATCAGCTGGAGAGAGTTGAACAACTATCAATTGTTCAGACATTACATGAATTTTCTAGAAATGCTTTCCCTTCAACCCTCCTCTTTCTGTAGTATAGAACTTTCTTCCTTTTCCTCCTTCATGCCATTAGACTTTTCAAATAAAAGTGTGATGGTATTTTTTTCATAAGCAAGTAAGTGCTCTGGCTATTCGAGAATACTAATGCTTATCTAAAAGGAAAAAAAAAATTGTTAGATGGTTCTACCTCACACGCGCAATTTTCATTTGAAGCAACGTAGTCTTTTTCCCTCAGGCCCTTTTCCCCTAGTGCAGCCAGAGTAGGGGCTACAAAAGACCAGAGTTTTCATTTAAGGAAGGGCTGCATGGGGTGTTTAGGAGCAAGCCATGCCTGAACTCCAGCTCCACCCCCTGGGTCAAGTTACTCAACTTTCTGACATTCCATTTCTTTTCCTGGAAAAGGATATTAATAAGTAACTTGTGGTGGTATTGTAAAGGTAAGGAACAATGTATGTAAAGCAAAGGAGAGGGCCAGGCACATGAAGATACTGAAAAGTCATCTGAGGAAAAGGAGGAGTTGTCGTAGTCCTAAGTTTCCTTTTAGGTAGACCCAAAGAAAGCCCAACTCATTTCAACAGCAACCAAATCGGAAATGGATCATGATTGTCGTCATCATTAAGTATTTATTAGGCAATCTACTGTTCACATCACTATATAAACAATATTAGACCCAGTGCCTATCCAATAGGAAGGTCTTTAAGATGGATAACGTGCCATCCTGGCTAACCCGGTGAAACCCCGTCTCTACTAAAAATACAAAAAAAAAAACTAGCCGGGCGAGGTGGCAGGTGCCTGTAGTCCCAGCTACTCGGGAGGCTGAGGCAGGAGAATGGCGTAAACCCGGGAGGCGGAGCTTGCAGTGAGCTGAGATCCGGCCACTGCACTCCAGTCCAGGCGACAGAGCGAGACTCTGCCTCAAAAAAAAAAAAAAAAAAAAAGATGGATAACGTGGATGTGACGTGATAGCATTCGGTGTGAAAACGTAAAATTAGCAGTTTGCACGAAGTGGGATCTGGGCAACTGGCTTCACTGGTACAGATTCTATGCACAGATCTTTTCTGTTCTACTAGATTGAGAGCACTCCCACCTCATTCCAGGTCACAGACTCTTTTCACTTGTCTTCAAGTTCTCCTCAACCCCTCAACTTACTCTGCTCCCCGTACTTAGGAGGTATTAATATTTAGCAAAACTTTCCTAGGTGGATAAATATTAGACCATTCTGTGACACTGAATTCGAAACCCAGGTTATGCTTTAGTGCATTGTTGGTGATTCGGGATAAGGAGCAAATGCCAAGGCCCTTTTCAGAGACAACCCACTGTGTTCTGCCCACAAGCCCTAGGAGGAAGCTATGTGATGAATCGTTTTTCAAGTCAGAGCTGGTGGGAGGCATATGTGAGGAAGACAGGGCCTGAGCCTGTTGTCAGGGAGCTGTGCGAGTCAGTGTCTACTGTGAGCGACAAGCTCCTTGGTAAGGGGCTGTCTAATGAGATGAGATTTGCCAGGCAAATCTGGACAGACGATTTCTGGACAGCTAAAGAAGAATCCACCCTGAGGGATGATGTCAACCAAAACTCTAAGAAAATGATCTGTTGTAGGGAACATTTGTATCCTGAAAAGGGACTTTATGTTCTGCTTGCAGGCAAAATCTTGGTTATATAAATGTATCTGTTTGCTTTTCGGCTGGATCAGACCATTCAAGGCGCTGAGATTGTAAAGTTTGACTTAAGATAAGCAAACCCATCAAGAATAAATATTCAAATGGCTTCTTCTCACTAATGTTCAATGTCATCAAAGTTAAATCACAGAGCCTGTGTATCTACTTGTTTTCAATTAGTTATCTTCTAACTAATCACAAGTAAAAAGAGCTCTTTCATTGCGCTTTTACAAAGTATATCAATGTTCAGTTGAATTTAAACAGCCCAGAAAAATTCTCTGAACTGAAAACAGACCAGCCAGGCAAGGTGAATTCTTCCTTTTGCTGTCCAAAATTCAGTCTGAGGGTATATGAAAACTCATCAAGAACTGTATTTTTGCCATTCTAATACACACTTTTTGTTGCACAGTGCAATGTTTACTAAATCAGTATAGGTCAGATATTCTATATGGACAGTTAATGTGTTTACTTTTCTATGGAAAAAAAAAAAAAAAAAAGGCTATCACCAAGCCAATGAGAGTAATGTTTGATGATATCTTAGAATTGTTTTAAGAAGGTACTTCATTGCTTTCCTCTAAGAACTCTCAATACAATGTCCTGTGCATTACTACTGAGCTTCCTCCCAAACAACCCTATCCTCCCTGGGGTCCTGGAATAATGTAGATGTGGCACATCACAAAGGTATATCCAAATAGTGTTCTCCCTCTTTTGCTTTCTCTTTCTCTCTGTGGGTGTGTGTATGTGTGTGTAAGTGATCGGAATCAGTTACATAATTGGCAAAGTCCAATGCAAAATGAAAATGTAGGACCCTAGTTCAAAAATTAAGGATTTCAAGATAGCAACAGAGCAATTAAAACAAGTATAGGGCTCTTCTGAGCACAGAGCCCTGTGTGCTCAGGGTCACATACCCATGGGCCTGGCCCCGCTGCTTCTGAACAGAGCAGGTGGTCCTGAGCTTCAAATGCCACACAAGTCCTCATATGCTCCAGAAGCCGTCCCTCACTGATACTTCAGCTTTCCTCAGTACCATCCCCCAGCTAAGTCACACCATACGTTTTTGAACCACTTATTCTACATATACTCAAGTAATCTATTGTGTCTTGTGAAAGGCAGGGCAAGTCCCCTGTGAGCATAGTGAAGCCTCAGGAGATCTCCTGACATGGATCTGGGTGACATAGTCCCCATTCTGAGCCCTGGACAGTGTCAGCTTTTCTTCATTGATTCCTCTCTCTGGTCACCTTTGTCCTCCTTCTCAGTCCAGGTGTCTTCTGCTTCAGAATTAGCATCTTTGCCTCACTCCCAAGGCTCTTTCTCCCCATCCCTTATTCAAATCATTGTATCTCATAAACCCAACAGTGCACTCAATAAAGATTTTTATCATGACTGCTTGATCTGTAAGTCAGAAGTCTTCTCTACGTGAACCATAATATGGGTCAGTTTATTGTCAAGTTATTAGACCAGCTTCTGGGCCAGCCTGTCATTTATTGGCACTGTGGCGCAGATGCCTAAGCTGTCTTCTGCTGGCAATATTCTTTAATTTCTCCCCTAAAATGATCACTGTGAAGTCATTGGTTTAACTCAAACTAACGAGTTCACGATTATATTTTTTTCCTGAGACTGTGACTTTGATTTGGAAAACACTTTCAAAACCCATGGCATTTTAGGGGAGACAGTGTTGAGGAACAAAGAGTCTGAGAAGTGTGAGAACCCATTTCTGAATGAATCCCATTTTCCCAGAAGCCTCCATGTATTTCCCCAAACAGGGAGTGACCTGCAATTCCACACCAGGAGAGCACTTGGTACTAAAAAGAATGTGTGATCATATTAACTAATTGATATACTCCATGAAAATTGTTCAAAACAATCCTTTGACAGAGCAAGTTGGGGATAATTGGAACCTCAAATGTCACTAAAATCTGATATCTCACAAGGACTCCATAGATGAACTTTGAAAAACTGTTAGTCATTACAGAATATCCTCCTGCTACTGCAGTGGCAAAATTTTCTTTTCTGAACATTTTATTATCTGCTGAGGCTGCTGGTTTATTCTTCACAAGGTACGGAGATAATTCAATGAGCACATGAGTATAGTAAGTGCTTTGCACAGTTCTTGGAACATAGTAAGCACTCAATAAATGTTAGCACTTATAACTATGTATTCCCTTATTTTGAAATGACATTAACTACTGTGACAACTAAAGTAGATCAGGGTCATTCTGCTGCCATGCAAGGCAGGCTGTTCATATCGGTGCTGCTATTTACACCATCTACATGTTACTTTAGTTTCTAGCTAAGCCAAGAGAAAAGATTGGAAGTTAAAGCCCGGTCAGCCACTTACTCTACAATGAGTAATGATTCTTAACTGGATCAATTGTGTCCCTACCCAGGACATTTGGCAATGTCTTGAGATATTTTTGGTTGTCATGCTTGATAGGTATTCTACTAGCATAGACTGAAACCAGGGATTCTAATCATCCTACAATGCACAGGACAACCCCTCACCTCACAACAAAAACAACCATTTCGTCCCAAGTGTCATTACTGCCAAGGTTGAGAATTTCTGCTCCACAAGAGACCTTGCTGGAATATTTAATCTCACTGGTCCTCAGACTCATCTCTAGAAAGGAGAAGAAATAACATCCTACTTGAAAGCTTGTTGTAAATAAAATAGAAGTAAAGGTAAATGAAAAGTGCCCAGTGGAGTCTCTGGCACAGAAAACACACCTGTAATAATAGAAGTGGTGGTGGCGGGTACTGCAGTTTTAATACAACATGCCCCTCCTTATTCACACCGCAGGAACCAGAGAGTCTCTGAAACCATGTAGGTTTTTTGTTATCCAAATAAGAAAAAAAGTAACAGAAATCTGTTTTCTTCTTTTGTTTCTTGTAATGGCCATTTAGAGAGTTCCAAAAAGGCTCAATGTTTCCTGCCTCTTCCAATACACAAAAATCCCAGTTGTCCAGTGACACAGCCTTGAAACATTGTTTCTGTTCTGTTACTTGGTTATCATCGACACTGTGTCTCTGCCTTAATTAAGCTAATACCTTCACAGAAAAAATGTGCAACAGTAAGGTGCAAAGTTTCAGCTGTGCTGAGCCTGGTGAGCAGTCTGTGTGGCCCTGCTCTGGGGTTACTTCTCCAGCACTTCAAAGAAAATGCACTGTTCCTCTATTCTGCTTAACTATAACCATGTATGTCTATGACTTCTGCTGCTATAGACTACTTCTTCAGTATGCAGATATCGTTACTTTGGAATGTGTTGATTAAATTGATCAAAAAGGCATAGCTGAGGCTGATTTGGCAATCTCTGGCCTGAATCTGTATCTCTTGTCAGTAATATCAGACAACAGGTTCCTGGAGGAAAGAACTTGAGAAAGTTCTCATGTGAGCAGCTATACAGGCCCAGTGGTTGGAGTTTTCCTCTGGGATGCAAATGAGCCTTACTGCAAATCCTAGGTCCCCTGAAGAGAGGTCCCCATTTATCTCTAGAAATGCATAAGCCAGCTTACCCTTTGTCAGAGGGGAGAGCTGAGGGAGAAAGTTACTTGCTGTCTAATATGTTGTTTCCCACCAGCAAATGGCTTAATGGTTTATTAAAAAAAACAAACAAACAAACAAACAAAACAAAACAGAAAAAAAAAACACCATGTGCAGCCTCAGCCTCATGTAACATTCATTCAAGGACAGTATGTTTACCAAATGCCAACCATGTTTGGGACACTGTGCTGGGCCCAGGATACAAAAATGAACAAGCCAGTCGCTGCCATCAGGATGTTCCCAGTGTGCTGCTCTCTTCTCTTGCAGTTCCCTCTACCCTGGTACCCCTTGTTGTGCAAGTGTTTACCCGATCCTTTCCAAGGAGCTTATACAACCTACCTGAAACTCTCTCTTTACATATTTTTATCAGAATACTTCCTTTGTTCTTCAAAGTTATTTCCAAATCTACCTCATCTGCAAAACCTGCACCAGGTAATGGGCACGCTCCATTTATCCCACAAACTTTCACTCTCTTCGTCAATCCCTTGCCCTCTCCTTCATATATTTATAAAATATAACTTACAAATTCTTTTTGAAATTGGGCCTATTTGTGACATTAATTAAGCATGAGTCATAACCATTGATCCCCAACAAACTGTGGCTAGACGGGTCAGGGAGAGGGGCACCAAGCTAAGTCCCCAGCACTGGTTGAAGAGGGCCTGGAGAGGACTGGCCCAGTTACAGAAAGTGCCCCTGAGAGGGCATCTGGGCAGCCCATGCAGAGTGCCCAGAGGCCTAATTTCCAGTGTCTGCTGCTAGCATATCCAGCAGGTAAACTAGATACAGAAACTGGGAGTCCAGGCAGCCTTTGAAAGATCAAGGTCAGATATGTGGCGGCGGTCTTTGGAGGAAACCTGTCCATGCATAGCAGGATTTTGATCCACTGTTCTTACATATAGGGTCAGGATTTAAATTTCAAAAAAAAAAATCTGGGAAAAGCTAGCCCTAGAAAAATAGATTTGAATTAAAAGTAGGATAATAAGGGAGGCAAGGTTTACATAAGGCCACTGCTCATTAAGTGAGAATCTAGAAAAAATGCAATCCCAAAGGCTAGGCCAGTTCCAGTTAGGATATGACTCAGTACCTGGACCCACTGGGCACACCTCTTGAATATCTGGGCACATGTCTCCTTGGAAACCATAACTTGTGAAATAGAAACAGGGATCAGGGAGAGATGGTGAAGAGCCCTACAGTGGCCACAGGATCTACAGAGCTCAAGGTTGGGAGCAACTTTGTACCAACCCCAGCAGCAGGGAAGGGGATGCCATTGATGTACACCTTACACTGAACCAGGAAGGCTCAGAAAGGAGCCCAGCCCACAGACTGGTTTGTGCTCTCTGTTTTCTGTGCTTCAGAGTCTAGCTTCAGGGCTTGACAAAGGCAGAAGTAGAGGAGGAGAAAACGGCAGATAGGTAGCTGGTTTGTATGGTTTCAGACATTCAGAGGCAGAAACATTGAACTTGCTGATTTGACATGCCAGTGAATCTCCTGTACAAGTCTGAAAGGTCTTTTAGTTTATAGGCACAACTTCGCTAGACTTTGGAAAATCCCACGTTTGCTATGGCTGATAATGCTTGTGAAGAGGAAAAGGCATATATTACATTACACAGTCCCTGCAAATTGAGAAAAAATATAACTACAGATGTATTCCAGTGCTTCTCTGAAACACACATATAGATGAGTCATGAAGGTTGACACCATCCCCAACTATGCATGATGAAAATTAACTTAATTGAATGTCAAATCACGGTCTTTGTTTTTCACACTCTAAAAATAGCCACCTTAAGTAGAAAGACACAATGTGCATCACTATGAAATCTTTGGGGATGGTTCCACCAAAAGGCCAGGAAACTGCCTTCCAGGCCCACATGAGCTTGGTCTGCACAAGTGTTTAGAGAGAATTATGTGTTTAAGAAATTCTGCTGAGGGGAGTTCAGGAACGCTGACAGCCCTAAGCAACTTGACTTATTAGGCAAGTTTTGCTTTCACAAAAATCCTCCCTGGCATACCTGAGAGAAAGTAAAATTCCCTCCTGCTTGGAAATTGAAATCTATGCAAAGAAAAGTGGTGTCTCCCCATCTTTGTCCATGGCAGAAAACTTGGAGTCACGTCTGGGCTCAGAAGTGTGTGTTAATATTTACATATGAGGCCAGGCGTAGTGGCTTACACCTGTAACCCCAGCACGTTGGGAGTCTGAGGTGGGCACATTGCCTGAGGTCGGGAGTTCAAGATTAGCCTGACCAACATGGAGAAACTCTATCTCTATTAAAAAGACAAAATTAACCAGGCATGGTGGCAGGTGTCTGTAATCCCAGCTACTCTGAAGCAGGATAATTGTTTGAACCTGGGAGGCGGAGGTTGCAGTGAGCTGAGATTGCACTCCTGCCCTCCAGCCCGGGCAACAGTGCAAGACTCCGTCTCAAAAATATTTACATATGAAATCTATGGACTTTTTCAGATATGGAGGGGGTACTGGGCTCCAGAAGGGTTTATACTTTATAGTTCTTCTTTTCAAAAATATTCTTCCTAAGGAAACAGATGGTAGGTAGCTTCCTCTATCTACATCAAAGTTCGAGAGCAGTCAATTACTCAGATCATGCTGAAGATAAACAGTGTTATTCTGTTCAGTTCTTGAAATAATCTTCCATTTAAATCACAGCTAATTATTATTTGGCAAATTAAACTCATTGAGTACTTCAAAAATGTCTATTTCACTGTCACAACGAATGCTTTAGGAATCCCCTGTTGTGAGGAGCTTTCTTTTTATTACATAGAATACTGAGTTGGCCTGAATATGGGACAAAGAAGTTTTTTTCAAGACCCCTTAAAAAACACAAAGCATCTTTGAAACTTCAGGTCTTCTACATTCCTTCAGCACACGGAGTTTCCAGGGTAAACAGATCTTGAGCAGTCTCTAGCTGTGGACTAACCGTCAAAACCCACATGTCTGGAGGATAGGAGAGGAGAAGTGGGACAGACTGCTGCCCCTGCCAGCTGGAGTAGTCTACGACTGAGCAGCACTTCCCAAGAGGGCTGCCACCTGGGCTGCATGCTCCAAGCTCCATGATCATCCCACCGCCCAACCTCCCTGCAACTCAGAGGAAGTCTTTCTACTCAGGATTTTATAGAGACAATAGTTCCTTGAAGAGAAATAAATCCACATTATGCAGTGAAATGTATTTAGTAAACAATTATTATGTCTAAAGCAAACACATTACACACAGTAGAGGCAGAACTACTGTGGGGTTATGCCTACTAACAACACTGCCCTTAGACCCCCGCAAGTAAAAGCCACATTTTACAGAACCATCTCTGGTCATCCTAGAGCCACATTCTCAGACACATTTTCCATCCCCCATAGCAAAGAGTTCAAGCGGCCAAAAGGTCTTGCCTACCTGGAACCCAAGCCTACCCTTCTAGGCAATGATCTAGGTACCCAAGACCCTAGAATTCCCTACTTATTTGAGGGAATTTGATTGCAAGCCTACAACCCTGACCTACCCAGCCTTCTACCTCACATCTTCTCTTCCAAGGAGAGACTATGCCACTAGTATGCACACTCAGAAGCCCAAGGAGTGGCCAGTGGAGGGGGGCTGTTGATGTTGAGTATGAATGGAACTTGGATATGTAGTAATGGGTTGGAGGTGTTTCCATACATGCAGACAAGGCCCCATGCTTCAGGGATAGGAAGAGAAGGGAGTTGGATGGCAGGCTGAGAATCAGGGAGCCAGTTCTTCCTGCACTGCCATGTTCTGGTGTGGACCCCAAAAGTCTGAGGATCATAAATTTAAACCTAATCTTCCAGGTAGGTATGAAGGTATATTTGTTAGGTTAAGAGGATTGATCATTTTAATAATTTACCAGCTTAATTGACAATTTCTAAATATTTACACATGGCAGATGAGCTTCCATCTGTACCCCTGTCCTGGGGTCCACCAATGTTAGAGAAATGAAAGTGGCCAGAGAGGTCTCTAGTTCTGGTGAGATCCTTTTTTTCTAGTATCACCTGGCTCTGCAAGACCAGCTGAGCTGCCTCTTGATTACACCTCAGTTCAACAGTTTTAATGAACACAGAGAATTCTCACTATGCACATCTAAAGTTGCTCATCTTTTCTGTTTTAGAGACAGGGTCTCACTCTGTCACCCAGGCTGGGGTGCAGTGGTGTGATCATAGCTCACTCTAACCTCGAAGTCATGGCCTCAAGCAGTCCTCCCACCTCAGCCTCCCCAAAGTGCTGGAATTACAGGCATGAGCCATTGTACAAGCTTGGCCTCAGGCCCATCTTCAAAAGAACCTTTATCAGATCTGTGTCCATTAATCTAGTTATTTCACAAACCTGTGAAAGCTCTAGTAATTGGGGCAGGAATATTCCAAATAAATCTTATCTGTCTGTCGTGTTTATTTCATCTCCTCTTTTGAATCCATAGTTTTTGTGCTTTTCTCAAGCTATCCAACATTTCCACTTGCCCAGGTCTGAACTCCCTTAAATTGTCCTATTTTTCACTTTCCTTACAAGTCTGTTACAAGTCCCATTTCCTCATTGAAGATTATTTCATCCAAGTGAAAGAAAAGCAGTCTTCAGAGACTAATTCACACTGAGAAATGAATCATTGATAGTCCCCTTCTTACTATTTCAAGTACAATTGACTATTTCAAAAAGCTCTGGTTAAACAAAGTGAGTAATTTCAGTTGCCAGCTCTAGTAGACACATTTTGGGAACAAGGCAGGTGTTAATTTTTACTTTTATTGGTAAAGTTTTAGAGCAAAAACTTGTTGACACTGATAAAATATACTTTTAATTTTACAATTTATTTATAACTAAGACTAATATAATAAAATATTCCATATAATAAATATCTTAAAAGAATGTAAACTAAACTTAATTGGTTATGTATTGGATCAGTGGCACTGGCTGGAAACGTAGAAGGGAAACTTACTGTATTAGCCCGTTCTCACACTGCTCTAAGGAACTGCCTGAGTAATTTATAAAGGAAAGAGGTTTAATTGACTTACAGTTCCACATGGCTTGGGAGGCCTCAGAAAACTTACAGTCGTGATGGAAGACATCGCTTCACAGGGTGGCAGAAGAGAAAATGAGTATGAGGGATGGTGGGGGAAGCCCTTTATAAAACCATTAGATCTCGTGAGAACTCACTGACTATCACTAGAACAATATAGGGAATATCACCCTTTGTTTCAATTATCTTTACCTGGTCCCACACTTGACACGTGGAGATTATTACAATTCAAGGTGAGATTTGAGTGGGGACCTAGAGCCAAACCACATCACTTACTTTCTCAATATTGAATAATGCCCAAAGGATTTGATTGATGAACTATCTCCCCTACTTCCCAATTTAATTCTCACAAAGCATGACTTTAGAATTTAGTAATTAAATTTGAATCATGACTGTCTCTGCTCTTCAAGCCCATTTGGAGGTGATTTCAACTCAAGAGAGTTACTTTATAATTTACAGAGGGCTTGTTGTCAAACGTGCTATGAAGAAAAAAAAAATCTCCCTCAAATGGGTTTATAATACAGCTACTACCATGTTCAAACACAAAAATGGAACAAGGAAGGAAATTAATTTTATTCTCCCAATCGCATTCAGGAGATCACAGATCTGAAGTTGAGAACCTGTCGAGGTTATTTCACCTCAGACTTGTGGGGAAGAGTAAACAAGTTGTAGATGAAGTAATTTTACAGTGGGAATTTCTGTCCATCATACACAGGCAACATCTACTAATTTCAGCAGGACAAATAGTTTAGTTAATAATTTTTCAGATAAAGGGAGATTTGGAGGATCCGTATCTGGCCTTGTCATGGGTAAACAGAGGTATCATCCTCGAGTCTTACCTAAATTACATAGAGAAGAGTGATTTTTTATAGTCACCTGTGTCATAACACAAAAAAAGGAAGGGGATTTTTTAACTGCCAGTTTCCCAGGAGCACAAGGCTCTGGGGAAGCTCTCCATGGTAGCCCCCGGGTAGTCCCCTCCACACTCCTTAGAGCAGTACTGTGCTCACCATCCCCTGCTCAGTGCCCCTCATCACTGTCACTGGCCTCTGCACTCTCTCTGCACTCATCTACCATTACAACAGACACATTCAGCCCAGGGCTTTTGCCCCCCTTGGTCCCTCTACCTGGAGTGTTTCACTCCAGACATCCAAGAGCCACCCTCCTTCAGATATTTCACTCAAATGCTCCCTTTTCTGTGAGACTGTCCCTGCTGCATTGCTAAACTCCCTGCTGTGCTTTACTTATCTCCTCAGTACTTCTCACTGGGAAACACACTACATGTGTTACTTCTTATCCAGTTCAGTAGGTCTCTTCCCATTAGAATATAGCCTCTGTGAGGACAGGGAGTTTTCGCCACCATATCCCCAGCAGCTGGAACACAATAGCCATGCAAAAAAAGTTTCTAAATAAATATGTTAGAACATTTATTAATAGTATATGCGGGGCCGGGCGCGGTGGCTCACACCTGTAATCCTAGTACTTTGGGAGGCTGAGGCGGGTGGATCACAAGGTCAAGAGATCGAGACCATCCTGGCCAACATGGTGAAACCTCTTCTCTACTAAAAACACAAAAATTAGCTGGGTGTGGGGGCGCATGCCTGTAAACCCAGCTACTCGGGAGGCTGAGGCAGAAGAATTGCTTGAAGCCGGGAGGTGGAGGTTGCAGTGAGCCAAGATCATGCCACTGCACTCCAGACTGCAACAGAGTGAGACCTTGTCTCAATATATATATATATATATATATATATATATATATATATATATATATATATATATATAAAATATATAATATATGCTTTGCCTCCTCACCTATGGTAAAGTTATTTATTATAATAGTTAATATTCTTTGGGGGTTTTACACAAAATAGCATGAATAGCATGATCTGTGAGGAATAGTATGCCTGGTTATTTTTTGAATGTTTAGTCTAAAAATATGAATTTTTAAACTTTTATTTTGTATCAATATGACTGAAAATCCTAAAGCTGGTATATTACTACATATGCTTCAAATATCAACTTTTGGAAACTTGGCTTTGTAATTTACTTATCTTTGATTTATCTGAAAGAAGGTAGCAGAATATTGTGTGTATCAAGAATTGGCTACTGACTGGCTCCTCTGTGAACTACGGGTGCCATGTTTTAATCATATGCCATACTTGGTCTTGGTATGTGGCTGTTAATCTCTCTGCAGCAAGTGAGGGATACGCAATGCATTAAGAGAGTTCTTTGGTGGGAAGGGATAAGAGGTGGTAGTGAGTGAGCACAGCATAGTTTCCAGAACTTATTATTATCCTGCGGAAGATTTGGATTCCCAGAAGATGAGAAATGGGAAGAAAAAAAAAAAAAAACTAACGAAAAAGAAGGCAGAATTAAATTCTCAAGCAACGTTCCTTTATTTTTACTTTTGATTGTAAAACTAACATCATCACGAGTAATAGAATTCTTTAAAGTCTTTGCTGAGACTATGACCCTAATCAAGATTTGTTTTCATTATTATATATGTCCCTCCAGTTCCTGCTCACTTGCATTTGTAATTTTTTATATCATTGCAATCACAGCATGAATAAAAGTTTTGTATCCTTAGGGTTTGTTCCCTGAATAATTATATTCTATAAACATTACCTATATTACCTTAGCATTTTCAAAATTATATTTTTGTGCCTAAATAATAGTCCATGGAGTCACTGATGTACCACAGAGTTTACTTGTTCAGAAGCAGTTTCCCCTTTTCCTGGGCTATTTCCCTGATCTTTTCTTTTCATTGGACCTCTTATCAGTTGGACTTTGACCAAAATCTTCCAATGTAGATTAACTTGTGTTAACTCAATGTTAACTTAGGTTAACTTCGGTTAACTCAACTTAACTTGGATTAACCCAATGTTACCCAAACCACATTCCACAGACCTTCCCATGAGATACTAACAGGTGCTATGTGATATGTACAGGAGGGATGATACAGGAAAATCCCTGTCCTCAAATGTATTTGGGGAGTATTTAATGCACACATCTTACTTATCTTTTATACTTATTCTTTCTGAGATTTAATATCCTCATCTTTCCCCCAAGTGAGATAACATATTTAGAAGGTCTAACATATAGTAAGCACTCAATAAATATTAGTTTCTCCCTCTTCCCTTTTTCTTTCCTAAGTAAATATCAAGTGTCTAAAGGAGACAATTGTTAAGGTTCAATAATTGCTGCCAGAAAAGCCAACTGAGCATAAAATAACTTGAGAAAAGGACTCAGCTTCAACAGAGTAGCATGGGAAGGTGGCTGGTACATCCACTCAAAGTTTGGCTGCTTAATTATATCATTCCTATTTACATATTGGGCACAGTGATATCAGTGAACTATAAATTTCATAAAGAACTTAAATGAGTAGATGATAAGTCCAAAATGGGAAATGATTGAGGTACCTGCTAAATCTTTGAAAACTCTAAATCTAGAGGGAGACTGTGTACTTCTCCTAGAAGTCTCCTGAGGACATTATTACAGAAAAATTACTGGAATTGACAGACTATCTGGTGACCAAAGTACACAAAATGAAGTGTAGAATCTGAGATTGGCCCTGCTTGATCTACTTCCCTTGGCAGCTGGAGTTATTTCTACCAACATATAGAAATAACAAAATTTTATTTGGGCTCAAATTTCACAACTGACATTCAAACGATTGTTTCATTTGTATATTCCACTGATGCCTTCAATGTAATGTAGTGTTGAATTAAGTAGTTTTTCCTTATTCCTCATAAACTTTTAACAGTGACCTTGATAAGGAGGATGAAAGTGAGAAATATTCAGCTATGAGAGTATTTCTCTAAGTTTGATCTTCAGACCACTTACATCAGAATTATTAGGGATGGTGTTAAAAATTCAGATTCCTAAGCCCCATCTCAAACCTATTGACTCAGAATTTCTGGGAGCAGGATTTAGGAATCTGCATTTTGTTTTATTTTGTTTTTGAGATGGAGTCTCACTCTGTTGCCCAGGCTGGAGTGCAACCACCACCTCCCAGGTTCAAGCAATTCTCCTGCCTCAGCACCCCTGAGTAGCTGGGATTATAGGTGCACACCATCAGGCCCAGCTAATTTTTGTATTTTTTAGTAGAGATGGAGTTTCACCATGTTGGCCAGGCTGGCCTCAAACTCCTGACCTCAAGTAATCTGCCCACCTCGACCTCCCAAAGTGCTGGGATAAAAGCCTGAGCCACTGCGCCTGGCCCAGGAATCTGCGTTTTAAATGTGCTCTCTAGATCTTTCACATGAGCACTAAAGTTCAGATCCTTAGCTGGTGTTCTTGCTCCATTGTGTTTTTTTCCAATCGTTTTTGTAATATTCTTTCTCAGGTTCTAGATTTTTCGTGCCATTCTTTCAGTGAGAACATGGTATGGCTCCTTTGGATCACCTCATTCTGTTTAGACCTATCCCTTGATGGTGAAAGGCCTTCCCTCTGTCTTTCCAGTGCTATCTCGCTATCTCACTAGCCCTGTTCCCAACTCATCAGTTGTCCACTTGGGTCAACATAAGATGCCCTCAAAGTGTACTCAGCAGAGCTTTGGAGCTTCTATAGAGGACCATCAGGGCTGCTACTGTGGGAGACAGGGTGGGAGATGGAGTTTTTAGGACCCTCTATTTCCATTCCAACCAGAGCTCCACTTGTGCTTCCACATAAAGTTTATTTGAAGATAAGACTCTGGTGTATAGAACAATTTTCTAAAAAGCATCATCCTAGATTAAATTTATTATGCCCCTTTCCTGTCTGCAAAGAGTTTATTTCCTTTGTGTAAAACTTCTCTCCTTCTGTATTAATCATGGTTTTAATTTTCTGTATCTTAAAGATGTTTTGATATGTTAAAAATCTTGCTGGCCAGGGAGAGACTGCCTCTCCCAGGTCTATGAAGCTCTTAGAGATAACAAAGGGCTCTGCTGGGCTTTGAGGACACCTTGTATATATAAAACCAACCAATCTGAGTCCACACCCCCAAACCTACACCTCTTAATCTAACTGTCACTGATCGAGCCAATATTTCTCTTGCTCTAAAGCAGCCCGGCAGCCAGGTAGCAGACTAGAAACCACCCCTATATCCCAGGTCTCACTGATGTTATTCAAACTAGCCAGTCCTAAACTGTTCACTCCACCCTGACTTCTGTTCACTCTGCCCTGCCTTGCCTTTCCTTCAAAACCCCTAATAAGGGCTCTGGCTTATGTTTTCTCCTTACTCCTTGCTCTCTCCTGACAACATTGGTGTTTTCTCACTGTGGCCAGGTGTCGTGTGTTTGCCCCCTTTTCTTGGGAAATGTGAGTAACACATTCTTCTTTCAATGGCATCAGCCTTTCCATGTTATAGTCAGTTATACCTCTATAAATTAAGTCTCAGGTAGATTTTAAAAAATCCTCGGCCGGGCACGTTGGCTCACCCCTGTAATCCCAACACGTTGGGAGGCACAGGCGGGTGGATCACGAGGTCAGGAGATCGAGACCATTCTGGCCAACATGGTGAAACCCCATCTCTACTAAAATTAGCCAGGTGCGGTGGCATGCAACTGTAATCCCAGCTACTCGGGAGGCTGAGGCAGGAGAATTGCTTGAACCCGGGAGGCGGAGGTTGCAGCGAGCCGAGATTATGCCACTGTACTCTGGCCTAAGCGGCAAAGCGAGACTCCATTGAAAAAAAAAAAATTTTTCTCTCACATTTAAGGCTTCCTTGTCAGCAATCAATAATTGCCAATCAAACTTCAAAACCTTCCTCGAGATGCAGCTGGATCCTGCTTAACCTGCCAGCCTCCAGGTTATCTTTAACATCCTGAGCTCAGGTGACCTCACTGCAAGCTCAGCCCTAAATTCTTAAATTATACTTGTCTCAGTTATTTATTTCATTTATTCAACAAATATTTATTGACCCACCACTATGTACCAGAACCTGCATTTGGCCCCAGAAACATGGTCTTGAACAAAATAGACAAAAATCCCTGCCCCCCAAGGAACTTATATCTTTGTGTGCATGACTTCCCCAAAGAGATTGTAAATTCCACAATAGGAAGTTGTTACCCTACTTGTTTTGCATTTTCCCATAGGACTTATTAAAGTAATTAATTACATTCATTACAGAAAACATAACATACATGACAAAGCCATTTCATGTCTGATTGTCAAAACTCAGAGTACAAGGATTTTATTTTCTGGCTATTTAAAAATCAATTATAAATAACACTTTCTGTAACTGCTTCCTGCCCATATCTCAGATTCTGTTTAGAATCAAAGACCCAAAATTTAGAGAGACAGAATAAACAACAATTATTTACTGTTTAATTCTGTAATCAAAATGATGTAATTACATTTTTCTCATATTTTCTTCTTAAGTATCTCTACTACCCTTATAAGAAGAGCGTACCTACATTCCCAAATTTGCCCAACAATTCATTTTACTTGCAAAAAGCACAAAGAGCTTTAAAAGGGGGAAATGTTACTCTCTCAGTTTCCCTCTTCCTCCTCTCAAGTTCAGAACACTTTTCTTTCTTACCTCACTGTCAATGTACTAAACATGAATTTTACCCACATATAACTCAGATATGACTTCTGATGTCCAGCAATGATGAGCTAACTTATTCAGACCAATTCTCTCACTGAAAATTAATAAAAATACTGAATAAAATATGTTTTAGTCTTTATTTAAAACATCAATATGCCAAAACATAAGTAAGGCACTATCAGGCCAAAACCAAGAATAAATGAGAGCATAGAAAAGTAGGCCAACCACTAGAAGCTGTTTCTATTCCAAAAGCATTTGCCTATTTGGACTCTGAAACTGAGCTATGGCTACAATGGATTCCTGGGGTGAGGCAGATGGAAATCACATCCCAAGGCCCACCAAAAGTGGAGAATATGACAGGACAATCCCATATTAAACTGGAACACAAAAGGCCACACCAGAGGTAAGCCCATTCCCTCCCATCATGCTCAGACAACTACAGAAAGAATTGTTTTAGCTCAGCACAAAGCAGGGCAGAAGAAAAAGAAAAAGGAAATCCAGCCCTGAAAGGCTATAACCATAGGAATATTTGAAGCCCAGATGTGCAGCCTCAAATTTGTACTACTGCCAAAAATCTAGTTTAGAGTACCAGAATGACATTATACCTAATTCTCTAAAAGAAGAAAATACAAACCTCTTCCAGAGGAAGGTATCTTCCTTTTAGTAGGTCTTTGAGAATCCTCAGAAATACATTTTCGAGTGCTGCAAGTAACACAGAATCAAAGATAGCCAAGCACACAAAGAAACAAGGCACCATGAGCAAGAACCAGCAGACAGCAAAATCAGACATTTGCAGACTTAAGATACTGGAATTACCACACTCAGATTATTAAAGAAAAATGTTTATTATATTGAAAGGAATTTTTAAAGCTCAAAGATACAGAAAGGCACAAGAATCTATAAAAATTGTCAAAGCAATTCTTAAAAAGAGGCAAATAGCTCTAGAAACTAAAAACATAATAATCCATATGATACATTTTTTTTCTATAATTGAACTTAGCTCCTGAGCCCTTATTTCTGCTGATAATGGAAGTGACAAATGTGTTCATGATTAAAGGTAACTCAGTCACCTCCAGATTAAACTCTGTCTCTTTTGGGTAAATGATAACTTAGTAGGCAGTAACTTAGAACTAATCTAAGTTCCAGGGTCTAGCACATCCTTGGAGGGCAGTTTGGTTTGGGAGGTCTTCTGTTCTCTGCTCGGTACAAACCCTGCTTTCTTTCATTCTTAGGCATTTATTGGCCTCTTTCCTCACTGCACCCACTACAGAAGTGCCCACACTCCCTTGATAACTCCTGTCAATCTCAACTATAAGACTTCTTTATGTCCTCTGATTTGTATCTAGTCCTAGCCTGTACTTCTAGAAAACATGGAAAATTTTCACCGGCTGGGCTACCCTCTGGAGTCACAGCATGGACTGCCTCAGGTTATAAAGCCCTATCTAGGAAGCTATATTTTCTCAGACAGAAAGTGGGAGAAAAATTCCCTCTATAATCAGTTCCACAAACTTATCTGTGTGTTTTTTCTTTCACAATCCCTCTCCTCTCCCCACCAACACTCAACCAAAATAGTAAAAAAGAGCTCTTTTTCTTCTCCTCTCGCTCTCTGTCAAATTTCTTACCCATCTCCAAAATGATTCTGTCCCCTCTCTGAATGGAAAGAAAATATTATATGTTTATTGAATAATTCTTTCTGTTTTATGTTTATTGTATAAACTCTGTGCTCTGAGACCTGCAGGCTTTGTTTTGATATTCAAGATTTTGGAACAAAAAACAAACAAATAATAACCTCCTCACCCCTGCAAAAAACATTTCTCTCATTCAGAACTTTGCTCTCAGAGTTGAAAGATCTCACTTTGAAAACCCTCTCTTTTTTGTCTATTTTTTATATACTTTAAGTTCTGGGATACATGTGCAGAACATGCAGGTGTGTTACACAGGTATACAGGTGCCATTGTGGCTTGCTGCACCCATCAACCCATCAATTACATTAGGTATGTCTCCTAGTGTTATCCCTCCCCTTGCCCCTCACTCCCCGACAGGGTCCGGTGTGTTATGTTCCCCTCCCTGTGCCCACATGTTCTCATTGTTCAACTTCCACTTATGAGTGAGAACATGTGGTGTTTGGTTTTCTGTTTCTCTGTTAGTTTGCTGAGAATGACGGTTTCCAGCTTCATCCATGTCCCTGCAAGGACATGAACTCATTCTTTTTTTATGGCTGCATAGTATTCCATGGTGTATATGTGCCACATTTTCTTTATTCAGTCTAACATTGATGGGCATTTTGATTGGTTCCAAGTCTTTGCTATTGTGAATAGTGCTGCAGTAAATGTACGTGTGCATGTGTCTTTATAGTAGAATGATTTATAATCCTTTGGGTATAATCCCAGTAATGAGATTGCTGGGTCAAATGGTATTTCTAGTTCCTTGAGGAACAGCCACACTGTCAGTCACAATGGTTGAACTAACTTATACTCCCACCAACAGTGTAAAAGCATTCCTATTTCTCCACATCCTCTCCAGCATCAGTTGTTTCCTGACTTTTTAATGATCGCTATTCTAACTGGCATGAGTTGGTATCTCATTGTGGTTTTGATTTCCATTTCTCTAATGACCAGCGATGATGAGCTTTTTTTTCATAGGTTTCTTGGCCACATAAATGTCTTCTTTTGAAAAGTGTCTGTTCATATCCTTTGCCGACTTTTTGATGGGTTTTTTTCTTGTAAATTTCTTTAAGTTCCTTGTAGATTCTGGATATTAGCCCTTTGTCAGATGGATAGATTGCAAAAATTGTCTCCCATTATGTAGGTTGCCTGTTCACTCTGATGATAGTTTCTTTTGCTGTGTGGAAGCTCTTTTGTTTAATTAGATCCCATTTGTCAATTTTGGCTTTTGTCGCCATTGCTTTTGGTGTTTTAGTCATGAAGTCTTTGCCCATGCCTATGTCCTGAATGGTACTGGCTAGGTTTTCTTCCAGGATTTTTATGGTTTTAGGTCTTACGTTAAAATATTTAATCCATCTTGAGTTAATTTTTGTATAAGGTGTAAGGAAGGGATCCAGTTTCAGTTTTTTTGCATATGGCTAGCTCGTTTTCCCAACACCATTTATTAAATAGGGAATCCTTTCTTCATTGTTTGTATTTGTCAGGTTTGTCAAAGATCAGATGGTTGTAGGTGTGTGGTGTTATTTCTGAGACCTCCATTCTGTTCCATTGGTCTATATATCTGTTTTGGTACCAGTACTATGCTGTTTTGGTTGCTGTAGCCTTGTAGTATAGTTTGAAGGCAGGTAATGTGGTGCCTCCAGCTTTGTTCTTTCTGCTTAGGATTGTCTTGGCTGTATAGGCTCTTTTTTGGTTCCAAATGAAATTTAAAGTAGTATTTTCTAATTCTGTGAAGAAAGTCAGTGGAAGCTTGCTGGGAATACCATTGAATCTATAAATTACTTTGGGCAGTATGGCCATTTTCACAATATTGATTCTTCCTAATCATGAGAATGGAATGTTTTTCCATTTGTTTGTGCCCTTTCTTATTTCCCTGAACAGTGGTTTGTAGTTCTCTTTGAAGAGGTCTTCACATCCCTTGTAAGTTGGATTCCTATGTATTTTATTCTCTTTGTAGCTATTGTGAATGGGTGTTTGCTCATGATTTGGCTCTCCATTTGTCTATTATTGGTGTATAGGAATGCTTGTGATTTTTGCACATTGATTTTGTATCCTGAGACTTTGCTGAAGTTGCTTATCGGCTTAAGGAGTTTTGGGGCTGAGATGATAGGGTTTTCTAAATATACAATCACGTCATCTGCAAACAGAGATAATTTGACTTCCTCTCTTCCTATCTGAATACCCTTTATTTCTTTCTCTTGGCTGATTGCCCTGGCCAGAACTTCCAATACTATGTTCAATAGGAGTGGTAAGAGAGGGCATCCTTGTCTTGTGCCAGTTTTCAAAGAGAATGCTTCCAACTTTTGCCCATTTAGTATGATATTGGCTGTGAATTTGTCATAAATACCTCTTATTATTTTGAGCTATGTTCCATCAATACCTAGTTTATTTAGTGTTTTTAGCATGAAGGGGTGTTGAATTTTACTGAAGGCCTTTTCTTCATCTATTGAGATAATCATGTGGTTTCTGTCATTGATTCTGTTTATGTGATGGATTACGTTTATTGATTTGCATATGTTTAACCAGCCTTGCATCCCAGGAATGAAACTGACTTGATCATGGTGGACAAGCTTTTTGATGTGCTGCTGGATTTGGTTTACCAGTATTTTGAGGATTTTCACATCGATGTCCATCAGGGATATTGGCATGAAATTTTCTTTTTTGTTGTGTCTCTGCCAGGTTTTGGTATCAGGATGATGCTGGCCTCAAACAATGAGTTAGGGAAGAAACCTTCTTTTTCTATTGTTTGGAATATTTTCAGAAGAAATGGTACCAGCTCCTTTTCATACCTCTGGTAGAATTCGGCTGTGAATCTGTATGGTCCTGGACTTTTTTTGGTTGGTAGGCTATTAATTACTGCCTCAATTTCAGAACTTGTTATTGTTCTGTTCAGGGATTCGACTTCTTCCTGGTTCAGTCTTGGGAGGGCATATGTGTCCAGGAATTTATCCATTTCTTCTAGATTTTCTAGTTTATTTACACAGAGGTGTTTATAGTATTCTCTGATGGCAGTTTGTATTTCTGTGGGATCAGTGGTGATCTCCCTTTTATCATTTTTTATTGTCTATTTGATTCTTCTCTCTTTTCTTCTTTATTAGTCTGGCTAGCAGCCTATTTTGTTAATCTTTTCAAAAAACCAACTCCTGGATTCATTTATTTTTTGAAGGGTTTTTAGTATCGCTATATCCTTCAGTTCTGCTCTGATTTTAGTTATTTCTTGTCTTCTACTAGGTTTTGAATTTGTTTGCTCTTGCATCTCTAATTCATTTAATTGTGATGTTAGTGTGTCAGTTTTAGATCTCTCCCACTTTCTCCTGTGGGCGTTTAGTGCTATAAATTTCCCTCTAAACACTGCTGTATCTGTGTCCCAGAGATTCTGGTGCATTGTGTCTTTGTTCTCATTGGCTTCAAAGAACTTATTTATTTCTGCCTTAACTTCATTATTTACCCAGTCGTCATTCAGGAGGAGGTTGTTCAGTTTCCGTTTAGTTGTGCAGTTTTGTGTGAGTTTCTTAATCCTGAGTTCTAATTTGATTGCACTGTGGTCTGAGAGACTGTTATGATTTACATTCTTTTGCATTTGCTGAGGAGTGTTTTACTTCCAATTATGTGGTTGATTTTAGAATAAGTACTATGTGGTGCCGAGAAGAATGTATATTCTGTTGATTTCAGGTGAAGAGTTCTGTAGATGTCTATTAGGTCTGCCTGGTCCAGAGCTGAGTTCAAATCCTGAATATCATTGTAAATTTTCTGTCTTATTGGTCTAATATTGGCAGTGGGGTGTTAAAGTCTCCCATTATTATTGTGTGGGAGTCTAAGTCTCTGTAGTTTTCTAAGAACTTGCTTTATAGATCTGGATGCTCCTGTAATTGGTGCATATATATTTGGGATAGTAAGCTCTTCTTGTTGCATCAATCCCTTTACTGTTATGTAATGCTCTTCTTTGTCTTTTTTGATCTTTGTTGGTTTAAAGTCTGTTTTATCAGAGACTAGGATTGCAACCCCTGCTTTTTTTTTTTTTTTTTTTTTTTTTTTTTTTTTGCTTTCCATTTGCTTGTTAAATATTCCTCTATCCCTTTATTTTGAGCCTACATGTGTCTTTGCATGTGATATGGGTCTCCTGAAAACAGCACACTGATAGGTCTTGATTCTTTTCAATTCATGAGTCTGTGTCTTTTAATTGGGTAGTTTAGCCCACTTACATTTAAGGGTAATATTGTTATGTGTAAATTTGATCCTGTCATTTTGATTCTAGCTAGTTATTTTGCCCATTAGTTGCTGCAGTTTCTTCATAGTGTCAATGGTCTTTACATTTTGGTTTGTTTTTGCAGTGACTGGTACCAGTTTTTCCTTTCCATGTTTAGTGCTTCCTTCAGGAGCTCTTGTAAGGCAGGCCTTGTGATGACAAAATCCCTCAGAGTTTGCTTGTCTATAAAGGATTTTATTTCTCCTTCATTTACGAAGCTTAGTTTAGCTGGATTTGAAATACTAGGTTGAAAATTCTTTTCTTTAAGAATGTTGAATATTGGCCCCCACTCTCTTCTGGCTTGCAGGGTTTCTGCAGAGAGATCTGCTGTTAGTCTGATGGGCTTCCCTTTGTGTGTAACCCGACATTTCTCTCTGGCTGCCCTTAACATTTTTTCCTTCATTTCAACCTTGGTGAATCTGATTATGTGTCTTGGGGTTGCTCTTCTTGAGGAGTATCTTTGTAGTCTTCTCTGTATTTCCTGAATTTGAATGTTGGCCTGTCTTGCTAGATTGGGGAAGTTCTGCTGGATAATATCCAGAAGTGTGTTTCCAACTTGGTTCCATTCTCCCCATCACTTTCAGGTACACCAATCAAATGTAGATTTGGTCTTTTCACATAGTCCCATATTTCTTGGAGGCTTTGTTCATTCCTTCTCATTATTTTTTCTCTAATCTTGTCTTCACACTTTATTTCATTAAGTTAATCTTCAATCTCTGATATCCTTTCTTCTGCTTGATCAGTTTGGCTATTGATACTTGCGTATGTTTCATGAACTTCTCATGCTGTGTTTTTCAGCTACATCAGGTCATTTATGTTCTTCTCTAAACTGGTTATTCTAGTTAACAATTCCTCTAACCTTTTATCAAGGTTCTTAGCTTCCTTGTATTGGAAAGCCTTCTTTTTAAACTCAAAGCTAAGAGTCTGACTGTTCTCACTGTTCTGTTTGTATTTCTCTCAGGCTGATGGCAAAGGGAGACTACTAAGAAGGAACAATACATCCAATAATATTTCAAAATATTATTCTGCTGCATGAACAACTTTTAATCTAGTTCCTACAAAAAGAAAACATGTTTAACAGAAATATTTGTTGTAACAAAATCATCCTGGGACCAAAGAAAATGTGAGACCCATAGAGTTTTGTTATGTAAGGATTTCATCAGTTCATGGGTTTCAAGAGCAGGTCTCTGGCAAACTGAATTAATTTACCATGCACTTCTCACAGGTCAGAAATAGTGTTATTGCAATAACTGTAGATTTTGAATAAAGACATATTTACCTTGACTAGTAGCTATAAAGATAGAATGAAACCTTTTCAAATCTCAAAATTAAGAGTACTCTACTGACACCAGCAAGAGTGATTGTATCACACCCGAATATCAGTAGGAAGGAGCTGTTTTTAATGAGAATTGATGCTGTAAATTGACAATTCAAAAATGACTCAGCATCTAAAAATAGTACAATATCTAATATTATTAAGAATAGTTTTAGTTTCATTGATGCAGAAACTGTTTTCACACAAAAGAATGCAAATTCTAAGATCTCTCTTTTTTTCAAGGATAAAATATATACATATATGTATATATGCAAGGAGAGTAAATGAAATCTGCCGACTTTATATTTGGAAGGAAATTCAGAGACGATTTTCCTGCCAGCAGTCTTGGATGTAGACCAAGCAGATAAAGTTATCAGAAAGGATTAATTGGATCCTGATCCATACGTAATTGAGCTGCCACTTTGGTACACTGGCTATTAATGTTTTAGATGGAAGACAATAGTGTCTCTTTCAGCTAGAATTGAAATGTCTATAAGACAAACTGGAGAAAGCATTAAGAAAACACCAAAACACCCATGGTTTTATTTGCACATTCCTGATTGTGACTGTAGGTAGAGTTCACATCAGTTCTATGAAATCAGCATTTATTTTGTACACCTACCTGGAAAGCAAACAACAATGAAAATCCTCCAATTTCCAGGATGTAGAAAAATTCAGTATGTAGAAAAATTCACCAAGAGCTGAAATTTACAAAAGCAAAACTATAGAGTCTTCTTATTTTCTAAGATTTCAGTTAATAAGTTTTAGAAATTGTTTCAAAAAGTGAATATCCATTATTAAGTCATTTATAGAATGGTAGAGCTGAGAGTACGTGTGTTGTGAAGATCAGTGCTGTGGTTTCCACAGCAACTACAGCTCTGTCTGCTTGAATCCTTGCTTTGTACTTTATTCAGCCTGTGCTAGTAAATTTAGGCCCATGGTGAACATCTGTAGGTGAATGTAAGTGTGCACTCACCTATCGTGATAGGGTATTTCTCATAAGAACTAAGATTTCCTTCTTATTATGTCAAGATCTACTTAACATTTAAGCTTGGAATAAACACAACCTTAACAGGGCTTTCAAATCCCATGAGGTACTAAAATATTTTTGTAATAGAGATTGTAGGCCAGGTGAGGTGGCTCACGCTTGTAATCCCAGCACTTTGGGAGGCCGAGGCGGGCAGATCACCTGAGGTCAGGAGTTCAAGACCAGCCTGGCCCACATGGTTTCTACCAAAAATACAAAAATTAACTGGGCATGGTGGCGGGTGCCTAGAATCCCAGCCACTCGGGAGACCAAGGCAGGAGAATCACTTGAACCAGGAGGCAGAGGTTGCAGTGAGCTGAGATTGTGCCACTATACTTCAGCCTGACCAACAAGAGCAAAACTCTGCCAAAAAAAAAAAAAAAGAAACTATGACCAATGGCATATTTTAAAAAATTAAAGTATTGCATATTGGAATAATCCAAATCCCCTAAGTTTACAACTGAGCAACAACTCTGTCACTGATTCAAGAAAAGTCTTGTCTTGGGCCCATTAATTCCAGAAACTGGGCTAATAGAATAAGGAAATATTTCAGTTCAATTTGCCTTAAAACTACATATCTGGGGTTCCTGAAGCAGCACTTCAGTCCCTTCCAACTGAGCATCTCAATTACCTTATGATTCTCAATAAATTGGTTGATTGGGCTCATTGTATCTGTCATACCAGGTCCCAATGCTTGACTGATTGCTGAGTAGTGCAATTAACAGGTTGAGTTATTTAGAAGACTTGTCCCCACCATGGAAGACAAGCTCCACCCCAACTACTCTAGAGCTTCTTGCTCCACTGTTTTCTATGGCAAGATTTTCTTCTAAACGAAATCATCATCTGCATGTTTGGTGTTCATTTATTAATAGATCCAATGAATATTTACAGAGTGCCTACCATGTGCAGGGGACTGTGCTGTCACTAGAGGTCCTATGCTGACCCTGTGACTAAACACCTTGAATGGCTTCTAATAAGGACACATAGCCTAGTGAACAGTGTTAGAGAAGATTTTCAATCAGGCCATTCTCAGTGACCAAAACTCTTAAAATGGCTATGAAATGCTCACCGCCAGCTTTTCCTCTTCCATTACAGGCTTTCTCACATGGTCCTGCCCTACGATTGACCCTTCCTCCTGTGTCTTCCCTACTCTCTTCTTGCATTGCTGTTAGCATATAAATTGCCATTTGATCCCCACTCTCACTCTGATCCTCCGTTCCTCCTTCTGACTCCTAGAAGCACTTAGCTGCTCCATCTCATATCTAGTTACTTTTTTCTCCACCTTCATCTCTCTTCTCACTGAGGATTTTGAAGAGATCAAGACTCAGGGAGAATCAAGGCACCATATGGCTTTTGTCTTTGAACAGTTCAGGGCTTAATACGGTACAATAAATTCATTTGGGACTTGGATTTGCACCTTGGCTACATACTGGTTAAAAAAGTTGTATAGTACTGCTGTGAGGATCTAGTCACTATTTGTCCCATTGCTTCTAGTGGTAAATGTTTCCATGTTCCTTACAGACCATTTACTTTCTTCATTTTCCCCTAAGCCAGCCTGAATTCTCAGTGAAGAGATCACTATCCATATAATCACCTGAACCAGAAACCTAGAGTTGATCCAAGGCCCTTCCTGCTCACTAACCTTCTTCATCCACTCCTTCACCAAGCCGTATGGGTCTGTCCTCACTGTCACTGCCTTATGTAGGTTCTTATCACTTCTGGCCTGACTTATTGCCCTACCCCAACCCCCGCCACTTCGTTGAGTAGTCAAACCTACCAACACCCATCACCAAACATCACATTGCTGCTGCCATTGGTACCCATCAAATTCATCTCTCGCTATGCAACTTATCACATTTTTTTCCCAAAACATATGTCACTTCATGTTCTGAATCCCCTTAGCTTTCAGAATAATGTTCAAACTCCTTGGTTTATAACGAATGGTTTACGGGCAGGTGCTACCCACATTTGTGGCTTCCTTTTCCACCACCCTACCATCCATCCATGCAATCTCTATGTCACCCATATAGAACAGTGTGTAGCTCCTGTAACCCCTGCTACTGATTCACACCTCCATTATTTCACATACACTGACTGTTTTCTCTACTTGGAATGCCCCTCTTTCTGTGAATAGTGAAGTTAACTCTTACTGCTCTTATTAGTCCCTCAAACTCAGTTTGCCATGTGTCACCCACTGTGCTGAGAGCAGTACATGTATTCCTTGAATCCCAACTCCAACTTAGGTGCCCTTCATTTGGGTTCCATAGCTTTCTAAATACCTCTACTAGAGCATCTGCCATAAATCACGTATTTATTTTGTCAGTTTCATTTATTCATTCAACAAATATTTATTACTATGTGTCCTACAATAGTGGGCAATTTAGATAGTTTTTCTACTTTCTGGTTCTTACAGGCTAGCAGGGAGAAAGACAACTGAGAAGTAACAATAACGGATCATAGGTGGTAAAGTAAAAGATTCTGTGGGTGTCAGGATTCTTAAGACAATCCAGGAGGTCAGGAAAGGCTTCCTAAGGGAGCCATCCTTCAGTTGAGCCTGACGCATGTACCAGGAAAAGAGATCAGCCTATTAAAGGCCTAGAAATGAGAGAGCACATGCATGGGCCCTCTCTTCAGGTAACTGAAATAAGTTTATTATGAATGGAGAAAGGCAGGGCACCGGCAAGACGGCAAGATGGAGCAGTCACAGCAGTGCTGGCTAGTGGAAGGCTGTAAAAGCCTTGTCTAAGGAGTCAGATTTGTTTATCCCTAAAACAATGGAAAGGCCATTGAACAATTTTAAGAAGGGTAGTGACATGGTCAGACTTGCCTTTTAGAGTGGTCACTGTGGCTGCCCGTTGGAGATGCAGGGAGGCTGATTGGGACACTGTTACTAATCCAAGTGAGAGATGCTAGTGGGCTGGACTAGATAGTACCAGTAGGAAAGAAGAAATGCAGAGAAACTTTAGAGCTGCCTACAAGGTAGAATGAACAGGATTTGTTGACTTATTAGGAAAAAAGACAAGAGGGAGAAGAAAGACTAAAGGATAATCCAGAATATTTAGATTTAGGTAGTTTTGGGTGCCATTCCTGTAACTGGGAATTTTTGGATGGAGAGAGGGGTAGTTTTGAGAGAAAGATGATAAGCTCGGTTTAGGACATGTTGATTCTGAAGTGCCTTTTAAAACAAGTAGAGTTAGTTTTCCAGTAGGTATCTGAATATGCATGGATCTAGGGCCAAAGGACACAATAGACACAGGTCTGGAAATTTGAAACTCGTTATCATATAGATTGTAATTAAGTGGATGGATATAATCCCATTAAACTATAGGTTGAGTGAGGCAAGGGCCATACATTATTTATCTCTGCATCTCCAGGGTTGAATACTATTTCTGGAACGGAGTAGGTGCTTTGGTAATTTTATTGAGTTTAATGAATATTAACTAATTAACAGTGTGAAATACAATCACATTTAATTTGAAAATCTTCCTTAATATAAAATATTGGAATACAAAAATTGTGTGGTATTGATATGCATCAACAATTGAGAAGTAACAATAATGGATGATAGGTAGTTTTCAGAAAAGTGATATTGAACTGGATAATCTAAAAAAAATGTTGGGCAGAATAATAACTACTTTGAAGACAAATGAAATGCATTTCACTTGTACAAATTAAAGCATAGTTACAGTCCAAAAATTACAAAGCAGATTGCAAGTGCTATTTTATCATCATTTGTACAGTGTGATGGAGCAATTAAAATGTGATATATGTATTTGTCTATGCATAATAATTAGCAAGAGATAAAGAGATTAGAAGGATAGTTAAAGAAAAACCAAAAATGAGCAACCTTTCAGCCATGCATTTGGCACCACACACATCTGCTTTCGGCAACAGCCTGTCATGGTGACTTGCTTTTCATTTTCCACTAGTTCCCCTCACAGAGCTTATATGTGGGGATGAAACAAAACTCTTCTTGTGTATTATCATGGTAATTTTATAATTATATTCAAAGGAAATTCTTTGAATCTTTTTATTCTTTTATTGGAAATAACATTTAAATGTGGGAATACATTCCCTGAGACCAAACAGTGTCTGCCAGCAATGGTAATAAATATCAGTTCCACTCTTCAAAGAAAGGATATGTTCCCCAGTACATTTCAAGCATGTCTTTTTTCCCCTCTCTTGAATAAATTTTTGTTGATTCTTTCATTTCATCAAAATACCTAGAAAGTACAAGTACCACCCAGAAATTGTTCTTCTGAATTTTGGCATGTAATCCATCATTTGTGCATGGCCGAAAGATAAATTTCAAGTGAGTCATTACTACCAGTGCATTGTGGCAGAAAACATCCTGGCCAAAGGTAGACATGGGTTCGCATTGCAATGCACTTGCTTCATACGTACAGAAGATCCCTCAACCTCTCTAGGTCTTATTTGTCTCAACTGTAAAATGAGGAATTGAATTTAGTTACTTTTTATTTTTATTTTTTTTTCTTGAGGCAGAGTCTTGCTCAGTCACCCAGGCTGGAGTGCAATGGCATGGTCTTGGCTCACTGCATCCTCCACCTCCTGAGTTCAAGCAATTCTCATGCTTCAGTCTCCCGAGTAGCTGGGATTACAAGCTACAGGCATGCACCACCATGCCTGGCTAATTTTTGTGTTTTTGGTAGAGACAGGGTTTCTCCATGTTGACCAGGCTGGTCTCAAACTTCTGGCCTCAAGTGATCTGCCTGCCTTGGCCTTCCAAAATGCTGGGATTTACTTACTTCTAAGACCACTTCTAGCTCTATGATCTTATTCTATCCTCGAAAACATTTTATTACTTTGTGTAGACTTTATTAAATTTGACTTTGCTTTATTATTTTATGTTCTCCATTAATTACCAAAATTTTATGTACTATGTCTGTGCCCAGTGGAAGCTAAAGATCCAGGAACACAACATGAGAATATGCTAACACTCATAATAATGTTTCTATTCTTTGGGCATTTACTACACGTCAGTCATTAACCTAGGCATTTGCTCTGTCACATTTAATATTCATGACAACCTTATGTAATAAATATTTATATCCCCATTTTACAAACTATGAAATTGGGACTTGTATAGATTGGTAACTTGACAGAAAGTGCTCTTGGTGAATTTCAACCCTAGATCTGCCAGCTCCAGAGCCTGTGCTTTTAACCATTATGTTATATCTGGATTTCTGGCTGGATCTCTCTCCGAGGGTTGGAGCAAACCCAGTAGACACAGGTAACATCCAGGAAGGAGTGTTGAGTGAAGTCATCCAGGATGTTTATCCACAAAATGCAGACCTGAGAGGTGACCAAGGAAGGGAGAACCAAGATTATGCTGGAGAGCTGCACGAACTGTGGTTGTAAGGCTGCAGGAAGTATCACATCCACACAGGGAGAGGCAAGGATGGACATGGGAAGATGAGCAGTGACATTGGTAGCCTGGAGAATCTTAGCTTCTTAGTACTGGATCTTAGCAGAATTCTCTCCAAGTCTTCATCACTAAGGTGAGGTATGACAGGATTACGTGAAAATTCTCCTTCAAACATTATCTAGTGATGGCATAAGAAAATACAGTGAGAGTATCTTTAAGATACCCTTTAAGAAACAGGTGGCAAGTAGTTTGTGCTAGAGCTTCTCCCAGTGACTCATGCAAGGCACAATAGAAAGGCTTTCCAAGTTAGGCAAAGAAGGAAAGGAGAGAAGGAGAAAGTATACTAGGAAGAGACCTCATGTGCCTGAAAATTATAACTAGGAAGATACAATGGGTGCAATTGGTGGTAATGTTCTATAATACCAGGCCATCTCATTTCACAGGGTGCAGACCTCAGAGGTAACCATACCCACCATTTAGAAAGTTTTCTACCTTAATAAAATGGGACGTTGTCACATCAGAAGTACATGAATTGCTTTCACCAGACACAATCGGCTCTTATAAAGTCTTCTTGCTTAAACGATTGAATCTAACCCTAATCTAACCTCCACATAATGATCAGTTTACAGTATACACAGGTGATAGAGAAACAAGCTAAGTGACACACAAATGAAGCACTTGGGCAAATCCTATATTCTATAGGACAAGTGATGTAGTTTCTCCAAAAATAAATTACCCAGTTTCTCCAGCAAATTAATGGCATGAAATAAGGGGAGATAGATTATAGAATGAAATACACTTAATAGATATTAACGTAAAAATCAATAGTTGGTGTAATAATAAAACTTCTAGTAATTTCTCCTAAGTAAACAATTAGAGAAGCGAGTACAGATGTATGTAGGTGAGTGTTCAATGCTTTATTGTTTGTAGTGGTAGAAAAAGATGCAGTTTGGTCTGGGTGCAGTGGCTCGTGCCTGTAATCCAAGAACTTTGGGAGGCCGAGGGTGGTGGATCACCCAAGGTCAGGAGTTCAAGACCAGCCTGACCAATATGGTGAAACCCCGTCTTTACTAAAAATATGAAAATTAGCTAGGCATGGTGGCATGTGCCTGTAGCCCCAGCTACTTGGGCAACTAAGACAGGAGAATTGCTTTAACCCAGGAGGCAGAGGTTGCAGTGAGCCAAGATCATGCCACTGCACTCCAGCCTGGAGTGACAGAGCGAGATTTCATCTCAAAAAAAAAAAAAAAAACAAAAACAGAAAAAAAAAGAGAGAGATGCAGTTCTGAGACAGAAAAATAAATTAAGGTGGGGGGAACGCAAGTTACAGGCAGTAGGTATGGTATGTCATGTCATGGCATGGTGTGATGTGATGTGGTATGGTAATCAGAAAACCTAGATTTTAATGTGCTTGGGCAAATTAACCTCTCTAAGACTCAGTTTCCTGAGGATGATTAAAGTTCCTATCTGATAGGGATGTTATGAGATTAAATAGGATAATATTAAGTACAAGGCCTGGCAGAATAAACATTCAATATATCCTTCCAGAATATACACCAGACTCTTGAGAATGATCATCTCTATCTACAGAAGGAACTATGGTGAACTTTTTTACCCTTTCTGTTTTAAATTCCCTTTCATTGTCATTCAATTCTAACATTTTTGTCTTTTTCATTAGGAGTGTATGTGCATCCTTTTTTATAGTTAATAAACTTTATTTTTTTAGAGCAGTTTTCTATTCATAGCAAAACTGAGCACAAAGTACAGAGTTCCTATATACCCCCTACCCACTACAGGCACAACTTTCCCTACTATTAACAGTGTATCCTTTTTAAACCATGAGTTTTTAGGCGTGATTTTAAATTCTCAAAGAAATAGGTACTTTTAACTGCTAATTTGATATGTAATTGCAAAGTCATCAAAGAAAATGGTTTGTGTGATCTTGATTCTTTAAGAACTTATATTTAAACTTTTATTTTCCTTTATAATGTAATACATGGTAAATATGTAAAAAGACAGCATATTTTCTGTATACTGGGTCCTACATATTTTCTGTGTGATCTGTTGTTTTTTATATATACTTTTAAATGTTGGATCACAATCATGTATATGTCCATTTTTCTTGTAATTTGTCTTATAATTTTCTTAGATTTTCAAGGCTGTGTAGTGGCCTTCTTAATCCTCAGTGACCTTTTTCTTCTTTTCTTTATATTCTATTTTCTCATGCAAATAGTTTACATGAGAAAAAGGCACCATGAGGGAAAGAGTAATAGAAGCGATTGGGCAGACTTCAAGCAATATGAGTCAGAATAGTATAGTGGTTACTAGCATGTTCTTTGAATGAAGACTGATCTGGATTGAAGTCCAAGCTCCAAAGCTTGCTCTCAATTTACTCATCTGTAAAATGTAGCTGATGATCATTGTACCTACCCCAATACAAATCTACACTTTTGAGGTACCCTGGGGTATAGGTTGGGGTATTGCAGAATCTTGACGAATTTCCTGAAAGTTCTAACTGGGAAATAAATCCATTTGACATAAATCCACGTATGAAAAATACATAAGCTTGAGAGAGTTTACTTACTTGTAGTAATGAAAAGGGAATTATTTCATTATTTTATTTTTTTATTATACTTTATGTTCTAGGGTATATGTGCACAATGTGCAGGTTTGTTACATATGTATACATGTGCCACGTTCTTGTGCTGCACCCATTAACTCGTCATTTACATTAGGTATATCTCCTAATGCTATCCCTCCTCCCTTCCCACACCCCACAACGGGCCCCGGTGTGTGATGTTCCCCTTCCTGTGTCCAAGTGTTCTCATTGTTCAATTCCCACCTATGAGTGAGAACATTCATTGTTTGGTTACCTGTTCTTGCAATAGTTTGCTGAGAATGATGGTTTCCAGCTGCATCTATGTCCCTACAAAGGACATGAACTCATCCTTTTTTATGGCTGCATAGTATTCCGTGGTGTATATGTGCCCCATTTTCTTAATCAAGTCTGTCATTGATGGACACTTGGGTTTGTTCCAAGTCTTTGCTATTGTAAATAGTGCCGCCACAATAAACATATGTGTGCATGTGTCTTTATAGCAGCATGATTTATAATCCCTTGGGTATATATCCAGTAATGGGATGGCTGGGTCAAATGGTATTTCTAGTTCTAGATCCTTGAGGAATCGCCACACTGCCTTCCACAATGGTTGAACTAGTTTACATTCCAACCAACAGTGTAAAAGTGTTCCTATTTCTCCACATCCTCTCCAGCATCTGTTGTTTCCTGACTTTTTAATGATCATCATTCTAACTGGTGTGAGATGGTATCTCATTGTGGTTTGATTTGCATTTCTCTGATGGCAAGTGATGATGAGCATTTTTTCATGTGTCTGTTGGCTGCATAAATGTCTTCTTTTGATAAGTGTCGGTTCATATCCTTTGCCCACTTTTTGATGGGGTTGTTTGTTTTTTTCTTGTATATTTGTTTGAGTACTTTGTAGGTTCTGGATATTAGCCCTTTGTCAGATGAGTAGATTGCAAAAATTTTCTCCCATTCTGTGGGTTGCCTGTTCATGCTGATGGTAGTTTCTTTTGCTGTGCAGAAGCTCTTTAGTTTAATTAGATTCCATTTATCAAGTTTGGCTTTTGTTGCCATTGCTTTTTGTGTTTTAGACATGAAGTCCTTGCCCATGCCTATGTCCTGAATGGTATTACCTAGGTTTTCTTCTAGGGTTTTTATGGTTTTAGGTGTAACATTTAAGTCTCTAATCCATCTTGAATTAATTTTCGTATAAGGAGTAAGGAAAGGATCCAGTTTCAGCTTTCTACTTATGGCTAGCCAATTTTCCCAGCACCATTTATTAAATAGGGAATCCTTTCCCCTTTTCTTGTTTTTGTCAGGTTTGTCAAAGATCAGATGGTTGTAGATGCATGCTATTATTTGTGAGGGCTCTGTTCTGTTCTATTGGTCTATATCTCTGTTTTGGTACCAGTACCATGCTTTTTTGGTTACTGTAGCCTTGTAGTATAGTTTGAAGTCAGGTAGTGTGATGCCTCCAGCTTTGTTCTTTTGACTTAGGATTGTCTAGGAAATGCGGGCTCTTTTTTGGTTCCATATGAACTTTAAAGCAGTTTTTTCCAATTCTGTGAAGAAAGTCATTGGTAGTTTAATGGGGATGGCATTGAATCTATAAATTACCTTGGGCAGAATGGCCATTTTCACGATATTGACTCTTCATATCCATGAACATGGTATGTTCTTCCATTTGTTTGTGTCCTCTTTTATTTCATTGAGCAGTGGTTTGTAGTTCTCCTTGAAGAAGTCCTTTACATCCCTTATAAGGTGGATTCCTAGGTATTTTATTCTATTTGAAGCAATTGTGATAAGTCCACCCATGATTTGGCTCTCCGTTTGTCTGTTATTGGTGTATAAGAATGCTTGCGATTTTTGCACATTGATTTTGTATCCTGAGACTTTGCTGAAGTTGTTTATCAGCTTAAGGAGATTTTGGGCTGAGACGATGGGGTTTTCTAAATATGCAATCATGTCATCTGCCATCAGGGACAATTTGACTTCCTCTTTTCCTAATTGAATACCCTTTATTTCTTTCTCTTGCCTGATTGCCCTGGCCAGAACTTCCAACACTGTGTTGAATAGGAGTGGTGAGAAAGGGCATCCCTGTCTTGTGCCAGTTTTGAAAGGGAATGCTTTCAGTTTTTGCCTGTTCAGTATGATATTGGCTGTGGGTTTGTCATAAATAGCTCTTATTATTTTGAGTTATGTTCCATCAATACCGAATTTATTGAGAGCTTTTAGCGTGAAAGGTTGTTGAATTTTGTCAAAGGCCTTCTCTGCATCTATTGAGATAATCATGTGATTTTTATCATTGGTTCTGTTTATATGAAGGATTACATTTATTGACGACATAGTGGAAGTAAAGCACTCCTCAGCAAATGTAAAAGAATGGAAATTATAATAAACTGTCTCTCAAACCAAAGTGCAATCAAACTAGAACTCAGGATTAAGAAACTCACTCAAAACCGCACAACTACATGGAAACTGAACAATCTGCTCCTGAATGACTACTGGGTACATAACGAAATGAAGGCAGAAATAAAGATGTTCTTTGAAACCAATGAGAACAAAGATACAACATACCAGAATCTCTGGGAGACATTTAAAGCACTGTGTCGATGGAAATTTATAGCACTAAATGCCCACAAGGGAATTATTTTTTTAAACTTTTCTAGCTAGAATAAAATCTCCGGTTGGCATAGTGTAATTGGTCATTGTTCCTGAATCACTGCTTCATCACCCCAGTTTTCAGAAGCACTAAACGAGATGGAGATAAAGAAGAAATTCCCCAAATTCTTCATTTCATTACGTGTTTCAGAGGCAGAAGGAAATCTCTCCTCAGTTATCATTTTGTGAGTAAATTTTGACTAAACCAAAGTAATCTATTAAGTCACTCATAATATTCCTAATACTCCAAGAAACTATTAATTGTCAAGATGATAACAGAATTTTACTCAATGCCTGTTCCCTTCACTTTCCTATGTAAATTAAGACCCTCTGGCCATCTCTTATTCCATGACAGTTCATAAAGCCAAGCCTAATCTTCTTCTGACAAAATACATCTGAAGAAGTGAGCTTCAAAGTCTAAGCTAAGAGCAAGAAGCTAAGATGAATTCTGAAAAGAAAAAAATGCGCTCTGAAAATAAGTTGTCCAGATTCCTCCTAGCAGGTTAATTTAGGATCTGATATTAGTTTCTCATTGAAATTTTCAGAAAATGAGTGAAGCATTTGAAACAGAAAGTGCAATTGTACTCATGCGTTTAATTTTCCGAGGTTCAACTATACCAACTTTATTATACAAGGTTTGCACATTTCAAAACTTTAAAACATTTTTTCCAGTCCAATAAAAGGGCTATTTTCAAGACCAAGATATAGCAAAAGTTTGTGATGACCTTTGAAACAAGTAGACCTATCAGTTAAAAGGTCAATGATATTCTTTCACTTGCATTTCCATTTATAAAATTGGCAATTCTTCCTTAAACAATTGTGAGCATAATTGACATAATACATACATTAGTTCTTTATCTACTTGTCATCCTCTGAGTGCTGAGGTGTAAAGGAGGAGGCTGTTATTAGGGATCTTGAGCTGAAATCATAGCATTGATCTTAATTCAGCCAAGTGATTAGAACCCAATGTGGTACCTTTCTGTTTAGACTGAAGCAGGTAAGAAGGGTCAGTCACAAAGAATCAAATGATTTAAGAACTTCATTTGCAGTACTAAGGAGCATCCCAGGGCACTTATAGATTGAATAAATAAAAACTCCATCAACAATTTACATTTGAAGAAAATTGTTTTTCCAAACTGTCTTCCATAAATATTCACCTTTCAAAAGCATTTTCCTCTTATTAACCCAAGAACACGTGGTAGAGGAAAAGTTGAAGTCATGCTTGACAGTAAGCGATATCTACCAAAGCCTGGTATGGAATTTTCCCAGGATTTGTAGCTGATATACCCTAGAGATATGGGTAAATTGTGTCACAAAAAACTGCAGAATTGAACTAGAGGTCCCACAGCAGGACATACCATAATATTTTAGGAAAAAAAACAAAAACAGATTCCCAAGCAATCTTACTTCTGGAGCCAACCCCGATACTTCTCTGCTTTCTCGTGCGCTGAAGCATCTCTGAGGCACCAGTGTCTCTCAGCATGATACAGTTCATTCATACCAGCAAGCATGTGGATGGCTTCCACTTAGGCTGTCAAGTTTTTATTCTTGTCAAGAAAGAAGAAACACAGGAGGCCGGGCACGGTGGCTCACTGCCTGTAATCCCAGCACTTTGAGAGGCCGAGACGGGGGGATCACGAGGTCAGGAGATGGAGACCATCCTGGCTAACACGGTGAAACCCCGTCTCTACTAAAATGCAAAAAAAATTAGCCGGGAGAAGTGGCGGGCGCCTGTAGTCCCAGCTACTCAAGAGGTTGAGGCAGGAGAATGGCGTGAACCCAGGAGGTGGAGCTTACAGTGAGCCAAGATCGAGCCACTGCACTCCAGCCTGGGCAACAGAGCGAGACTCCATCTCAAAACAAAAAACAAAAAACAAAAAACAAAAAAACCCAACAACAACAACAAAAATAAAACAAGAAACACAGGGATTCAGAGAACTTAAGTTCTTTCTTACATGATGAACTATATTTGGACAAAAGTCATTTCACTTGGTCTACAGGTTGTCGTTCTCCAAACATACTCTTCTTTCTCTTGCCTCTGTGTTTTGCAAATTCTGAAGCCTCTATCTCATATTTCCTCACTTGGTGAACTTCCTCTCATCCCCCCAATTAAAGTCCAAGGCTCACATCCTCTGAGAAGTCCTCCCTGACTCAAGGACCTTCCTTGTCTGCATCAGATAACCTTAAAGACTCTTTAAAGTAATCATTGTCTTATTTATCTATTTTGTCCACTACAGTTGAGTACAGGTGCCATGTCTTTCCTACACTGAGTGCTAAAGGTTAATCTGGGGCTCAGAAAACATGTTGAATGAATACATGAATATATCCATACTAAAATTGCACTAGACCAGGCACAGTGGCTCATGCCTGTAATCCTAGCACTTTGGGACGCAAAGGCGGATGAATTGCCTGAGCTCAAGAGTTTGAGACCAGCCTGGGAAACATGATGAAATCCTGTCTCTACTAAAATACAAAAAATTAGATGGGTGTGGTGGTGTGCACCTGTAGTCCCAGCTGCTCAGGAGGCTGAGACAGGAGAATTGCTTGAACCTGGGAAGCAGGGGTTATAGTGAGCCGAGATCACGTCATTGCACTCCAGCAATTTTTTTCTTAAAAAAAAAAAAAAAATTTACTAGAAGGTTAGCCCATTAGAACAAAGACTAGCTTGTTCATTATCAGAGTGTATCAATTCTGATAATTCCCAGGCACATGCTCTTTAAATAAGGAAAGTAGAAAAGCAAACATCCTGGCATTTAGTAGTCACTTAATAAATGGTTCTTGAATAAATGAGCATTTTTAATGAAAGAATATATCTTATATTAGGCAATTCCATTGAATATTAAAATGGGAATTTCCTTTAGACAAAATAATCTCGTCAACACCGAAAAACCTCCATTCAAAAGTGTTCAGATCATGTTATTGAAGCCAAAAGAATTCATGGCACAAATACAGATATAGCTTAGCAGCAACACGATTGTAACAATACAATATTTTCTTCCTTCCTTCCTTCCTTTCTCTCTCTCTCCCTTTCTTTCTTCTTTCTTTCTCTTTTTTTTTTTTTTTTTTTTTTGAGAGGGAGTCTCCCTCCTATTGCCCAGGCTGGAGTGCAATGGCACAATCTCAGCTCACTGCAACCTCTGCCTCCTGGGTTCAAGCAATTCTCCTGCCTCAGCCTCCTCAGTAGCTAGGATTACAGGCATGCACCACCACGCCCGGCTAATTTTTGTATTTTTAGTAAAGACAGGGTTTCACCTTGTTGGCCAGGCTGGTCTTGAACTCCTGACCTCAGGTGATCCACCTGCCTCAGCCTACCAAAGTGCTGGGATTATAGGCATGAGCCACCATGCCTGGCCAACAATACAATATTTTCAAAAATTAATTTTGGGTTTTTCTTTCCCAGCTTCCTTTTATGTGACCACATTGTCTTAAGGAAAGTAGAATGGTTACATGGAGAATAAAAGGGAATAAATAGTACATGTTTGGCTTTGTGGCTCTGAAGCATGCTTTTGAGAACCAAAGCACCATCTTGAGGGACTCCAGAGATCATGACATAGAAATAGAAAGAGATTAGATGAAGGACCAAGACCTCAGCTGGCAGATATAGATATATAGTGGCAGTCACGGTTCAGGGAAGTATAGTAATGAGCTCCAGTGCTCTCCCTTACCCTACAACTCATGAAAGACTTCACCCAAGTTTTGTCTTCTTTAGACTGTGTGTGCCCAGTCTAGGAGAGCTGGCAGATATAGAGACAGAACAGCACCTGGAGTCAGGGACAGGGGAGAGGAGAACCTGACCTAGAGTCACTCAGGGAAGAGGTTTGGTGGAGGTGAAGATGGTCAACATCAGAAGACCATGCAGAACTGTTGGAATTTGGTAGCAGGATGGATATGAGAATGCCTCTCTAAGGACATGACTCTTGATCAGGGATCCAAAGGATGTGTAGGAGCTATGTAGGAGCTTTCACGGGAAGCTGAGATAACTAATTATAGCTTGAAAGAGCACTACACACAGCATGGGGGGAGGGGCTATTTTGCTATCTCTTCTATTAATGGGTGTTCTTATGCCACCTGTGGTTTTTTCAGCCTAAGAACATTCACCTGTGTCCCAAGACTTTTTAGAACTCCATCTATACTGCCCCATATGAATATCCCACATTTCTCAATTGTCCAGGATACCCTTAAGCCTCTTGCCAGTCCCTTAAACATGGTGAATGAGAACTCCTGGCTTCTAGTGTGTCAAGGGGAACAGGGTGGTGTGGAAGAGAGAGGCATAGCACAGGTACTTAGGAAACACTGGACAGTGATCAAACTACCTCCATTACACATATTTTAAATGGAAGTTGAAATTGCAAACCCTGTATAAATTAGTGGTGACATTAAATTAGCAGAATGTTGGTTCAGAATCTAATAAATCTGGTCAGACCATATCTAATGTTGAGATATTTTCCTTGAATACCAAACATGAGGAACACACATTCAGAAGAATACAGACAGGATGATCATAGGAGAGTAGTCTAAAGCACTGGGCACACACAGTCTAAAGAAGACAAAACTTGGGTGAAGTCTTTCATGAGTTGTAGGGTAAGGGAGAGCACTGGAGCTCATTACTATACTTCCCTGAACCGTGACTGCCACTAGCAGTCAGACCGATACAAAACTGGAGTGTTCAAGATCAGTTGGTTGACCAGTTTGTTAGAATGGTGCCAAAGGACCTCTAAAGGGTGAGTGGGATAGTGAGCAGCTCGGATTACTTCTGACTCTAAGAATTTTTAATTCTATGAAATAAAGACAAAGGATTCATTTAATCAATTAACAAACATTTATTGAGCACTCGTTATGTGTCAGGCACTGTGTTAAGTGCTGGAGATGTAACGGAACCAAATGAGACATGGCCTCTCTCATGCGGCTTACAGTCTAGAGGAGAGAAGGGAGACAAAATAATCACACAAGCAAATAAAGTTTCGATGGTGGTAAGTGTTACAAAGGAGGAATGCACAGTGCTATGATAACTTTTATTTGGAGTATACCTGGACAGGAACGTGAGGATAGCTCTTTAAGTATATGACTCTTGATCAGGGATACAAAGGATGTGTAGGAGCTACCTCCTTCCCCTGTAGGGAAGAACGGTCAAGATGATTGAATAAAATATGCCTCATCAAAAGGTAATATGGCATAGTCATTAAAAGATAGAGCTGAATTCCATACCTTCCACATACGAATTGTGTGTCCTTAGGTAAGTTATTTAAGCTCTCAGCACTTAAGAGTTCTTATCTGCAAAATTAGGAAAATATATACTTCACAGGGTTAAGATTATTGAAGTAAGGGATGCAAAATGATTAGCCCAAGCCAATGTGTAGTGTTTATTAAACTTTGGTGATAATCCATAAATTGACATGAAATGACAATGACAAATTATTTATTGAAGATAGAGCAAGAATCTTTTAAACTACAAAACAGTACATTCTTGGATCCTGAAAATCTCAGCATTGAGGCTGGAATCATCAAATCATTAAGTAGGTAGTGTGAACCATAGTCCACAAATCTGTTGTGAACAATATCCCATAATTCTTCATTTTCCTTTGAACCTAATAAATATTACTCTTGCCTAGATCAGGAAACTTTTTCCGTAGATCAAAGAATTGTTCTAGATCGAGGAATGCAATCTCAATTATTGTTGGATTCCTTTGTCCCTCCTAATTTTCAGTTCATCAAGGTGGTGCCTAACAAATTCATTTTCCAAGATAGCTTCACTCCTTAACAGCAGGCAACTCACTTGACCAAGGTTTCTGTCCCTTTTTCATCTGAAGCAATCTCTCCTCTCTAGTATTTCTTCTCCTCTTCCTCCTTATCTCTCCCTCCCACTTCCTTCTCTCCTTCTATTCTTCTTCCATCTTTTCAAAATATCTCTGTCTCTCCCTATCTTCGAGAACAGGAAGCAAGTGTCTTTGATGGCCTAGGCTAGAGCAGTGCCTGACACAAGCCTGCTTTTATTCCCTTATCTGGTCCCACCCACATCCTACTGATTGGTCCATTTTACAGAGAGCTGATTGGTCTATTTTACAGAGAGCTGATTGGTCCGTTTTTGACAGAGTGCTGATTGGTGCATTTACAATCCCTGAGCTAGACACAGAGTGCTGGTTGGTGCATTTACAATCCTTTAACTAAACACAGAGTGTTGATTGGTGCATTTACAATCCTTTAGCTAGACATAAAAGTTCTCGGAGTCCCCACTAGGTTAGCTAGATACGGAGTAGTGATTGGTGTATTTACAAACCTTGAGCTAGACACAGAGTGCTGATTGGTGCATTTACAATCCCTTAGCTAGACATAAAGGTTCTCCAAGTCCCTACTAGACTCAGGAGCTCATCTGGCTTCACCTATTATATCCCACAGCAGGGCTGCAGGCCACGCTGCCTGCCAGTCCCCTGCCACTCACTTGCACTCCTCAGCCCCTGGGAGGTTGATGGGACCAATCACTGCAGAGCAGGGGGCGGTCCTAGTTGGGGAGGCTGGGGCAGCGGGGGAGCCCCCTGCGGTGGGGGGCGGGGGTTCCGGCATGGCACGCTGCAGGTCCCTTGCCCTGCCCCGCGGGGAGGCAACTGAGGCCCCGGCGAGAACTCGAGCCACAGTGCCAGCAGGCCGGCACTGCTAGGGCACCCGGCGCACCCACCGCAGCTGCTGGCCTGGGTGCTAAGCCACTCAGCACCAGCCGGCTGCTCCGAGTGCAGGGCCCCCGGAGCCCACCCGGGCGCCGGCCAGAACTCACCCTGGCCTGTGAGCCCCGCGTGCAGCCCCGATTCCCATTCGCCTCTCTCCCTCCACACCTCCTGGCAAGCAGAGGGAGCCGCCTCCAGCCTCGGCCAGCCCAGAGAGGGGCTCCCACAGTGCCCTGGCAGGCTGAAGGGCTCCCAAGCGCCACCAGAGTGGACGCCAAGGCAGAGGAGGCGCCGAGAGCTAGGGCTGCTAGCATGTTGTCACCTTTCAACATGATGAGGTACTGCAGGAACTAACAAGAGTGGAGAGCTGTCACTCTTAGGCCTAAAAGGCAAGTTACCAGAATCTACAGAGAACCTCAAGTCATGGAAGTAGGACCACCTAACTGGAGCTGCAATCTTCCAACACAACTAATATAGCCAGTGCCCTAATCATGATAAGGAATTGGAGTGGAGAGGTGCACAGAGGGATGCATACTCTTAATCTCTCTTCTCCCACTCCCTCCATTTTCTGCAAGTTCCTCCAACAGCTGAACCCAATTGGAAGCCAGAGAACAGGGAGCCTGGGTCATGTGATCCTCAAAAGTCAGCCTTCTTAGGCATACAGTAGGTTAGAGAAGAGCAAATAATAGATCAACATGAGGGAAGCATGCTGGTAAGTGTAGTATATTTACTGATGAAGAACATTTAGGCCAGCCACAGAGATTGGCTCATTCTTGAAATTTAAAAAGTATACACATGAAGGAAATATTAGTGGTTGCCAGGGATTGAAGAGGGGGTGGGGTTGGTGGGGAAGGGGATATAGCTATAAAAGAGCAACATGAGGGATTCTTGTGACAGTGAACATATTCTGTGTCTTGACTGTATCTCTATAAATATCATAGCTGTGATGTTGCTCTAGTTTTGTAAGACATTTCCTTAGGGGAAACTGGGAAAAAGGTATACAGGAGGTCTTGTATTATTCTTACAATAGCACGTGAAATATAAATATCTCAAAATAAAATATTTTATTAAAAAAAGGAAAAAACAGCTTGAGATCAGATGTTGGATATTTCTCAGTCTTATGTCATCAAAAGAAGTATAATTATTTGCTTCCCCAAAAAACTGAGTCTTCCATTTGATTTACACAGAAATCTGTAGCTCCTGCAATTCTTAGCAATAATCACTGAACAAATTGATTTTTGCTAAAAGTTTCTCACTCTTTGACTTGACCATATCTTTAGAATATTTGTTAGATTGCAAAACCCCAAACACACCCATGAGTAGCCTTGGTCTGTTAAGACACTGAAGGAAATGCATACTCGAGCACAGAGAGAACTAAGGAACAGATGTGTATGAGAAATAATCAAAGGAGTAGAGCAGGGGAATTGAAGGCAGTTCATTAAAATATTCACTCTCCATCTTGTTACAAGAAGATTTAATACGGATATTAAACATAGTACAATAAAAACCGCACACCTGGTAGAGTGACTATTATCAAAAAGATGAGATATAAGTATTGGCAAAGATGTGGAGAAAAGGGAACCCTTGCATGCTGTTGGTGGGAATGTAAATTAGTAGTACAGTCATTTTGGAAAACAATATGGAGATTCCTCCAAAAACTAAAAATAGTATTACCATATGATCCAGCAGTCTCACTTCTGGGTATACATCCAAAAGAATGGAATCTGTGTGTTGAAGAGATGTTCATACTTCTGTGTTCATTGCAGTTGTATTCACAACAGCCAAGATATGGAACCAACGTAAGTGACCATCCTCAGATGAATTGCTTTTTTTTAAAATATGCTATATATAGCCAGTGAAATAACATGCAGCCTCAAAAAAAGAACAAAAATTTGTCATTTGAGACAACATAGCGGAATCCAGAGAACATTCTGCTAAGCAAAATAAGCCAGACGCGGAAAGACAAACACTGCATGATCTCTCTGGAACCAGAGGCTGGTGGGGGAGGGGAAGGGAGCAGGCAGAGCAAGGGGAAATGTTAGTCAAAGGGTACAAAGTTTCAGTTAGATGGAGGGACAAGTTCTGATGATCTATTGCACAAGGTGACTATAGTTAAAATAATGTATTGTATATTTCAATATTCCTAAAAGTGGATTTAAAATGTTCTTACCACAAAGAAATGATAAGTATGTGAGGGGACAGATATGTTAATTTGTCTAATTTGTTTATTCCACAATGTATATGTGTACTAAGACATCATACTTTGCCCCATAAATATGTAATTATTTGTCAATAGGGAATAAAAATTAAATTTAAATAAATCAACTCAAAATGGGTTAAAGTCTTAAATGTAAGGTCTGAAACTATAAAACTAAAAGAAAAAAGCGCAATGGAATGTTTTTAAAAATATGAATAAATCTGCTAAAGAGAAAAACAGAATAGTAACCATGAGACTCAGTCAGGAGTAGGGCTAGTACACAGCATAAAAGCCTAAATAAAGCCATGTACAATGTGAGAAGTCAGCCCTTCAAGTAGCCTCTGGCCCTACCTTTCTAATAGCCAATGCAAAAAACAAACGTGACCTATTACATGATTATAAGATAAAACCTGACTTGAAAGAAATCTCTTTGTTGTGTCCCTGTAGAGGTGACATTACAATTTCCTCAACAATACACTTAGGATTAATAACACTAGTTTCATTGTTCAGTAAAAACAGTTCTAACTGGGACCTAAATAATGCAGTTTAGGTGTCCAGTTTTCTGGCTTTAATTAGGGGACATTTTGGAGTATGCTCAAAATGAAAGAATTACATTCTTTAAGAAATTTTTTAAAAAATGTTTTCCACCAAGCTTTGAGTAGGTATTAGTAAGTTTTCAAACTCAAATCCTTACACAGTGCAAGAAAGTAAAACAATGAAGAGAAAAGGATGTCTGTTAAAAACAAACACTGAAAAATACAATGATAAAATAGCATTTGACAAGTGGTCTCCATTTGGGGGTTACAATAAGGTGTGGTAGGGACTATGCAACCTAGAGCCGACTGCTCATAACCAGCCTATTGTTATCAGAACTGAAATAGGGGCCAGATGTTGCTAGGTCTCTTATTTTTCCTGTGTATTAGAGTTCTATTACAGAAAACAGAAGCCACTCTAGCTATTTTAAGCATAAAGGGCAAAGGGCTTCAACACGGAATTAGGTGCTTAGAATGTGTTGAGGCCAGGCCTCCAGGACTTGCTGACAGGGAACAATGAAAAATCGGCCCTGAAGGAAGCTGCTAACCCTGCCTGAGTCAGAGGACCGGAAATCAGTAAGCTTCCCCCTGAACGGTTTGCTCTGGGAACAACATAGGAATTGGGAAGATATTGCTGCTGCTGCTGCTGCTGCTGCTGGTTCCAAAGCCATACTTCACCCGTCCAGGGCCACACTAACAACAAAAATAACAACAGCGTAAAGATGCTGCTTGTCTTGTTTTTCTAAGACCACCAGAGCGAGCACCAAAGAACCAGCAAATTTTCTTAACTATCTCATACTCCCCAACCTTGCCAGGACCTTCCTTCTGGGTTTTGCCCATATTCCAACAAATGCTTCCATTCCTCATTCCTATACTAATACTGTGCCTTATTTTATTCTTCATCCGTACATCCAAATACCAACCCTAGGCCCTGACCTTAACGACGCCCCTTAACAGCAGGAAGTAGCCAGACAGACCACGGCACCCCTTTATCACTATTATCAATAAAAGGTTGGACTGTTTGGACGAATGGAGGCAAGATGGTGCACTTCCGGGTTCTTCATCCCCCCGCCCCAACTCTTCCCGCAGGTGCGAAAATGCAGCCGGCGACCGGGAAGGTGCAGACCAACTGGGCATGCGCCAGGTGACGTCAATCTGAAGAGACCAAGATTTACCTGGTCGCACCTGCCGAACGCCCCTGACACGCCCATGCCCCACCTATTGCCCTCCCACTCCTAGAAAAGCCGCTCTCCGCCATTGAGCCACGCGGCCTTCTCACAGCCCGGTGGACTTCCCAGCTTCCCAGTCCTGTGGGGACGAGAGCTTGGGGGAGGGGAACTCTGCCAGCCTTCTTTGCCGGAGGCCGACAGACTTCTTCTCCACACCTTAGGTTACTAAAATAAACTTGCAGTTTTGCGCCTGACCTTTGCCTACTTGCTGGTTCTTTTGTGCTCGCTCTGGTGGTCTTAGAAAAACAAGACACTGCTGACACCATCCACCTTACAAAGCTTGTACCAGGAACGCTGCTACAAAAAACCCCAAAGCGGGCTTGAACTGATCATGCCTACCACCAGGAGCAGCCAGTACGGCTGCCTTTTAAATCTCACTTGAATGCATCTCGTTGGTCAAAGTTAAAGTTAAATAACATCTGACTGCCCAGCTTAGAAATGTCCCTTTCAGTTGCCCAGCCTCTGGGGGCGGGGAGTGACAATATGTAGAATATATCAAACTAAAAATCCATTTTATTCACCATATTGTATTTTGATGCAAAGATCACCTGAGTTTTTTAATGCTGGCAATTAATTCAATTTTTTTTAAATTAATGGATGGGCAGGCCAATAACATAGAGGTCAAGAAAATGCATCTGTGATCCAGTCTGGTGGCTCATGCCTGTAATCCCAACAGTTTGGGAGGCTAAGGCAGGAGGATCGCTTGAGCCCAGGAGTTCAAGACCAGCCTGAACAACATAGAGAGACACTGTCACTACAAAAATAATAATAATAGTAATAATAGTTAGCAGGTCATGGTGGCACACCTGTGGTCCCAGCTATTTGGGAGGCTGAGGTGGGAGGACCACTTGAGCCCAGGAGCTGAAGACTGCATTAAACTATGTTCATGCCACCACTTTCTAGCTTGAGTGATGGAAAAAGGAAAAGGAAAGGAAGGGGAGGGGAGGGGAGGGGGAGGGGGGAGGAAGGGGGAGTGGAAGGAAGGAAGGAAGAAAGAAGAAAGGAAGAGATAAGAAAGAAGAAACAAGAAAGAAAAGAAAGAAAGAAGAAAGAAAGAAAGAAAGAAAGAAAGAAAGAAAGAAAGAAAGAAAGAAAGAAAAAGAAGGAGAAAGAAAGAGAAAGAAAAAAAGAAAAAGAAAGAAAGAAAGAAAGGAAGGAAGGAAGGAAGGAAGAAAGAGAGAGAAAGAAGAAAAGAAAGAAGAAAGGAAATGCATCTGTGAACAGATTCAGCTTCAGGACAAGTAACTGGAGGGTAGTTTTTGGTTCACTTCAGTGCATGGAGGAAGATGTGAAGCCTCAACCCCTCACTCCAGTTCATATATGAATAACAGTGTCTATAGTGTGCTATATTCAAAGCACTTACAAAGGTATTTATTATTACAAAGATAGTAAATTATTGATAAAATAATATTTCAACAACACATAAAAACATATAGTAAAATCTAATTTATCTTCTTTTACTGCCCACTGCCCACATGTAACCTGGAATAATGTGAAATAAGTCAGACTTCTCTGTGCTGGAAGTTGAATCTGCTAGAAGCATCCTTTGATTCAGGAGGTCTATACAGAGAAAGCTAGAGCCAAGGTGTTGGACTAATAAGAGAACCTAGCCAGTACGTATGGTGGGGGTTTAATTTGGCTGGTGAGTTTAGTGACTGAGGAATAGGTGGCCATTCCAAAATGGATAGCTCATATTCAGCTGGGAACGAAGGGAATTTCTTATAACATATTCTACACATAGCGAAGCAAACAAATACAATGTTCTATATCACAGATGTTTTACCAGCTTTGTGGCAATCTCAGATTTTGTGATTAATGGTCACATTTATTGTTAATATTTGAATAACTGGGTGGGCACAGTGGCTCATGCCTGTAATCCCAACACTTTGGGAGGCTGAGGCGGGTGGATCACTTGAGGTCAGGAGTTTGAGGCCAGCCTGGCCAACATAGCGAAACCCCGTCTCTACTAAAAATACAAAAACTAGCCAAGCGTGGTGGGAGGTTCCTATAGTCCCAGCTACTTGGGAGGCTGAAGCCAGAGAATCGCTTGAACCCAGCAGGCAGAGGTTTCAGTGAGCCAAGATTGTGCCATTGCACTCTAGTCTGGGTGACAGAGCAAGATCTTATCTCAATGGCCGGGCACAGTGGCTCAAGCCTGTAATCCCAGCACTTTGGGAGGCCGAGATGGGCGGATCACGAGGTCAGGAGATCGAGACCATCCTGGCTAACACGGTGAAACCCCGTCTCTACTAAAAAATACAAAAAACTAGTTGGGCGAAATGGCGGGCGCCTGTAGTCCCAGCTACTCAGAGGCTGAGGCAGGAGAATGGCATAAACCCGGGAGGCGGAGCTTGCAGTGAGCTGAGAACCGGCCACTGCACTCCAGCCCGGGCGATAGAGCGAGATTCGGTCTCAAAAAAAAAAAAAAAAAAAAAAAAAAATTGAATAACTTAAACAACATGTTGCCTTTCTCAGTAAACATTAGAAGAAAGGGGCTATAATTTATTATATTCTAAACACTACAGTAAAATATTTAAATTTAATTAAGACCTTTAGTCCCCTAGCTTATCTTTCAGCAATGTTTCTTGTTTATTTTGCTCTTGTTTTCTTTTTTCTCTTTTTGAGGCAGAGTCTTACTCTGCTGCCCAGGCTGGAGTGCAGTGGCACCATCTGGGCTCACTGCAACCTCTGCCTCCCCGGTTCAAGCAATCCTCCCGCCTTAGTCTCCCAAGTAGCTAGGTTTACAGGCACCAGCCAGCCAGCCCAGCTAATTTTTGTATTTTTAGTAGAGATGGGGTTTTGCCATGTTGGCCAGACTGGTCGTGAACTCCTGACCTCAGGTGATCTGCCTGCCTCAGCCTCCCAAAATGCTGGGATTACAGGTGTGAGCCACCACACCTGGCCTATTTAGCTCCTATTTTCAGAAGAAAGTAAACATTCTTTATCTTTCATTTTTTAATTCATTTTGTATTTAATAATTCTAAAAGTGATAAAAATATATATAGTTTTGCCTTTTCTTTCTTAATAAAAAAATTTTGTAAAAGTTAGAATATACCAGTATTACTCTGATATTCTAGTATTTTTCTGCTGTCAGCTAGACTCACTGTAAACAATGAAGGATGGATTTCTGAATCCATTTCAAATATGTGAAAGCAGAAGACAAGATTGCATATATAATGATAAAAGCACAGTCTAAAAGGTATTATTAATAGCATACCATGGACACATAGTTGCTTCCTCCTGACCAATAACAAATGTTAAGAGAAAGCCAATACATTTACAAACAAGATTTAGTGCCCACAAGAATAGAGTTTGCTTTTAAATAGGAAATCTATGCATTGCTTTATTTCAAAAAGTTACGAATTTAGTGCTTGAAAAATCCAGCAGGTAAGCAGCAGGAGTAAGAGAGTCTGTTTTTGGAACTGTCTAATGGCAAATGAGCATGCTTCTATCCAGGAAGCATTTTTCCGTGAAAGGGATGGAGGGAGAAAGAACTGGTATTTACATTCCATTCTACACATCTCAGTACCGCCTGTTCATCTTCTTGAGCTTCTCATAGTGATAGTCATCAGGGGCCTTCTCATTAACAGGATGCTTGCCATTTGGAAAGGACCACTCAGGCTCTGGCTTCTCCCTGTCACCTGCTTTCAAGGCTCTTTGTTTCTGTGTATGAGGCTGTTGAGCTCCTCATGATAAAAATTGGTTGTGCAGCACATACTCACAGCCACGTTGGTAGGCATGAAGGACGTCTCACTGTCTTTCTTCTTGTTCTGCTGCTCTTTCCCAGATGGGCCTTGGCATCCTCCATGGAAATGATATTATTTTTTATTTTAGCATTGATGCTGAGGTCCACCTTGGGGATGCCACTCAGCATCTGGCTAGAAAGCATCTCCTCTATCTTCTTTGCTGAGGAAACACAAATGTTTTCTTGAAGTTCATAAAGGCAGTCCTCTGTGTTCTTCAGCTTGACTTTCTGTTCCTCATCTTCCATAATCTCTTTCCTCTTCTTCAGCTCTGTCTCAACGTACTTTGTCTGCGTTCTCATCCCTTCAGTTGGTTTCTGCAGAAAACAGTGTCCCCAGGATTTTCTTCTTCACTGATTTTATCTTTGTGCCTTTTGTTTAGTTTCTTTAGGAAACTGTGGTGGATACCATACCACCTGTTTTCATCTGAAAAGGATCATCCACTAGAGTGGTCTCTTCTTGTACCTTCTCTTCCACCAGCAGGGCCACAGCACTCAGCCTGTTGGGCCTCTTCCTCAAGTTCTGCACCCTCTTGTCTCTTCCGGTTTTAATCGAACCTCCTCTGAATCCTGCTTATTCTCTTCTGACTCTGAGTCGGCCTGGCACCAACAGAAAGTCTTTCTTTTTATCTTATAAAGAGAATAATAATTGGCACTTCTCAAAGTATTTCGCGTCAACAAGACATTTTCTTCTCGAGGCATCTCATCAAATCCACAGGATCTGTAATTTCATTTACGTTTAGCCAAGGTCTAATCAAGGATTTAGGTTTCTAATTTGTATTTCCGCAGTTGTTTAATGTATACATTTGAGATACAGTATTTTTGTGTGTGTGCATGTGTGTGTATGTGTATTTGTGTGTATAGAGAGGGTGTGTGTGAGAGAGAGAACATGTATGTGTGCTTGTATGCATATCATTTTTTCAAGTACTTTCACATATTGTCTCGTTAAAGTGTTGAAACAACCATATGAATAAACAGGTTGCCTATTATTTTCTCCATTTTACTGTGGCTCAAAGAGGTTTAGTGGCTTCATGATGATTAACTAATAAAGTATCAGAACAGATTTGAACCCTCTGTTTCTGAGTCCAATTTTCTTTGCCCTAAACTACATGTCTTCATATAGAAATCATAAAATATAGCTGAAGGGCTTTAGAATTCCTGGAGGAAAGTGGGGAGCAGGAAGAACAGATGTGGGGACTCCTCTCCGTGGCATCTCTTCCTCCCCTGGCTATAGCAATTGGAACCTGCTGTTGCTGCTGAGCAGAGCCTATGTGTGCTCAGCGCTTCCAGGAGCTGGGTAGGTGTTTTGCAGCCTGTTGTCTGAATCCCCAAGAAGAACCTAATTATTAATAGTTCATCCAAAATTTGAGATTCACTTTGTTTCTTTTCAGTCCTCTTGGAGATTGAAGAATTCTTGCTGAATCTTAATGTTGTTTTTCTTATCAAAATACTTATACATGTTAACTGTAATTAATTTAGAAAATAATGATTTCATAAAGAAAAGAAATTAATAATAGCTGGTAGTCCCACCATCCACAGTTTTGCTGCATGTTGTTTCTTTACAAATATAAGAATTTTTAAATGAAATTACACTCTTTTTTGCAGTGTTTCTGTGTTTTCTCTAGAAATAGAAGAGTATCACAAGTCTAGTCCCATGTTATTAAGTAGACTTCTATAAGAACATTTTTAGTGACTATCTCATTGCATGATGTCAGTGTTCTTCCATAAGAACATTTTTAATGACTATCTCATTGCATGATGTCAGAGTTTGCTTCACATACTAGGTCAGAATTTTAAATTAGTTCTGTTCTTCATCATTTTAGATATGCCATGTTTATTTCATTTCCTGTTTATTATGAAGAACCCAGATCTAACCCCATATAGTACCTGGAAGAAGCAACCATATACATCATAAGACACCTCTTCTCCCAAACAGCTGCTAGGATGAGGCTAATCTATTGGCACTCAGCAAGCAATCAGACTAAATCAATCAAGAATTTTAACTAAGAGACCCAGCAAAAACAGTAGAGGAGAGGCATTTCAAATGAAAGATACTTTGCAACTTAATACTTACAACCAAAAGAACCGTGACCAAAACACTGTGATAAAACTTGAGGCTGAATCTGCATTTTCCATATTCATAATTCGTTAGAATAATTCTTAGAATTGGGATTGCTAGCTCAATTATACGTTTTAAGACTTTTGATGCACATTGCCAAATTGCTACCTGGAAGAGTTGAACCAGTTTATTTTCCTCCTAACCACCACTAGAGATTCATGTATTCTTTCCAATTTGATTTCAAAATGGTATTTCGTTGTCTTAAGTTGCATATCTATGATTTCTGAGTGCGTTTTAAGATTTTCTATAGGGATTGACCATTTGTATTTATTCTCTTGTTGATTGCCTTTTCATATCATTTGCTGATCTTTTTTGTTAGAGTAATCATATTTTTCTCATTGATTTAAAATAACTCCTTATGTGTTACAGATTTTAATCCTGATCAGGACCTTTTTTACTGGGAGCTAATGTGAGTTAGGAGGAAGTGCAGGGAAAGATGAACCAAGGGTCTGGGTGAAGGTCTGCAGCCAAAGGAGGATTAGGTCAGGAGACACTGCAGCTCCTGACTCCTCTCCCTCTTCCCTAACCAGCATCTTTTCCCCCAGGGCATTCATAGAGACTTTCGAAGAGTATATTGATATAGATAGTTTTTAGGGAATTAATTTATGGATTTTCAAATAGCATATAACTTGTTCATAAAATTGACTGCCTGAGAAATCTTTACTCACCTCCCTTTTCCAGCAGTTTTCTCCCATTTCACAAAATCTTGCTATGGTGACTTGCAATGGGATATAAAGTACTCTGGAGCTCCAAAAAAATGGTAATTTGAAATACTGGGGAGGATGTCAAGAAAATTAGTGACTCAAATCCCTGGGTAAAAAAAATTCCTTTGCAAGTCAAGTGGTTGCTAAATCTTTGCCTTCAATAAAATTTAAAGAAGACACAATTCAGTTGACAGATTATTAAAAATTTTTTCTTATAGATCACCTTGTGCATATAACTCAATGGGAATTGAGTGACATTGCCATAGCTGTCTTCATTCCCATCTACACAAGCAAGATTTCTCAATGTTTTTATTGAGATGTATTTTAAGAGTTTGATTTTCTAATCTTAATAATTACCTGTCTAAAGTTATAATATATTCATGTTGTTTTCATCAGTTACACTCCATAATCATCAGGACAGTATAAGCTCCCTAACTGTAATAAGTAAACCTAAAACTTCAATGCTTTAACACAACAAACTTGATTGCTTTTTCATCTCACAGTTTGATGCAGATGAGGAGCCCTTCTTGGGGACTCTCTTCCAAGGGTGACCGAGATAGCTCTGCTTCCATCTTGTATCTCTGCCACCAGAGTTTCTAGTTCCACTTGGGAAGATGAGAGAGAGAGAGAGAGACAGAGAAATTCAATTCACTCTTTCTTTCTTTCTTCCTTTCTTCCTCTTTCTTTCTTTCTTTCTTTCTTTCTTTCTTTCTTTCTTTCTTTCT
>NC_045435.1:174629474-174732867 GCF_002776525.5 Piliocolobus tephrosceles | reverse complement strand
TCTTTCTTTCTTTCTTTCTTTCTTTCTTTCTTTCTTTCTTTCTTTCTCTTTCTTTCTTTCTTTCTCTTTCTTTTTTCTTTCTCTCTTTCTCTCTCTCTCTCTTTCTCTCTCTCTCTCTCTTTCTTTCTTTCTTTCTGAGACAGAATCTCCCTCTGTCTTCCCGGCTGGAGTGCAGTGGCACGATCTCAGCTCACTGCAACCTCTGCCTCCTGGGTTTAAGAAATTCTCCTTTCTCCTACCTCAGCCTCCAAGTTGCTGGGACTACAGGCACACACCACTACACCCAGCTGATTTTTGTATTTTTAGTAGAGACGGGGTTTCATCATCTTGGTCAGGTCTTGAACTCCTGGCCTAAAGGGATCCCCCCACCTTGGCCTCCCAAAATGCTGGGATTACAGGTGTGAGCCACCACACCTGGCCTTAATACGCTTTTAACTGCCTAGGATAGGAAACAAGATTTCATTTCTGCCCACTCTCCCAGTGGAAGACTACGAAATATAAACTTCTTGGACTTTCAAGAAGAAAAAGGGTGTGGTGAGCACAGAGTACTGTCTCTGCCACAGGTACTGCTGGCAATAATCTCAATGAGGGCTCCATCCAGTTGCATTGTCTTTTAACAGAGCCAAAGGTCACAGGAAAGAAACAAATTATAATTTCACTTTATATTTATTATAGAAAACTAAGGTGTAATTATACTAAGGTAAAATTTGAATACTCCTAAGCACAGAAAGACCTTTTATTATAATAAAATTTTGTAGAAGAATGGAAATAAGAATTCAAAGGGAAAAAGAAATGACGTAAAATTCCTACCTCTTACTAAATGGATGATGGTGGGTGTCATGGTGCTATACTACTTATATTCCATTAGATATATTATAACAAGCTAAGTATTACTTTTGAAAGCCAATATTTACAGCAGACCATATATTACACCCTTTGCAACCATTTAAGTTTTGATGAAAACTTTTAGATTATAAAACTGAAGGAAGGTATATAGTTTTTCAAAATTCCTTTAGGAGATATTGAACAAAAATGTTGAAGCCCAGTGTCTTTAAGGAAATACTCAGTTTGATTTCATTCAACTGTTAGTAGGACGACTTCTGCTGTACTGGATTTGCAGCTCCATAGGTTGTAAACCACTGTCTTTTAGGACACCAATCTCTCGGGAAGTCTAGGGACAAATAATTCCAGGTACAGAAATGTTGCATTTTTTGGCAGAGTTCATAAATGAAGGTAACAAGCAGAGCCGCAGGCTGACACACCCTGCTTAGCTTTGTGGTCAAGCTACCTTAGGGTTTAAGTCTTCTGCTCTGAAGTCTGTGAATTCTTATTGCCGTGCTCATCAGCTGATCATATTGAACCACTCTCCCAGTGAAATAAAAATCCTACCACTTTCCAGAAGAATCTAAAGCAGGCTGTCTTTTTGACTGCTGAAGATGGCAGTTTTAGACAGGGGTCTAGCTCTCCTCCCTAAAAAGGCCCATTGACCTTTATTGCAAGTGAAATAGCCTATGGGAACAGTAAATGGCTAACCTTACTGTACTATAAAATAGGGCTCCCGCAGCCTCTCCTGTCTCTCAGCTCTACTGAGAGGCTTATAATAGCATTTCTCATAAAAGCCTCTGTGCCATTTCCCAGGTGCAAACCTTTACAGAAGTACAACTAGGGAGTTTCCAAAATTGCTCGAAGAGAAGATTGTCTAAGGATAATGCCAACTATTTAGCAGGTGTTTCTTGACCGGAATTTGAGATCACTTTATTTTTTGCATTTGCTTTTATGTAACCTGTATAAGTGGCAATTGGCAATATGCTGGAAACATAGGGAGAGGAAGCTTGCATTAAAAGCCCATTGAGGATACCACCTGATTTAGAGATCAAAAAACAAATCCTCTATGAACTAATGTAGTTAAAGCCATGAAAAAGAAACTTTGGTCAGGCTCCAAAATAAATTTTTTAAACCATCCTATAATGTTTATTGAACAGCAGTCATTTGCAAGGTGAACTGGTTCGTAGATGCTGCAGAATCTTTTCTAAAAAGAAAGATGTGAGCAGCTTCAAATTCAAGAATTCCGAGTTTTTTCCTAATCAACATGAAAAAAGTCACCTTTTTCATGTATCCTATTTTATCTTCATCACCGAATTTATTACTACCTGACATTTTCATTTTTATTTATTTAGGTCTGCCTCCCCACAAGAACATAAGCTCCATGAGTATCACGATTTTGCCTATTTTTTTCCACTGCTGTATCCCCGGGGTTCTGAAAAGCCCAGCATGTTATAGACTTTTAACAAATCTTGTCAAATGACTGCATAAATTCCCACCCTAAGAAGGTGCATAAACTCGCAAGGATTGGAAAATGAAGCCCCAAAATATCAATAATACTCATTAATATATTTATTCACTTTTTAAAAAAGTGCTCAGGCATAGCAATAAAGGGCTTGGAGGATTGAGGGATGTTATCTTATAGGATGAATCAAGTTTCCTAGAGGAAGTGATTAGGTTGAACTTTGATTTCCTGAGCTAGTGTGGGTCTGGGGAGCAAAGTAAAGTGTGGCCAACACACAGGGAATATATGTTTGGTTCCATGCCTATATTTTTACATGAAACAAAGGGCTGCAAGCAAAGCCTTCATGATAGTCAACAAATTAATAAGCCCCTGTTCAGTATATCTAGGCTGCCTCATGCACTGGTCAATCCTTCCCCTAAATGGGTATCCAGATGATTCCTGGTTCTGCTCTTTGAGGCTCCAAAAAACTTTTGTTGTTGTTGTTGTTTTTGTTTGTTTGTTTTTTGGTCACAGCCATGTCATCATCAAATTTAAAAATCCTGTCTTTAAAAAAAAGGCAATCTGTAATTTAAGAGTAACTTCAATAAATCTGGGCCCATTGTTAGCTCCCCAGGGCACATTTAAAATATGTAAGCTGCATGATGTCAGATTATGCTGTGATTGTCTTGCTAGTGCCTTAGGGACAGACCATATGCCAGTGGGTGGGTAGGTGAGTACCTCTTAGAAAGAAATGGATGTTTTCACTATCATTCTGGGAGTTGATCACACCTAGGCAGGGGATAAAGGCAGGGGACTAAGGAAGTTGGCCTTACATTTATGTTGCAATTATCTTTCTCCTCTCTCTGGGTAGGTGACCAATATTGTCCAAGCTCCAAAAGGCAGAAATTCTCTTGACATCTGAAGGAGGATGCAGAATGAGACAGGTAACCAACTTCACTAAGGCCAGTCTAGAGTGTGCTATACTACTTCTCCCCAACTCACTGCCAACTTCCAGTAATGTCTTCTTAAGTTGGTTCCATGCCTAAGTAATGTCTTGTTAAATTGGTTCCTGGCATCAGCTGTCTTATGAGATAAAAGGAAGAATCTGTCTCACATTAGTTGGAGAAACAAAAGGAAGAGGAGCTGCCCTTTCCCTCTCTCTCCCAGTGAGGCTGGGATGGGTTAGCTGCAGTGGTCACAAGCAGAGCAATGCTAGGCTCAGAAGCATCTTGTGAAAGTCACTTGCAGTAGTAACAGCAGGGTAGAGAGAACAAACATGCCTTGGGAAAGCTCAGGTGAACTCTGAGAGGCCCTGGATCCCTGGAGAAATAGTGGGGGACAGTTAGAAGCAGAATTATTCGTGTCTGTTGGGCCAGGGGGTTTTGGAGCTATCAAGTTTAGTCATTAAAAATAGATGTGTTCTGGCCAGGCGCAGTGGCTCATGCCTGTAATACCACCACTTTGGGAGGCCAAGGCAGGCAGATCACCTGAGGTCAGGAGGTCAAGACCAGCCTGGCCAACATAGTGAAACCCCATCTCTACTAAAAGTATAAAATCATCTGGGCATGGTGGTACACCCCTGTAGTCCCAGCTACCTGGGAGCCTGAGGCAGGAGAATCACTTGAACCTGGGAGGCAGAGGTTGCAGTGAGCTGAGATCATACCACTGCACTCCAGCTTAGGAGACAGGTGAGACTACATCTAAAAAAAAGAAAAAAGAAAAGAAAAGAAAAGAAAATAGATGTGTTCCAGGTAAAACTTTCTTTATAATATTGTGGTAGTGGTAAAAAAATTACCTATTTTTTCCAAGGCAGCATGTTGTTTAATGATGAAATACAAAAAGCCTTCCCAATAATGTGAGGAAATGGTGACATTGTTTAACGTATTTCATTAATATTGTTTAAGTACTACCCAATTAAATAACAGGAAATAAATGTATAAAACAATGAAAAGGATGAGCCAAAGTGATCATTATTTACAGACGATATAATCGCATAGCTAAAAGAGAGTCACGTAGAAAATTATTGGAAACAATAAGATAATCCAGTATAAAAGCTGGTTATTAAATGCAATAATCAATAACTTTTCTGTACAAAAACAAGTTAGAAAACATAATGAAAAAGTTCCCATTTAAAATAGCTTCTAGAATAATAAAATACATTAGAATAAAAATAACAATAAACATGCAGAATATATGTAACTGAATCTTGATAAAATGAAATGACATTCCCCATGTTTAGATAAAAAGACTAAATATCATAAAGAAGTCAACTTTCCCAACATCAAATTATTAATTGAATGTGATACCAATAAAAATAATATTTTTTGGCTATTGTTGAAATCACATATGGCAAATAAAGATATTCATTACACAATTACTTTAGCTGCAATAGACTAGAAACAGTCTGAACGTACATCAATAGGACATTGGTTAAATTACAGTATATTCCCAGAAGGCAGCCTTGTATCTGCCATTTAAAAAGTAAAGGAGATCTGCAGGCCTGGATATGGAATAATATCCAAGATATGTTGTTAAATAAAAGGGTCACAATTTATATCTACACTATATCTATCTATATAAAATAAATGGCATCATAATATACCTATAAATATGTATGTCCATATAAATTAGGATGTTTCTTCATCTGTACATAGTTTTCATAATTGTTATATTTAATGACTATATGAAGTTGAGTCCTTTCTTTTTCATAAATCTGTCTGTTCCTAGTGCCTATTATAATGTTCAGGAAGTCCTAATGAGAGCAAAGAATGATGCTAAGACTATAAGTGCTGGTGCCAAAATACCTCAATCCAAATGGGAATTGTTTAACCTCTGTGCCTTAGTCTTCTGGCCTGTAAAATGAGGATGATGACCATTTTTTTTTTTTTTTTTTTTTTTTTTTTTTTTTTTTTTTTTTTTTTTTGAGACGGAGTCTCGCTCTGTCGCCCGGGCTGAAGTGCAGTGGCCGGATCTCAGCTCACTGCAAGCTCCGCCTCCCGGGTTTTACGCCATTCTCCTGCCTCAGCCTCCCGAGTAGCTGGGACTACAGGCACCCGCCACCTCGCCCGGCTAGTTTTTTGTATTTTTCAGTAGAGACGGGGTTTCACCGTGTTAGCCAGGATGGTCTCGATCTCCTGACCTCATGATCCGCCCGTCTCGGCCTCCCAAAGTGCTGGGATTACAGGCTTGAGCCACCGCGCCCGGCGGATGATGACCATTTTTACCTCATAGCTTTGTCATGAGAATTGAGACAGATCTGTGCCTTAGTCTTCCGGCCTGTAAAATGAGGATGATGACCATTTTTACCTCATAGCTTTGTCATGAGAATTGAGACAGATTAAGTGAGATTACAGATTAAGTGGGTTAGTCTGCATAAAGCTTTTAGAGCAGTGCCTGATACATGACGAGCAATCAATCAGCATGAGCTATTATTATTGCTGTATGAAACAACCTTAGAGCCTTTAAGTAATTTCTTGTTATGGCTGTTATAGATAGTAATACAATGAGTGGCTCTATTAATATAATGTTTTGCCTCTGTTTAATTATTTCATTAGATTAAATTCCTAGAAATCAGATTGCTGGATCAAAGAGTAATCACAATAATTACCTTTTAAAGATATTCCTTTGACCTCTTCCCTTAAAGAAAAGTTAATGACATGAAAATTACTAGTTGATATAAAAGAGAGAGTAAAGCAAAGAAATCATGTATTTATTTGACCACAGCAAAATGAAGAGGAGCTCCCGTTTCCCTCTCTTTCCCAGTGAGGCTGGGATGGGTTAGCCATTTACTAAACAATTATTTAGTAAACACCTACTTTATTCATAAAACTATCTAGACATCATACAAAAACCCAGGGTTCTATTCAGTTGATTAAATCCAACAAGGATTTCCCAGTCTACTACACACTTATTCCATGCTGGGTGTTAATCAGAGTATGGAGGAATATGGAGTGGTCTTTTTCCTTGAAACTCAAAATTTATGCAAGAAAGTAAGATGTGAAGATAGTATGAGACTCTATAATCAAGTGCCAAATTCCGTTTTTAAAAGATCCCAAATCTGTGATTCAGACACCGGATATCAGGCATAGTAAGCTAAGCAAAAAAGAGTAGGTGCTGGCTGGAGCCACCTGGCAGATGTCAAAGCATTTTCAAAGACAACATCCAGTTGGCAGCAAAGAAAGAAGTATGTTACCACACAAGTGATGACCAAATTAGGCTCTACTGTCTTCTTAGAATCTAACATTTTATAATTACTTTTAATCCACCCCCAAATCAACAGGACAGCTTTGCATTTGAATATTATCAGTAGAAAATGTTTGATGTTGCTAAAGCACATCCTCTTCCCTGCCAGCTGGAAAGGTAAAAGGAACCCTCAAACTTCAGCTGTGGGCTTTAGCCAAGGGAGTCCAAGAGCTGTGCTCAGGAGTAGACAAGGCTGGTAGAGGGCCTCCATTGAGGACTGTGCGTGTTTATCGGTTTCGGAAGGGCTCTCTACCCACTGAAAGAGCAAAATCATCTCCACTTCACTGTTTTCAGCATGCAGTGCTACAATCCGAATCTCACACTACAGGCTTTACCACTCTTCAGTCTTCTCTTTTTGTCTCGGAGTCAGGAGGACGGGGGCAAACGGCCGCTCCTCTTTGAGGTGAGCAAGATCATTTGTTTCAAGGAAGCCAAACCTGAAATAGAAGCAGAAGCCCTTTCATATAATTGAGGAAGACTTCACGGTTGCTAGAAACCCTTTTTGTAAGAGAATAAGCCCCACATAAAGGGTTTTCTGGCCTTTAAAAATAGCCCACCAAATATCTTTCCTGTGCCTTATCCAGGATTTTTTTCTTTATTTTTCTTTCTGCTGCCCTGGCTGGAGTGCAATGGCATGATCTTGGCTCATTGCAACCTCTGCCTCTGGGTTCAAGCATTCTCCTGCCTCAGCCTCCTGAGTAGCTGGAAGGCTGCCAACACACCTGGCTAATTTTTGTATTTTTAGTAGAGACTGGGTACTGGATTTCACATGTTGGCCAGGCTGGTCTCGAACTCCTGAGCTCAGGTGCTCCACCTGCCTCGGCCTTCCAAAGTGCTGGGATTACAGGCATGAGCCACCACGCCTGGTCCCTTATTTAGGAATTATTAAATTGCCTACTATGTGCAGATCCTTGTGAATTGTCAGGCTCCAAATTTCCTCAAAAGGCTGAAGCCTGGCAGGCAATGTCAAGAGAAGGAGCTGCTTTGCCCAAACCGGTTCCAAAGCAGTCAAGTGAAATTGTCTTCCTTATATGGTGAAAAGCGCCCTGTCCCTTTAAGGCCAAGAGACTTGGCTGCAGACAGTCCCTGGGAAGTTTGTGGGCAGCCCTATCCTGTGTCTGATCCTTGCTGCTGTGCAGGTGAGTTCCCAAACCTTCTCTCCCCAGTTTGCCCTCTATAATCGTTCTCATGGCGGGTTAGAAATATTGGTATGAAAGGACTAGAGAATTTCAGGGTCAGCAGAGATGGTGCTGTTTGGAGAAGTTTGAGTTGAAGGAAAAAACAAGGTTGCAAGGGAAATGTGCAGTAATGCAGCCAGTGAGGATGTATCTAACTTCCTGTGGGGAGAAGGCAGCAAGGTTACAGAAGGCCCTGAGGCACTTCCAGGGCAGGGGAAACAAATTCAGCACGGGAAGAGGGACAAATTCTAGGTAAGACCATGGAGGGATAAGTTTAGACTCTTGAGCTATATAACCTGGTGAACTGCAAGTTAAAACCAAACATAGCTGGTAGGAAATACTGCTTCTGCAAGTGCTGAAGGCTTTCCAGGAGCTCAAGCTACAGGACTGACTGCAGAGGAGAAAGTTACATGCCAATGTTTGGAATGTCTATACGCCTGGAAGGCTGCAGCCTTAACCCTTTATGCAGCCTGGCTTGTTAGCCATTAGGGTTTGGCTGCCACAGAGCAGAAGGTGGGGGTGCGTGTGTGAAGTACTGCAGTAGGAGACTAAATAAATAAACAAGACTATGATTGTGGAAATGCATCTCTGGCATCCTCATAGTACCACGTGCAGAGAAGAGAGATTTTCTAAGCTCAGATTTTCTGTGTCATCCACAGAAAAACCTCAGATTTTCTGTGTCATCCTTCTTCCAGCATAGGGCTGGAAGAAATCTCATTTAAGCTAATTACTGCTCCGTCATTTACTAATTCAGTTTCTTGATTTTTTTTCTTCCATGGTCTGGAGCCTTGTACAAGATTAATTTGAAATTAGGTAATAAAACTTTTTAATAGCTAAAGATTTGCTAGCAGAAGTGTGTTTCTGTCTAAGATTGAGATGTATATACAGCTGGGGTTGGGATTTTATTGAGAGCTTGAAAAGAGATGGGTGTGGTATAGAAGGAGAAACACTTGATGGTCATTTTACATAATATCCAAAGCTGTTTAACTGAGCCTACAGCCAAAAAAGGAGTCCACCCAGGAATTTAAAAGGAGAGATGCTAAATTACAGGGCTTGGGGTCCTCTTCCCTCCTAGTTGAGTCTAGGTCCATTCATCATTCAGAGGCAGTGGTTTCTCTACAGTTGTTGTGTGGGGGAGTGAACAAGAAGGCTGGATTAAAATTCCTTACATACTGCATGCCTTTTAAGAATATTCATTCATCTGAGTATTCACTGAAGAATTCTTCTAATTATTAACTAACAAGTGTTCTATCCACTTGGTAGTGCTTTCTAAAGACAGAATGTTCATGAAAAAAGATTTTGTTTATCAAGAGGGATTTGTTAGTGTAAGGGTTCCTCTCTTCTCCTCTGACTTCTGATGGATGGGCAAAGTGGTGATTATTGGTTACTGAAAAGAAAGATCTGTTCTTGACTTTAAAATCACAAAGGGCTTTACTTTGGACCTTTCTCATTCAGAAACATTGGTGTCCCAAGCAAAAAGTTAACTTCTGCATTCACAATGTGGAAGAGAGCAGAGTGCATGGGTATAGTTTTGCTTCATTTTGTACCAAGCTAAATCCAGAAAGCAATGTCAAATACATTGCTTTCAAATATAGATGCCACTCAGAAAAACAAAATTCTGTCCTTAAAGCTGAAAAATCTCTAAAAGTACCATACTGTTATTATTATTATTATTTCCTTTTTTTTTTGAGAGGGAGTCTTGCTCTGTCGCCCAGGCTGGAGTGCAGTGGCGCGATCTCGGCTCACTTCAACCTCCGCCTCCCGGGTTCAAGCGATTCTCCTGCCTCAGCCTCCCGAATAGCTGGGATTACAGGCATGCGCCATGATACTCAGCTAATTTTTGTATTTTTAGTGGAGACGGGGTTTTACCATGTTGGTCAGACTGGTCTCGAATTCCTGATCTGCCGCCTTGGCCTCCCAAAGTGCTGTGATTACAGGTGTGAGCCACCATGCCCAGCCCATACTGTTATCTCTTATAAGATAAATCAAGGCATTTCAAAGGAAAAAAAAGATGTGTCTTCCCAAACATTTCACACAATGACTCTCGCGCCCCTCAGTCACATATGGATCTTACAACTTCACACAGGCCACTTACTTTATCTGTGCCTCAGTTTCTGACCTAGAATTGAGCAGATCTGAGTTATATTTCTAGTTTCTCCATTTATTTCCATAACCATAGGCAAATTACTCAGCCAGTCTAAACTTTAGCTTTCTTATTTGTAAAGAGAATGAATGTTAATTAGGATCAAAAGACCCCAGAACTCAGCATAGGCTCCATAAATGCTGTTTCTCCTTTTTTTTTTTTTTTTTTCCTTTTTCTTTTTCTATTACCTGGGAAACTATACTGTTCCTTGGAAATAAGTTTTGAAAATGGAAACCAGCTCTGTAGCTCAGCTTTAGAACTACAGTTATTTCATCCCGTGTCCATTCCCTTCATAGAAGGATGCCCAACTCACTGGGAAACCCATTCCTACTCATCAACCACCTCACTGTTTGGAAGCTCTTCTTAAGCAAACCCACTTTCACTTATTTTGTGTTCAGAGACGTGAAGAATTGTTGATTGTTTTCTTTTAATATAAAATTACTCCATATTCTTAAAGAACAATAGTAAGTTATCTTAGAATCTCTATAAACATGGTCTATTCCAAAAATAAGCTAAAAAAGTATTTTAAAAGGAACTTTTTTGGTTCTTATAAGGCACCTCTTAGAAGTATTTTAAAAATTGCTACTTTTTTTTTTTTTTTTTTTTTTTTTTTTTTTTTTTTTTTTTTTTTTAGCAGAGTCTTGCTCTGTCACCCAGGCTGGAGTGCAGTGGCGTGATCTCAGCTCACTGCAACCTCTGCCTTCCGGGTTCAAGTGATTCTCCTGCCTCAGTCTCACAAGTAGCTGGCACCCACCATCATGCCTGGCTAATTTTTGTATTTTTGTAGAGATGGGGATTTTACCATGTTGGCCAGTCTGGTCTTGAACTCCTGACCTCAAGTGATCTGCCCACCTCAGCCTCCCAGAGTTCTGGGATTACAGACGTGAGCCACCATGCCTGGCCCCAATTGCTACTTTTCTATAAAAACTCCTAGCCTATTCACACAAAGGTCTTTAAGAACATGATTATCCTTACTTCAGCATTTTCATTGTCTAGGTCACTTTAAGAGTAGGTTTGCCTTACTTGCAATGAGTCTGTGTATGATCCAAAAAACTTCTCTCACCAGTTTAGGAAGGTGGTGACAAATTTCAGCAGCAGAAACATTCCATTGGAAGTATACATCCCAGCATGTACATAAACTGGGAACTGAGTATGCCATTTTTAACTAAACTAAGAACAGGTCACACACACAGCCTATCTTCTAGTCATAGATTAACACCGCCTCTGTCAGGAGACTGGTGTTGAGAGTCCACACTTGTCCTCCTTTAAGAGCTTTGAAACTCTGGGCTAGTTCCTACATGTGTCTGAGCCTCGATCTATGGCCTGCATAATGAGAATGATAATAATACCTATGCACGTCGTTCAGGGAAAGCATGAAATGTGCCAGGACAGGTGCTCAGTAATTATGTTGGATCTGAATGCCTAATAGTCTCTAACAAAGTCTTGTACCTTAATAATAAGGTAATGGCCCCAGATCTTGTCTACATGCTTTAGACAATCTGCAAGTATGGATATGTTTCTAAGGATGTGTAAATTCAATTTTTAATAAAAATGTAAGTTATGTTTCTAATTAGGTGGAATCAAAAAGAAGTAGATGCTGAGGCAACCATCGACCTGCTACAGGGGTTAACTGTGGAAACAGCCTACAAATGAAGATGTGGTTTAGATGTTGCTGGGTCTCAAAGAGTTTTGGATTGGCTGTGCTCCTTAAAAATATTTTTTAACTTTTTACCCCAAGGCAAGTATTTCTGTGTCTGGTACACTGGCGGGAGTTAGAATGGGGAAAAGCATTAAACAGATGGAAATGAGAGATCCTAGTGAAGTTGAATCTCTCGATATATCTTTGACTCCCTTCTTCCCCAACTCCCCAACTATTCTCCTTAAACTTTTCAGATATAATTCATTCATGAAGCCACCAAGCTGGGGAAGCTTGAAGAAGTCTATGCCAGCTTCTTACCTTCAGTCAAAGCCGCACTTGAAACAATCAGGAATCACGGCTACCTACCCTTCCAAGGGAGAGAGACTGAAGTTCAGTCTATTGCATGCCTGCACCGGGGCTGCACTGGGGACGTTCTCCCCACACCTACCCTTGTAATACAAGCCCATATTCATTTTTTTTCTCTTTTTTTTTTTGAGACAGAGTCTCCCTCTGTTGCTGAGGCTGGAGTGTAGTGGTGCGATCTTGGCTCACTGCAAGCACCGCCTCCCAGGTTCACGTCATTCTCCTGCCTAAGCCTCCCAAGTAGCTGGGACTACAGGTGTCCGCCACCGTGCCCAGCTAATTTTTTGTATTTTTAGTAGAGACAGGGTTTCACCATGTTAGCCAGGATGGTCTCGATCTCCTGACCTCATAATCTGCCCACCTCGGCCTCCCAAAGTGCTGGGATTACCACGCCCGGCTGAAGCCCATATTCTTTTAGTGTGCTCTGGGTCTGTCCTTTGTGTTTACAGCAAATTGATAACCTGTCTATGGGAAATTTCCACGAAAGTGGGGAGTGCTGTGAGGGGCAGCACTTCCTTGTTTTAGGCCTGATTAATCATCAGGTGAGTAGACATCCTTCTCCCCTGACTTCATAACTTCTGTTCTCCACTCCTGCTTGCCCCTCTGGTGCAGTGTCTCCCAAACTAGAAAGCATACATCAGAATTACCTGGAAGGTTTGTTAAAACACAGATTGCCAGGCTCTATCCCCAGAGTCTCTGATCTGTAGGTCTCGGCTCGGACCTGAATGTTTGCAATTTCTAGCAAGTTGATAGGTGGTCTGGGGCTACACTTTGGGAACTGCTCCTCTAGTCCAATAGTAAATCTCACTCTAGTGTTCCCAGTAACTTGCACTTACTCTCGCCTTTCTATATAATACTTCTTCCATTTTTGGAGGTGAAGTACAGCCATCTCACCACAGTTATGTGCTACTATTATTGAATTCTAATTGTAGCAGGCACTGTGCTAAAGACATATATCATTTCAAATACAAATTTGGTATCATTAAACAGAAAGAGGTTAAGTAACCAAGATCTCACAAGTGATAAAGAGAAGATATCATACTCAGATTGATGTGAACAGTGTTTGCTCTTTCCATGATTCCAGGGCTGGCAAATAGATTTTTAACTTATCTGTCAACTCCAATTCATTGGCAGCAGCTTCCTGGAGCACTGGATTGAGGAGTCCCAGGTGGGATGGGTGCTCAGTGGGAGAGAGCTCTAGAACTGCTAAGCCAAACTGCACGGGAGTGGGAGTGGAGAGCGGCAGTGGGTATGTGTTGTGTTTGCCGTCCCCACATGATGCTTTATCTTGTTCATTGATCATTTTGGTTAGGATCTAGAATCAGTTGAAAGACATGTATTTAAGTTTGTTCCAGAGGAAACAGTAAATTTATTTCCTTGTCTCTTCCTTTCTCTGAAAGGTGAAATTTTTGAGCCTATATTTGAGAAGGTGTAATAAACTATAAAGTGAAATGAAATATTCATGATTTTTGTATTTGTGTCTAATGCACATTTTAACACAATTGACACAATGCATTGTGTAGCTAGTTTTCTGGAAAAGTCAATCTTTTAGGAATTGTTTTTCAGATCTTCAATAAATTTTTTCTTTAAATTTCAAAAAAAAAAAAAGAAATGCAACTGGTATATAGATAGTAACCAACATAAGCATGTTGTCCTAAAGTGGCTGGGACAAGAGAGTTATGTTAATTATAGTCTTTGCATATTTATGTCTTTCAATGTGACCTATCTAATGGATTGCCTTATATTGAAATAATCCAGTGTGACTTAGTAAGAAGGTAATGACATTTCTAGTTTGGTTTCTCTCTCCATGTTCATATTCACTGTGGGACTTGTTATTTTTAGTGTCTCAGTGCTTTATATGAACAATGAATTAAATAATGTTTTTCTGCTGCATCCTAACATTTATTATAAATGTGATTAAATGGCATATAACGTAATGGCATCTATTTTATTTGATCAACAAATATTTACAAAGATGTATCCCCAGGCACTGGGGATATAACAATAAACAAAATATATTGTTCTCATGGAACTTACATTCTAGAGAGGCAAGAGAGAGACAATAAATGAGTAAACAAAGAAGGAAATTGTAACTAGTGATAAAGTGTGTTCAGTGAGAGAGAGAAACTTTGTGTGTATTTGTGTGCCCAAGTGTGCATGTATTTTGCTATTTTATAGGTGGTCAGGGAAGGCCTGACTGAGGAGGTGAGATCGAATATGGAAAAGAAGCCAAATCGGTCTGGGAAAGAAGCATTTGAGGCAGAGAAAATAGCCAATGCGAAGATCCTGAGGTTAAAAGTTGGTAGGAGCCAGATTGCATAGGCTAGTAGGGGGTTTCAGCTGGGGGTGCTGCAACCTCTCTATTTCTGCCTAGAGGATGTTTGAAGATGCGCAGGTGGCAATTTGCATATACAATGCTAGAGTTGAGGGCAGGACACTATTGGCTTCTAGTGGGCAAGGACCATGGATGATAAACATCTTGCACTGCTCTTGATAGATTCACACAAGATTTGTCTTGCTCATATTGTCCTGAAAAAAAATGTCTCTATTGAGAAATCCTAAAGAGCCTTTAAAGCCAGGCTAAGAAGTTTGAATTTTATTCTAAGTACAGTGGGAAGCTATTGGAGAGTTGCAAGCTTTAAAAGACAATCTTTCAAAGATCACTTTGGCTACTGAGTGGAGAGTGAATTGTAAGGGACAAAGGTGAAAGAGGGACATTCACTAGGAAGCTCTTTCAGTGTCCACAACAGAGATGACGGTGTCCTGGACAAGAGGAGTATTGGTGAAGGTTTTGAGAAGTGTTTTTCCTTCAAGAGGAAGGCTGCTAAATACATATAAAATGCTGTTTCCCGTGACACCTGTATGTTATCTTTTTCTTTTTCCTTGAGAGATTTTTTTCAGTTTCAGAATCCCCTGGTTTCCTCTACATTCATTTAAGAGAATTTTGTGGCACCAAATTACAGAAGACCTTGCTCTTTCAAATGCAAGTCCTTATCCTCTTGCTCTGTAACCTTGCATATCTATCTGCATTTCAAGTTGTTCATTGCTCAGAAAGGTAATCTATTTCATTTGGGCTTGTAAAAAGAGATAAAATTACTTGTGCTTCTTGAATAACAATAGGTGATTTTTTTCTCTGAGGGTCAATATGAATTAGCCTACATATATCATTTTACTAAACCGGTGTCTAATTACATGAATAACTGGGACCAAGTCTACATTTATTCTGTTGAAAGAGTAACATTGAACACAGAATCTCTTGCAGAGATTCAGACATTTCAGTACTAATTTTACTTAGGCATTAAAGCCTCACAAATTGTTTCCAGGTGCATTGGCTCCTCCCTGACAAAGGCACCTCAGCTTCCAAGACCATTCACCAGTGTGGGGATGGCCTGCAGCCAGCTTCTCCCCTCTCTTTTCTTGCCACCCACTTCAGCTCAGCCTGGAGACAGGAGGCTCCTCCCCTCAAATGAGAATTGAGTTGTTCTCCAAGTGAACTGACAAGTTTCCACATTGCTGCTTTGTGAATCTCTGCATTTGCAGAGACACACTGAGGTCAGTATATCCTATCTTAGCTATTAATTAGGCACACACATTTAGACCAGGTCACCTCCTTGGGCTTCAGAAATAAGGAGTTCAATCAAGTTTTTTCAGACCCTGATTTGCTCTGAGTGGATTTATAATTTGGCTCAAGATCTTCAACACTCCCCTAAAGCCTCTTGCAAACCAAACCAAGCCATTCACTTCACCTAACTCCCCCTTCCCAACACTGTATTTCCTTTTTTCTTTGAATATCCCTTTCCCTCCACTAGCTCTTCAACTCCCTAAAGAGAAGTATTGGTATCATGGCCTTTTCTTTGAATCTCCAGTGTCTGGAGAGTACCAGACACTCATTAGATGTTCAATAAATGTTTATTGTTGAATGAATGGATAATGTGAACATAAAAATAGAGAAGAATGAGCCCAGGCTAATCCAAAGCTCAAGGGCAAGCTTTGCTTAAAACCATATATTCTGCCCATAAGATTCTGGACTTCTTAAAATTAAAAAAGGAGAGAGAGGAAAGAGGGATTTCAGATATTATAGCAGTAATTTTCAAACATCACAGTTTCTAATACCCTGTGTCTCCACTGAGATGTACCAGTTTCACAGGATTTTAGAAATACTAGAGTTTTACCGAGCTTTTATGGAATGTCTTACAGTTATAAAGAGCTAGTATAAAATTGCTGAGTAGACATTTCTAGATTCCTTACTCTCAAACTGCATGCCTATTTAAGCTCTTTCCAGAAAAAAAGAAAAAAAAAATAACAAATCAAAAAGTTTAAAGCTGCCTTCATCTTTTCTTCATAAGCTTTGATCCTTTCATTTATTTAAAATATGTAACCATCAAGGCCTCATTAGAATTGCTAAAGGACATAGGAAAGGCCATATGCGATCAAACTTCTGGCTTGTCTAGCCAAGTTACCAAAAATGGCAAAGTCTTGCTGATGTGGTGCGGAGAACAAGGGAGGAAACCCAGAGGGCAGCAGAGGTGGCAACCCCAAACAAGGTCCAATTCCAGGAGTATGGATTTGAGGGGACTGAGATAGGGTGCGGTATCAGATCTTTTGGGTAGTGGCCACATGTTTGATCAGTCTTAGACTAACCAGGGAGCACCATGCATGAGGGATTCCAGCCTCAGAAAACGAGTCAAAAAGAAAAAGGAGGCCAGGCACAGTGGCTCACACCTTAATCCCAGCACTTGGAGAGGCTGAGGCAGGTGGATCACTTGCGATCAGGAGATCGAGACCAGCTTGGCCAACATGGTGAAACCCCGTCTCTACTAAACATACAAAAATTAACTGGGCGTGGTGGCACACACCTGTAGTCCCAGCTACTGGGGAGACTGAGGCAGGAGAATAGCTTGAACCCGGGAGGCAGAGGTTGCAGTGAGCCGAGATTGTGCCACTGCACTCCAACCTAGTGACAGAGTGAGACTCTGTCTCAAAAAAAAAAAAAGAGGAAAGAAAGAAAAGAAAAGAAAAGCAATGCAGTTAATTGTGCCTCTTCCTGTGCTAGGGCTGAGCAGATGCTGCCACTGGGAGTTATCGCAGGACTGGGACAAGAAGATACTGCCCCCAAATGTGTGGAATCTCCAGTGGTATCCCCTGGTGATTTCTTCAAAATATTGTCCATGAAGCAAGGAATAACAAATGCCTCTAACTTCATCATCATGATGTGCCATATAAGGCTAGTCCATCCATTCTTCTGAGCTCTGTTTGCAACTCAAGTAGCAAGTGTTAGGAACTCACTTATTATTTTTATTTTTTCTGCCCATTGTTTACAGAAGCAAGTCTTTTGAACTCTTCTTCATGCTGTCCTGGTAGTGAGGTAAGGGACCACCATGAGACCATGGTATAAGCATGGGGTTAATGTCAATAATAAACCTTATTCTGATTCATTTTGGATACACCCTTTTTTTTTTTTTTGGAGACAGAGTCTCGCTCTGTCACCCAGGCTGGAGTGCAATGGTCCGATCTTGGCTCACTGCAACCTCTGCCTCCCAGGTTCAGGCAATTCTCCTGCCTCAGCCTCCCAAGTAGCTGGGATTACAGGTGCCCGCCACCACACCTAGCTAATCTTTTTTTTTTTTTTTTGTATTTTTAGTAGAGATGGGTTTTTGCCATGTTGGCCAGCCTGGTCTCAAACTCCTGACCTCAGGTGATCCACCCACCTCGGCCTTCCAAAGTGCTGGGATGACAGGAGTGAGACAACGCACCCGGTCTTGGATATACTCTTTAGAGGACTAGTGAATTTGAGTGTATTCCTCCTAAAACTGACTATCTTCTTTGTAACTGTTATAACTGTAAGAGATGAAGAACAAGCTAATATTCATCCTTTAGGCTTCAATCAATCCCTTCTGAGCCTTCCTCTTTGGTCTTTGTCATTTTAGTTGGTTTTTCTGAATCTGGATTAGAAACAGAACATTAAGACATTAAAAATATCCATACACATTTCTCTATGTTTTAAAAAATAAAAGCCTGCCAAAATCTGGAAACAACACAGATGTTCTTGAGTGGGTGAACAGTACAACCAACTGTGGTACATCCATACCATGGAATACTAGTCCGCAACAAAGAGGAATGAGCTATTGACACTTAAGAACAACCTGGATAAATCTCCAGAGAATGACAGAGTGAAGAAAATAATCCCAAAATGTTACATACTGTATGATTACATTTATATAATATGCTTGAAATGGCAAAATTACAGAGTTAGAGAACAGATTAATGGTTACTTGAGTTCACACATTTTAAAATTGAATTTCCTTTTATTTCCTGCTCATATACTTAAACTCATTAGTTTGAATCAAGTTTTAAAGAGCTGGAGAACGGATTAGTAGTCAGAGAATGGGGACAGAAGAGAACTGGTGTGACCATGAACGGCAGCATAATGGGTCCTTGCTGTGAAGAGAATGTCTTATATCTTGACTGTGTCAGTGTCAGTACCCTGGTTTGATACTCTACTGTGGTTTTGCAAGATGTTACCATTGGCAGGAAACTGGGTAAAGGGCACAAGGGATTTTTCTCTATATTATTTCTTAAAACTGCATATGAATGCACAATAATATCAAAATTAAGAGTTTAATTTTAAAAATAACTAGTTAAATGAATGAACATAGATGAACCCCTAACTCACAGTCTCAAAAGAAGAAGCACCCCCCAACAGTTTAAACAGTATATATATTGTACCGTATAGTAAAACTATAAGGAAAAGCAAGGAATTAAGGTGAATTTTAGGATAGTATTGAGAGGGAAGCGGTAGAAAAGGAAACATCATCAAGGTGAGACACCCGGAGGGCCTCAAAGGTGCCAAACAAAATATTCTGACTTACAGTGGAGAGGTGAGAAATGCAGGCATTCATTTAAGCATTATTCTTTAAACTACACATACATGTTTTTATATTTTGCTTTGTATGTATGATATATTTAAAAATAAAAGGATACATTTTAATTCTCCATAAAACATAAAGACCCAGTGTCTGAAAGAAACTGATCAAAGAACTTTAAAATGTTGCCAAAATCAAGTCAATAAGACCTTAGGCAAAAACTTTAAATATAACCCATTAGAACCAGTACAGACAGAATCAATCTCTTTCTTCGTCTCTCTCTCTGTCTGCCTTCACTGGTAAAAACTTTGCTGACTAGAAAAAATTCTGTAGGAGTGAGGAGCACTAGAACTTATCTAGAAATTACATTTCAGAGAAATAGTTTTTCCCCTGCCCATCCTGCCTGCCAAAGCAGTACTGATTAAGCACATTTTCCTGTCCAAAGTTGAAAGGTTAAAAATGATGCCTACCTCTCTGAAAGCTGGCATTCTAATAGCTTGGTATTCAAGGTAGTCATTGAGCAGAAGCCTGTTGAATGTCAGAAAGTGTTCAGTGGGGCCGGGCATGGTGGCTCACACCTGTATCCCAGCACTTTGGGAGGCCAAGGTGGGTGGATCACGAGGTCAGGAGATCCAGACCATCCTGGCTAACACAGTGAAACCCCATCTCTACTAAAAAAAAAAACAAATTAGCTGGACATGGTGGCGGGCGCCTGCAGTCCCAGCTACTTGGGAGGCTAAGACAGGAGAATGGTGTGAACCCAGGAGGTGGATATTACAGTGAGCCGAGATAGCACCACTGCACTCCAGTCTGGGCAACAGAGCGAGACTCCGTCTCAAAAAAAAAAAAAAAGAAGAAAGTGTTCAATGGGACTGCTGTGTAATCCTGTGCCAGGTGAGCAGTTTGTTCCACCCTCGGCCCGCCTTTCCCTATGTGTGTGTCTGTCACAGGGCTGTTCATTATGCTCTGTGCACCCGCTCCATATTTCTTATTTGCTTCACTCTTTACATGCCTCAAATAGCTCATTTTTCCTGAGCTCTTGCTTAGCCAAGTTCCCTGCATTTGGTTCCTTTGATCTTTCTGCTAAAACCAATCTCTTCCTCTAATTATCTTCTGTTCCACTTCTTTGACCCTCTTCCAGTTGCCTCCATTTCTTAAGCAGCCAGGTGTTTAATAAAGAATCTGGATAAGAGTCAGGCCGAATCAGGTAAACGCCCCTGCCTGCTCCCAGGTAGAGTGTTGCCTCTTCTTTAAGCCAAAGAGATGGTTTACTAAAACTTCCAGAGCCCAGACAGTGTCCTACTATGGCAGATGCATAGTAATAATCACCAAATGGAGGAAGTAATTGGGATCTCTTTTAAATGGGTTAGGCCATGTTCTAACTTGCACTTCATTTGCTTTCCCATTCCACCCTCAGCCCAAGTCTCTTTCTGCTTTCAGGTTTTTCACTACAGTCTAGTATTTATTTCATAGCTTATTTCATTGATTCTTTAGTTTACACATTTTGAAACTGAATTTCCTTTAATTCCCTCCTCATATATTTAACCATATTAGTTTAATTCATGTTGTGGGATTTTGCTAGTAACCTTGTTTAGTAGATTACTATTATTTAGAAATTATTCTATATTATCCTCTTCTCCAAATGACTCATAGTCATGTTAATGTTGTCTTATTTTTTACTTCTCTTTATTAGAGAGTAGATTTTGCCTCTATATTTGTTAATTTTCAGTGTTTGTCTAATTAGTCGCAGTGCAAGGTTTATCATATCCTCCGATTCTGATACAGGTTTGGGCTGAGAAGAATAAAGACCACTGTCTTCAAATGATATGATATCTGGGACTTGCTTCAGAATAGTCTAGTGGTGGTAAGAGGAGCAAAGATGTGAAATAAGATTGCCATGGGGTGATAGTCTCTAGAGTGAGGTGTTAGGGACATGGGGTTCATAGTACTATGCAATTATGTAAATGCTTGGAATGTTTCCATAATGAAAAATTATTTTTAAAAAAGCAAAAAATATAGAACTATAGATATAAAATTAGCCCTGTGAATTCTTCCCTTAGGATTTACAGAAGGGTAATTCCTTCATCCTTCTCTACCTCATCCTATCATTGTCTTGTCATTTATCGGTGGTCCAGCCATTTCTTTACATTCATTGAGAAGTTTAGCACTTGCTTCTTCTCTTCCTTTCTGTCAAAACTCTAGTTGTCATGTGGGAGATTACATTGTCTTGATGTGTGGCTTATCCAGTGCTTTATATCCACAACACTAATCATCTGCAATCTCACTCCCTTCCAGTCACCACTACTCCTTGATTAGACTCTAAATCATTTTATAAGTGGTGCAGATCTATACTGCTGACTGTCTGGCACTCTGGCTAAGGCCTTTAGGTTATGTTTTGATATAAAATTTAGTTTTTTTCAACATCAGTCAACACACAAAACACTTATAATCCAGCCATTTCTGTCTTAAAATTCTTCAGATCTCTTTATCAATTTCAGGTTGAAAGTAAAGTTCAATATCCTTCACATCCACTCTTGCTTTTCCTACCATTTCTGGCCTCTTTCCCTATATCCTGCAATATTCATTCTCTTTCCAGCTATTCTATACCAAACTGCCTTCATTTGTGGGAGACGGACCATGGTTTCTTACATCTCCAAGCTTTTGACCATACTGTTCCTCCAAATTGGAATATCCTTCTGTCTTTTAGCCTTTGGGGAACTTCAGCAACTTTTGTTTATACCTCAACACCCAATTCAAGCATGATTCCTTTGGGAAGGCTTTTTTGAGCTGCCCACATTGAGTTAAACACCTCTCCAGGACCTTTTCCATAGCACTCTTTGTCTATGTCCACTCTAATACTTTGAAACCCAACTGTTAACCATGAGTATTCTTTGTTTCCTTTCTGAGCCACGAACTCTTCGACCTCTTTCAGCTTTCTCTCCCCAGACACCCAACCCAGTACCTGGCACATAGTAGATATTTGGATGAAAGAGTAACTGTGTCAACAGAGAAATGGATAAATGAACACTATGTCATCTCCTTAAGGTAGCACCTCCTTGCCACAGGCCTTCTCTAGAAGTCTGGGCCAATATTCTTGGACCTGAGGAGCTCCTGCAGTCTTTGACTCTTAACTCCTCTCCTTAACCCACCTGATGCATCTGGCTCCAGCTATATAACCCAATCTTCCTTGTCTCCGTGAGTCCTTCCTATTTAATGCTTTATCTAGACAAATGTTTCCCAGAGTGTGGGAGAGGGGAATTTTTAAGTGATACTCAGCTAAATGTCTTTTGGCAGCCTTGTATTTACATTCATTTATATTTGGGGGAAAACTTAGCACATAAGATCTGTGATTTCATGCAGAACGTTGTTTAGGATGAGACAAACAGGTAGGACCAGGTAATCAACCTTACTCTAACTTAATAAAGCAGGGGCGAGGTATATTCACAGATATTCCAAACCTATTAGTGATCCTGGCTGTCTATGCTTTTCATGGGCATGATCACGGTTCAGTACTCATGGCTGTGAGAAACGGAGACAGCCAAGACCACTAACAGGGCGAGACTCCCATACACTGAATTTCACAGGCATCTGTGTGTTTTATTCAGTGATATGCTGAAATGTCACTCGCTGAAGTTGCAGAGTACATACATGTATACTTAATTATAACACATAACAAAGGAACCACTGATGCACGTGTGGCCAGGGTCGCCCACTGCAGTTCTTGAGACCGGAAGTGACCAATTTCTAAATCCGGCACCCCCATTTTCTTTCCTTCTCTCCCAGGAAAAAATAAAATAAAATAAAATAATAATAATAACACATAAAATAGTCAAATATCTTTTGAGCTTTCCAACCACATCCCCATGCAAGTTCAGATTTTTAATGTAGGTTAATATAAAAATGAACAGATTTGTCTCATTAACGTGGATCCTCCACTTTGTCTGAAACTATAAAGGAGAATATCCAATATTTTGATCAAAAAGTTCCATCCTTCTAATAAGAAATATCTTCAGCCATACATTTTGTAAGTCAGTTTTATTTATTCCATTTTTTTTCCATTTTTACCTTTTGTTTTTAAAAGTTTAATACATCGTTTTTATAGTTTGTCTCATCAGATCTAATATGCCATTTATGTGTAAAGCACATTATATGTCACTAAGAACGAGAGAAATGTTGCCAATTATAATTGCTAGATGCCATCGATTGTAAGTTACACCCCAATTTCAGAGATACCACAATTATTTTTTATTTTTTTTATTTTTATTTTTTTATTATACTTTAAGTTCTAGGGTACATGTGCATAACGTGCAGGTTTGTTACATATGTATACTTGTGCCATGTTGGTATGCTGCACCCATCAACACGTCAGCACCCATCAATTCGTCATTTATATCAGGTATAACTCCCAATGCAATCCCTCCCCCCCGCCCCATGATAGGCCCCTGATGTGTGATGTTCCCCTGAGTACAAGTGATGTCATTGTTCAGTTCCCACCTATGAGTGAGAACATGCGGTGTTTGGTTTTCTCTTCTTGTGATAGTTTGCTAAGAATGATGGTTTCCAGCTGCATCCATGTCCCTACAAAGGACGCAAACTCATCCTTTTTTATGGCTGCATAGTATTCCATGGTGTATATGTGCCACATTTTCTTAATCCAGTCTGTCACAGATGGACATTTGGGTTGATTCCAAGTCTTTGCTATTGTGAATAGTGCCGCAATAAACATACGTGTGCATGTGTCTTTATAGTAGCATGATTTATAATCCTTTGGGTATATACCCAGTAGTGGGATGGCTGGGTCATATGGTACAACTAGTTCTAGATCCTTGAGGAATCGCCATACTGTTTTCCATAACGGTTGAACTAGTATACAATCCCACCAACAGTGTAAAAGTGTTCCTATTTCTCCACATCCTCTCCAGCACCTGTTGTTTCCTGACTTTTTGATGATTGCCATTCTAACTGGTGTGAGATGGTATCTCATTGTGGTTTTGATTTGCATTTCTCTGATGGCCAGTGATGATGAGCATTTTTTCATGTGTCTGTTGGCTGTATGAATGTCTTCTTTTGAGAAATGTCTGTTCATATCCTTTGCCCACTTTTTGATGGGGTTGTTTGTTTTTTTCTTGTAAATTTGTTTGAGTTCTTTGTAGATTCTGGATATTAGCCCTTTGTTGGATGAGTAGATTGCAAAATTTTTCTCCCATTCTGTAGGTTGCCTGTTCACTCTGATGGTAGTTTCTTTTGCTGTGCAGAAGCTCTTTAGTTTAATTAGATCCCATTTGTCAATTTTGGCTTTGGCTGCCGTTGCTTTTGGTGTTTTAGACATGAAGTCCTTGCCCATGCCTATGTCCTGAATGGTACTACCTAGGTTTTCTTCTAGGGTTTTTATGGTATTAGGTCTAACATTTAAGTCTCTAATCCATCTTGAATTAATTTTCATATAAGGAGTAAGGAAAGGATCCAGTTTCAGCTTTCTACTTATGGCTAGCCAATTTTCCCAGCACCATTTATTAAATAGGGAATCCTTTCCCCATTTCTTGTTTCTCTCAGGTTTGTCAAAGATCAGATGGCTGTAGATGTGTGGTATTATTTCTGAGGACTCTGTTATGTTCCATTGGTCTATATCTCTGTTTTGGTACCAGTGCCATGCTGTTTTGGTTACTATAGCCTTGTAGTATAGTTTGAAGTCAGGTAGCATGATGCCTCCAGCTTTGTTCTTTTGACTTAGGATTGTCTTGGCAATGCGGGCTCTTTTTTGGTTCCATATGAACTTTAAAGCCGTTTTTTCCAATTCTGTGAAGAAAGTCATTGGTAGTTTAATGGGGATGGCATTGAATCTATAAATAACCTTGGGCAGTATGGCCACTTTCACGATATTGATTCTTCCTATCCATGAGCATGGTATGTTCTTCCATTTGTTAGTGTCCTCTTTTATTTCACTGAGCAGTGGTTTGTAGTTCTCCTTGAAGAGGTCCTTTACATCCCTTGTAAGTTGGATTCCTAGGTATTTTATTCTCTTTGAAACAATTGTGAATGGAAGTTCATTCCTGATTTGGCTCTCTGTTTGTCTGTTACTGGTATATAAGAATGCTTGTGATTTTTGCACATTAATTTTGTATCCTGAGACTTTGCTGAAGTTGCTTATCAGCTTAAGGAGACTTTGGGGCTGAGACAATGGGATTTTCTAAATATACAATCATGTCATCTGCAAACAAGGACAATTTGACTTCTTCTTTTCCTAGCTGAATACCCTTGATTTCTTTCTCTTGCCTGATTGCCCTAGCCAGAACTTCCAACACTATGTTGAATAGGAGTGGTGAGAGAGGGCATCCCTGTCTTGTGCCAGTTTTCAAAGGGAATTTTTCCAGTTTTTGCCCATTCAGTATGATATTGGCTGTGGGTTTGTCATAAATAGCTCTTATTATTTTGAGGTACGATCCATCAATACCGAATTTATTGAGCGTTTTTAGCATGAAGGGCTGTTGAATTTTGTCAAAAGCCTTTTCTGCATCTATTGAGATAATCATGTGGTTCTTGTCTTTGGTTCTGTTTATATGCTGGATTACGTTTATTGATTTGCGAATGTTGTACCAGACTTGCATCCCAGGGATGAAGCCCACTTGATCATGGTGGATAAGCTTTTTGATGTGCTGCTGAATCCGGTTTGCCAGTATTTTATTGAGGATTTTTGCATCGATGTTCATCAGGGATATTGGTCTAAAATTTTCTTTTTTTGTTGTATCTCTGCCAGGCTTTGGTATCAGGATGATGTTGGCCTCATAAAATGAGTTAGGGAGGATTCCCTCTTTTTCAATTGATTGGAATAGTTACAGAAGGAATGGTACCAGCTCCTCCTTGTACCTCTGGTAGAATTCAGCTGTGAATCCATCTGGTCCTAGACTTTTTTTGGTGGGTAGGCTATTAATTATTGCCTCAATTTCAGAGCCTGCTATTGGTCTATTCAGGGGTTCAGCTTCTTCCTGGTTTAGTCTTGGGAGACTGTAAGTGTCCAGGAAATTATCTATTTCTTCTAGATTTTCTAGTTTATTTGCGTAGAGGTGTTTATAGTATTCTCTGATGGTAGTTTGTATTTCTGTGGGGTCGGTGGTGATATCCCCTTTATCATTTTTTATTGCATCTATTTGATTCTTCTCTCTTTTCTTCTTTATTAGTCTTGCTAGCGGTCTGTCAATTTTGTTGATTTTTTCAAAAAACCAACTCCTGGATTCATTGATTTTTTGGAGGGTTTTTTGTGTCTCTATCTCCTTCAGTTCTGCTCTGATCTTAGTTATTTCTTGCCTTCTGCTAGCTTTTGAATGTGTTTGCTCTTGCTTCTCCAGTTCTTTTAATTGTGATGTTAGAGTGTCAGTTTTAGATCTGTCCAGCTTTCTCTTGTGGGCATTTAGTGCTATAAATTTCCCTCTACACACTGCTTTAAATGTGTCCCAGAGATTCTGGTATGTTGTATCTTTGTTCTCATTGGTTTCAAAGAACATCTTTATTTCTGCCTTCATTTCGTTATGTACCCAGTAGTCCTTCAGCAGCAGGTTGTTCAGTTTCCATGTATTTGAGCGGTTTTGATTGAGTTTCTTAGTCCTGAGTTCTAGTTTGATTGCACTGTGGTCTGAGAGACAGTTTGTTATAATTTCTGTTCTTGTACATTTGCTGAGGAGTGCTTTACTTCCCATTATGTGGTCAATTTTGGAATAAGTGTGATGTGGTGCTGAGAAGAATGTATATTCTGTTGATTTGGGGTGGAGAGTTCTATAGATGTCTATTAGGTCCGCTTGGTGCAGAGATGAGTTCAATTCCTGGATATCCTTGTTAACTTTCTGTCTTGTTGATCTGTCTAATGTTGACAGTGGAGTGTTGAAGTCTCCCATTATTATTGTATGGTAGTCTAAGTCTCTTTGTAAGTCTCTAAGGACTTGCTTTATGAATTTGGGTGCTCCTGTATTGGGTGCCTATATATTTAGGATAGTTAGCTCTTCCTGTTGAATTGATCCCTTTACCATTATGTAATGGCCTTCTTTGTCTCTTTTGATCTTGATGGTTTAAAGTCTATTTTATCAGAGACTAGGATTGCAACCCCTGCTTTTTTTTGTTCTCCATTTGCTTGGTAGATCTTCCTCCATCCCTTTATTTTGAGCCTATGTATGTCTCTGCTTGTGAGATGGGTCTCCTGAATACAGCAGACTGATGGGTCTTGACTCTTTATCCAGTTTGCCAGTCTGTGTCTCTTAATTGGAGCATTTAGTCCATTAACATTTAAGGTTAATATTGTTATGTGTGAACTTGCTCCTGCCATTACGATATTAACTGGTTATTTTGCTCGTTAGTTGATGCAGTTTCTTCCTAGCCTCGATGGTCTTTACATTTTGGCATATTTTTGCAATGGCTGGTACCGGTTGTTCCTTTCCATGTTTAGGGCTTCCTTCAGGGTCTCTTGTAAGGCAGGCCTGGTGGTGACAAAATCTCTAAGCATTTGCTTATCTGTAAAGGATTTTATTTCTCCTTCACTTATGAAACTTAGTTTGACTGGATATGAAATTCTGGGTTTAAAATTCTTTTCTTTAAGAATGTTGAATATTGGCCCCCACTCTCTTCTGGCTTGTAGAGTTTCTGCCGAGAGGTCTGCTGTTAGTCTGATGGGCTTCCCTTTGTGGGTAACCTGACGTTTCTCTCTGGCTGCCCTTAAGATTTCTTCCTTCATTTCAACTTTGGTGAATCTGGCAATTATGTGTCTTGGAGTTGCTCTTCTTGAGGAGTATCTTTGTGGCGTTCTCTGTATTTCCTGAATTTGAATGTTGGCCTGCCCTACTAGGTTGGGGAAGTTCTCCTGGATGATATACTGAAGAGTGTTTTCCAACTTGGTTCCATTTTCCCCCTCACTTTCAGGCACCCCAATCAGATGTAGATTTGGTCTTTTTACATAATCCCATACTTCTTGCAGGCTTTGTTCATTTCTTTTTCTTCTTTTTTCTTTTGGTTTCTCTCCTCGCTTCATTTCATTCATTTGATCCTCAATCGCTGATACTCTTTCTTCCAGTTGATCGAGTCAGTTACTGAAGCTTGTGGATGTGTCACATATTTCTCGTGTCATGGTTTTCATCTCTGTCATTTCATTTATGACCTTCTCTGCATTAATTATTCTAGCTATCAATTCTTCCACTCTTTTTTCAAGATTTTTAGTTTCTTTGTGCTGGGTACGTAATTCCTCCTTTAGCTCTGAGAAGTTTGATGGACTGAAGCCTTCTTCTCTCATCTCGTCAAAGTCATTCTCTGACTAGCTTTGATCCATTGCTGGCGATGAGCTGCGCTCCTTTGCAGGGGGAGATGCGCTCTTATTTTTTGAATTTCCAGCTTTTCTGCCCTGCTTCTTCCCCATCTTTGTGGTTTTATCTGCCTCTGGTCTTTGATGATGGTGACGTACTGATGGGGTTTTGGTATAGGTGTTCTTCCTGTTTGATAGTTTTCCTTCTAATAGTCAGGACCCTCAGCTGTAGGTCTGTTGGAGATTGCTTGAGGTCCACTCCAGACCCTGTTTGCCTGGGTATCAGCAGCAGAGGTTGCAGAAGATAGAATATTGCTGAACAGCGAGTGTACCTGTCTAATTCTTACTTTGGAAGCTTCCTCTCAGGGGTGTACTCCACGCTGTGAGGTGTGGGGTGTCAGACTGCCCCTAGTGGGGGATGTCTCCCAGTTAGGCTACTCAGGGGTCAGGGACCCACTTGAGCAGACGGTCTGTCCGTTCTCAGATCTCAACCTCCGTGTTGGGAGATCCACTGCTCTCTTCAAAGCTGTCAGACAGAGTGTTCGCATCTGCACAGGTCTCTGCTGCTTCCCCTGTTGTTATTTAGCTGTGCCCTGTCCCCAGAGGCGGAGTCTCAGTTGAAAATGCAGAAATCACTGGTCTTCTGTGTCGCTTGCACCGGGAGTTGGAGACTGGAGCTGTTCTTATTCGGCCATCTTGCTCCGCGCTCATGCACAATTATTTTTTAAAGTGTGTCTCAAAATTGATGAAACACAATATATGTGTTTACTGTGTAACATAACTCTTCTACATTAGCAAGTGATACTTATATTTCATTGATAGTAGTAATGTGAAGTTTCTGTTTTGAATAAATTTAATTTAAAAATGAGTTGATTCAAAGAAAAGAATTATATAAGAAGAAGTAGAGATGGAGTATAATACGGCAAAATTATGGAGGTGGTACCAGCATGATAGTGACTTGGCCTAACTGCCTAGGTCCAGATATTGCCCTTTGGTCCCATGTGTCAGCTCATGCCAACCCCTGCCACCCTCCAGCACTGTGCCCAGCTCCTACCTGGACCACCAAGCATGGGAGCAGGGTTTGGGCAATTACACCAATGCTCAGAATGAAGAATGTGGCTATAACTCACCAAAGCCATTTTATGAGAGTCAAAAGGAATTCCTAGGTAATAGACCCGTTTCAAGTATTGGAATAATCTGGACTTGCCTCTATTTAAATAACAAGATACTCAGAGGTTTCTGTTTTGACCCTGTTCTTCAAGAAGTAAAGAAGGGAAAAAGAACATTTTAGTTTCTGTTGCTGGATAATATATATACTCCAAATGGGTAACCAAACATTAAGCAGTTCAGTGATTATGAAACCAAAGAATGGTCTACTTTATTTTTCACCATGGAGTTGCCATTGAAAATGATTAAGAATAACTTGAAACAAAATGTGTTTCACTGGGAAAGTACAAGAAGAAGCTGGGTACAGTGTCTCTTGCCTATAATCCCAGCACTTTGAGAGGCTGAGGTGGACAGATTGCTTGAACCCAGGAGTTCAAGACCAGCCTAAGCAACATGATAAAACCCCATCTCCATTAAAAAAATACAAAAAATTAGCCAGGCATGGTGGTGCACTACTGTAGTCCCAACTACTTGGGGAGGGGAAATGTGTGCAACTGTAGTCCCAGCTACTGGTGGGGTGGGGGTGGGGTGAGGGGACAAGGGCAGCTGAGGTGGGAGGATCACCTGAGCCTGAGAAGGTCAAGGTTGCAGTGAGCTGAGATTGTGCCACTGCACTCAGTCTGGGCAACAGAGTGAGCAAAGTGAGACCCCCATCTCGAAAGATAATTAAAGAAAAAAAAAAAAAGAAGGAGCAATAGCAGCTAATTTTCTACTTCCAGAATAAGAAAAATGAAGAGAGAACCATTTTAGATGGAGTTGGGGAAAGCTGTGAAGTTTCCATTGGGAAAACACCATCTCCTTGGTCATTGCTGTGGATTTGTGTTCATCACGCTCCCAGCTCCCATCTTGCACTAGGTCGTGCTTTCGATTGCTGGGCATTGTGTGCAACATTCCCGGAGAGCCATGCAGAACCCTTTGATTTACTCGGTGCTTATTCTTGAAGGTTATTGTGAATCATTAACCCAAATGCAACAGAGCAGAAGGTCACAAGTCATTGAGGCTCTGCAGCTTGCACATAGCCTGTTTTTGCAAACTTAATTTTGATGGTTTTAATGTAGGTGTAATTGAAAAGATAAATTGAACACATATGCAAATCCTAATAAAGGTATTCTTTGGAGTCAGCAAATATTCACATCCTATTAAGCATCAATGAACGTATTATAGTATAATAAAGTGGAAAGGTCTTAGAAGATTATTTGTAGGCTATTAGTTATTAGTGTAATTTTAAAACATAATCAGTAACAATTAGCAAAATTGATAATACTGGATATACAGTGGTTTCTACTCACTAGTACTAGTAATACTAGCAATAATTCTATACAGTAATATCAGTTGAAACTAACCCTCTTCTAAGTTCTTTGTTTATCCTTATGGGAGTTCTTGTTTATCAGATCATTGGGGCATCACTTCACTGAAACTATTTCCTTATATTCATAAAAAGTATTGATATCATATACTAAATTTAGAAGTTTATTCATAGAGAAGAATAAAGTTATAAGATTACTTCAATACCCTTTGTCCAAGCAGAGGCACTGGTCAAAAAGCCAAACATACACACACACACACACACACACACACATATGTATCTATATATACACACACACACGTGTGTATATATGTCTGTATGTGTACATATATATGTACACACATATATACACACATACACATATATATACAGCATATGTATAAAATTTATATCTTTACTTTTCAATTTTAATTTTTGTGGGTACACAGTAGGCGTATAGCCAAATATATTTAGAAGGTGGAATCATTAGGACTTGGTGTCTTATATCACGTCCCCTAGAAGCAGAGCCTGAGATAGGGATTTGGGTGCTGATGCTTTATTGAGCGATAAACTTGTGAGAAAGTGAGAGAAGCAGGATAGACAGGGATAAAATGCCAGGTAGGATGTGGAATCAGATAGTCTATCCTTGGCCTGATGAAAGCAGAGGAATAAATTTCACCATAAAGGACAGCTGTATGTCCTTCACAGCTAAACACTCACAGCAGCTAGGGGTAGGGTCGGGTGTACACAGCAGCCAGGAACAGGGATCTGCTTGGAACACTACCAGCATTAACCACATTTGGTGATGGGGCAGCGGGTGGAGGGAGACAAAGATGGCTCCCAAATTTGTGATATAAACAACTGAATAGCTTCTTGTATGTAACAGCAACACTCCCCTCATAATACCAAAAACCTAAGATTTTAGAAGAAATACTAAAAGACTCTTCATTTTACAAAAAAAAATCCCCTTTGCTTTTACTTTTCTAGGTTAAAAATAACAACTCTTTGACATAATTGCATGGGATCAATTTCCCATTAAAAACACATAAACTTTTTGTTTTTAAGTATTGCTTTTTTAGACTTTTTCCATTTAGTCTGCTTCCTGTTGAAAATAGATACAAACTGGTTCTAGTACTCTAATGATAGAAGATTCACCTACAATTCCAATATTATGTTAGCTTTTTATTTAAAAAGTAAGTATGCACTGTTGTGAATTCATCCTTTAGTCCAAGGGTCAGCAGCATACTGTGGCCAGTGGGCCAAATCCATCCTGTCATCTATTCTTTATGGCCTGGGAGTTAAAAGTTTTTACATTTTTAAAAGGTTGCTTTAAAAAAACGAAAAAGAATATGCAACAGAGACCATATGACTCACAAAGCCAAAAATATTTACTATTTAATCCTTTACAGAAAAAGTTTGCCAATCTGTCCTTCAGTCTTATGACCCCATAGTGTGCTGATGCACTCTATATTTGGAAAGAAAATCTGATATTCAAAAACTTCAAATTAGTGGGTGATTTATATAACTATAAAATTATTGCTTTATAAAGCAATTCACCACAGAATTTATAGAAAGTAATTCCAGCTCTTCTGAACAATTATTTCTTTTATTTTTGAGACGGAGTCTCGCTCTGTCCCACAGGCTCGAGTGCAGTGGCGTGATCTGGGCTCACTGCAAGCTCCACCTCCCAGGTTCACACCATTCTCCTGCCTCAGCCTCCAGAGTAGCTGGGACTACAGGCGACTGCCACCATGCCCAGCTAATTTTTTTGTATTTTTTAGTAGAGACGGGGTTTCACCGTGTTAGCCAGGATGGTCTCCATCTCCTAACCTCGTGATCTGCCTGCCTCGGCCTCCCAAAGTGCTGAGATTACAGGCGTGAGACACCATGCCTGGCCTCAAATCTCATGTTGAATTGTAATCCCCAGTGTTGGAGGTGAGGCCTAGTGGGAGGTGATTGAATCATAGAGGTGGATACTTCGTAGATACTTCATGCATGGTTTAGCATCATCCCCTCAGGGCTATTCTTGTGATGGTGAGTGAGCTGTCACAAGATCTGGTCATTCAAAAGTGTGTAGCACCCTCCCCAACCCATCCCCAACCCAGGCCCAGCTCTATTTCTTCCTCCTGCTTTGGCCATGTAAAATGTGCCTGTTTCCCCTTCACCTTCTGTTATGATTGTAAGTTTCCTGAGGCCTCCCCTTCTGTACAACCTACAGAACTGTGAGCCAAATAAACCTCTTTTCTTTATAGTGGTGAAAGAATAGACTAAAACACCACCAATCTTGTGATTATTGCAAAGAAACTAAAAAATACAAATAGATACAAAGGTAAGAAATCATTTGCAATCTTACCATCTATAGTTAACTTCTGTTAACATTCTACTACATGATTTTTCTAGGCATATAACCATTTAATTTTTTAAATGTGATCATGTTGTATGTATAATTTATACCCTCTTTTATTCACTGTATTAGTCTGTTCTTGTATTGCTATAAAGAAATACCTGAGACTGCGTAATTTATAAGAAAAGAGGTTTAATTGGCTCACAGCATCTGCTTCTGGGGAGGCTTCAGGGAGCTTTTACTTATGACAGAAGGTAAAGTGGGAGCGATGTGTCTCGCATGGTGGAAGCAGGAGCAAGAGAGAGTGGGGTGGGGGGAAGTGCTGCACACCTTTAAACAACCAGCTCTCTCGAGATTTCACTATTACGAGAATAGCACCAAGGGGATGGTGCTAAACCATTCCTGAGATATCCACCCCCATGATCCAACCAACTCCCAGCAGGCCCCACCTCCAAAGCTGGAGACTACAATTCAACATGAGGTTTGGTAGGGATGCAGATCCAAACCTTATAATTTCAGTTAATGTTATAATTTTCAAAAGCATCTTATTTGACTGCATTTATTCCCCAGAATGAATGTGTCACAATGTAGGTAAACATCTATTTTTTGACATTTGAAATTTTCACTACTGTAAATGCCACAATGAGCCTCTTCGTGCATAAATCTAGATCCTCATTTCTGTATCCCTAGGCTATATTACCAGAACAGTAACTATTGGCCCTTCCCCGTGTCTGCTCCCTGTCTTCCTTAAAAATTCATGCTGCTTCTCCTAGTTCTATAAGTGCTAGAGTCCATTAGGACTAGAAACTTGGCCTTCTCTTCTCACTCCATATTTGTCTCAAGATCATGTCACCCAAACCCAAGCTTTCAAATACCATCCATATGCTATGATTCCCATCTTTATATCTTCAGCCCCAGATCTCTCTGCTAAGCTCCAAACTTACATAGCTAAATATACTTGTCATCTCCACTTGTATGTCTTATAACATCTTAGATATAGAACGTCCAAAAAGGATTCACTATCTTCCCTGTTTCTTCTCCCCTACCAAAACCTCCTCCTCCTATTACCCATTTCAGTAAAGTGACACCATCTTTCCACCAAGTTGCTTATGATACAAAATTGGAACCCATCAGTGACATTTCTCTCCCTCACCACCCCCATCTATTTAGTCACTAGATCCTGTTGATTCTACTTCCTAAATATCTTTAGTATTTCTGTTTCTCTCTGTCTTCCCAATCCTCATTGAATCCACCATCATCTCCTTCCTGGACTGCTATACATATTTCCTAATTAGTCTCTCTGCACCAGCCTTGTTCTGACCTTATCATTTCTCAGTTCTCCACCATGCAGAGGGTTTCAAAAATATCAGTCTGCTTTCACAATCATTGAGTGGCTATTAGGATGAAGATCTTAGTTGCAACCCCTCCTCACTCTCCACCATCAGCTTGCCACTTTTCCCCTTCCTCTCTTACTCCAACCTAGTGGTTCTTTCCCGTTACTCCAATGTGGTAAGCTTCTTCCATCCTCAAAACCTTTATTCAAGGCTTTATAAGACTTTATTCACCTTTCCCTCTGTCTTCAGCTGCTCAGCCCATTTCCTGATACCTCCCCCAATGCATGCACTAACCACATGCTCTTTTAGTATCATTTGAGTCTACTTTTTGGGTATTTATTGCAAATTGTAATTTAAATTGTTGTATATTTTTTCCCTGGAATGTCTGCTCCTCCACTAGACTGAAATCTCAGTTGGAGAAAATAGCATCTGTCTCTTTTACTACTTTACCCCTCAGTGCCTGACACGTAGTAGGTGTTCAATAGTATTTGTTGAATTAATAACAGGTTATGGGACATAAACTTCATAAAGATGTTTAAAACATGTTGTCAAATATCATTCCAGAAAGTTTGTATTAGCCAATTTATAAACCTATCAGCAGTATATGAGAGTTCCTTTGATCACCTATCCTGATACTGGATATTAGAGTTTTAAATAATTTTTAACTACTCTAGCAGGCAAAATGTTACCTCATTGTTATTGAAATTTCTTTCTTGATTATTAGTGAATTTCAACATTTTTCACATATTGATAGCCTTTCCTATATTGTCTGTGATTTTAAAATTCATGACATACTGCTTTTATTGAACCACTCTGTTGGGATATTTTGGAAGTTTATTTAATTATCTTTATACTTACAAAACAATGCCAAACCTACTTAGCTTCATCTGAAGGCTTGCACAAATTTGAATAAATGAACTTGCTCCCAAAAGTTTGTGTTAGGTCACTGCTGATTCCCCTTTACTTTGGATGGCTGTATGACTTCTCATGTAAACTAGGACACTTTTGAGAGTGAAGGAGGGTGCCATTATAGTTATGCCAGGACAACAGGTTTAAAGCAGGACCATCCAGCCCAAGCCAAGATGTACAGTCTCCCTGACTGTTTCATGTTCATGTAGACTTGGAACTCTGGAAATCTGGAGCTAAGAGCAGAGGTCCAAGTGGTGATCTAGGGATGAGTTGAGGATGAAACCTGCTTTTCATTCCGAATTTTAATTTGGATGCTGTATTAGTCCATTTTCACACTGCTGATAAAGACATACCCAAGATGGGGCAATTTACAAAAGAAAGAGGTTTATTGGACTTACAGTTCCACATGGCTGGGGAGACCTCGCAATCATGGCAGCAGGCAAGGAGGAGCAAGTCACATCTTATGTGGATGACAGCAGGCAAAAAGAGAGCTTGTGCAGAGAAACTCCTGTTTTTGAAACCATCAGATCCTGTGAGACCCATTCACTATCATGAGAAAAACAGGGGAAAGACCTGCCCCCATGTTTCCATCATCTCCCACTGGGTCCTGCCTATAACACATGGAATTATGGGAGCTACAAGATGAGACTTGGGTGGGGACACAGAAACAAACAATATCATTCTGCCCCTGGTCCCTCCCAAATCTCGTATCTTCACATTTCAAAATGAATCATGCCTTCCCAACAGTCCCCTAAAGTCTCAACTCATTTCATCATTAACTCATAAGTCCATAGTCCAAAGTCTCATTTGAGATAAGGCAAGTCCCTTCCACCTATGAGCCTGTAAAATCAAAAGCAAGTTAGTTACTTCCTAAATACAATGGGGGTACAGGCATTGGGTAAATACAGCCATTCCAAATGGGAGACATTGGTCAAAACAAATGGACTACAGGCCCCATTCAAGTCTGAAATCTGGCAGGGCAGTCAAATCTCAATGCTCCAAAATGATTTCCTTTGAATCCATGTCTCACATCCAGGTCACACTGATGCAAGAGATGGGTTCCCATGGTCCTGGGCAGCTCTGCTCCTGTGGCTTTGCAGGCTATAGCCTCCCTCCTGGCTGCTTTCATGGGCTGTTGCTAAGTGTCTGTGGCTTTTCCAGGTGCACAGTGAAAGCTGTTGGTGGATCTACCATTCTGGAGTCTGGAAGATGGTGGTCCTCTTCTCACAGCTCTACTAGATGGTACCTCAGTGGGGGCTCTGTGTGGGGGCTCTGACCCCACATTTTCCTACCACACTGCCATAGCAGAGATTCTCCATGAGGGCCCCACCCTTGCAGCAAACATCTGCCTGGGCATCCAGGCATTTCCATACATCTTTTGAAATCTAGGTGGAGGTTCCCAAACCCCAGTTCTTGACTTCTGTGCCCTCACAGGCTCAATACCACATGGAAGCTGCCAAGGCTTGAGGCTTGTACCCTTTGAAGACACAGCCTGAGCTCTATGTTGGCCCTTTTCAGCCATGGCTGGAGCTGCTGGAACATAGGGCACCAAGTATCTAGGCTGCACACAGCACAGGGACCCTGGGCCTGGCTCACGGCCCACAAAACCACTTTCACCCCCTAGGCTTCAGGGTCTGTGAGGAAAGGGGCTACCACGAAGACTTATGACATGCCCTGGAGACATTTTTCCCCATTGTTTTGGGGATTAACATTCAGCTCATTGTTACTTATGCAAATTTCTGCAGCTAGCTTGAATTTCTTCTCAGAAAATGGGTTTTTCTTTTCTACTGCATTGTCAGGCTACATATTTTCCAAACTTTTATGATGTGTTTCCCTTTTAAAATGTAATGCTTTTAACAGCACCTAAGTCACCTCTGGAATGCTTGGCTGCTTAATATTTCTTCTGCCAGATACCCTAGATAATCTCTCTTAAGTTCAAAGTTCCACAAATCTCTAGGGCAGGGGCAAAATGCCACCAGTCTCTTTGCTAAAATATAATAAGAGTCACCTTTGCTCCAGTTCCCAACAAGTTCCTCATCTCCATCTGAGATCACTTCAGTCAGCCTGGACTTAATGTCCATATTGCTATCAGAATTTTGGGCAAAGTCATTCAACAAATCTCTAGGAAGTTCCAAACTTTTCCACATTTTCCTGTCTTCTTCTGAGCCCTCCAAACCGTTCCAACCTCTGCCTGTTCCCTAGTTCCAAAGTCGCTTCCACATTTTCAGGTATCTTTTCAGCAGGGCCCCATTCTATTGGTACAAATTTACCGTGTTAGTCCATTTTCATGCTGCTGATAAAGACATACCCAAGAGTGGGCAATTTACAAAAGAAAGAGGTTTATTGGACCTATAGGTCCATATGGCTGGGGAGGCCTCACAATCATGGTGGAAGGCGAGAAGGAGCAAGTCACATATTGTGTGGATGCCAGCAGGCAAAAAGAGAGCTTGTGCAGAGAAACTCCCATTTTTAAAACCATCAGATCTCATGAGACCTTGGCACTATCATCAGAACAGCACAGGAAAGACCCATGATTCAATCATCTCCCACCAGGTCCCTCTTACAACACATGGGAATTATGGGAGCTACAAGATGAGACTTGGGTGGGGACACAGCTAAATCATATCAGATACCTTTGTGCTGTGTGGTTCAGTGACTTAATGACTCAGATCTGGAACTCCCTGTCACCCCTGGTGCCCCCTTCACTCATTTACCTCACCTGCCTGGCCCCTGGAGACACCTAAGTTACAGCCCATGAAATTCTGGCAGTTTCTAAGCCTCAGACAATTTCATACAACTCTGCTTTCAGGAGGAAGTCAGTGGCCCAGAGAGCTAGCTGCAGGGATGGTCTTGCCCATAAACACAGAGCTAGTCAGAGGCAGAGCCAAGTATCCTGAAGAGTTCTCCCTGTCCCACCAAGCTACCTCCATGCCTACTGCTGTGTGGCACTGACAATGCCAGTAGCTATTTTCTGACTTTATAAGGTTTCCAGAATTATGTCAAGACATGACCAAAACAGGGTTTTTACTTCCTAGAGTATCTTGTGAAAATGATCCTCTTTGATAAGCTAAACACTTTAAAGTAGAGGGCATGCAGTTTTGGAGATATTTCATCTTATATTAGAGTCATGTATACATGGGCTTCCATGCCTATGACTTACAATGCTTCCCTGACCCTTGCAGTTGTCTAAAAACTTCCCCAGCTTTTTCTAAATGCCCTTTTGTTCAATGTATTCTCTTCAATGAAGCTCAAAAACTAAGTTCAGAGTTACTTACAGACTTGCATTTTTTTTTTTTTTTTTTTTTTCTAGACAGTCTCGCTCTGTCACCCAGGCTGGAGTGCAGTGGTGCGATCTTGGCTCACTGCAACCTCCGCCTCCTGGGTTCAAGAGATTCTCCTGCCTCAGCCTCCTGAGTAGCTGGGATTATAGGCGCCCACCACCATGCCCGGCTAATTTTTGTATTTTTTAGTAGAGGCGTGATTTCACCGTGTTGGCCAGGTTGGTCTCGAACTCCTGACCTCGTGATTCCGCCCTCCTCAGCCTCCCAAAGTGCTGGGATTACAGACATGAGCCACCGTGCCTGGCCCAGACTTACATTTTTAAGAATTGCTAGGAACTTAAGGAAAGTAGAATTTAGTGGCAGAGAACTTCTGGAAAAGGAAAAAACACAATAATTTATTTGAATTTTTGTCATTGCCATCCAATCTGAGGAATGATTTTATTTAAAAAAGAACAGCAAGCTGCCTTTTCCAATCTTGTGAAGAGAGCACATTTCCTACCAATGGAATTATTGGAGAGATTCTGTGTACTGTTGTGCAGATTGTGCACTGCATAACTCCAGAGGGCACCATTTACATTGCCATCTATGTGAATGGTGCCAAATGGTCCCTCCTGGCAGAGACCTGTTGTATAGTTCACAATCCTGGCACTATACAGGGCACAATCTGTGCAGCCACGTGCTGAGGTCCTGACTGACACCCTCTGTGTGACTTTTCTCTGATAAAGACACCATCCCTCTGCTGCAGTTAGGTTTGCTTCATTTGCCAATGTCTACGGATCGTTCAGGATAATCTTCATTTCAAACATACATTCACCTACTTTCTGTAAGCACTATAGTGTTTGTCAAGCCATGTGTCCTGGTTTCAAGTTTGGAAAGTAGGTCGTTGGAGATATCTTTTAAGTGCGATTTTGCCTATATTTTCCATTTCATTTTTTTTTAATTGAGGAAAATGTAGAAAACAAATATAATAATCTCATGGTTTGCTAGAAAATGAAAACATTTAATATGTTAATTTTTTAAAGAAAATATTTTCATTAAAATATAGCTCTGAAGTGAAAGTGAGAAGAAAATAATTTTAGATGTACATAGAATCCATCTCCAAAGTATCTACATGTATAGACTAGTAAGATTAACCCATTGGCTCTACAGAAATAAAAGAGAACTACCATGCATCCAAGAAGGCTAACCTACCTAATAGAGATAGACCTTGATTTTTAATTAGTGGAGGAACCAACTTTATATCACCAACAAGAAAGGTGATGAAAAGATTCAGAGACATTTTTATACTATATTCCTCATTGTTTCTAGAATGCAATCCATAGTCTTCAAGCTGGAGGTAGCTTTTTAGTTCACTCATTATTTATTCATTTAATTAATTGTTACTATTTGCCGAACACTGTGATCATGTGTCTGGGCTCCTTCATGAGGAAACTAGGGTCGTAAAGTTGGTTAGAGATAGGGCCAGAAACAAACCCCAGATGTTCTGTATCCAGGACACTGTACCCCACAGGGCTGTTAAATATCTCCATGTAGTTATATTCAGGTGATGAAATAGGAGAACATCTGTGTACTGCATGTGACCTGCATGTAATTCATGTAATAAAGATGAAATACAAACCCTTTACCAGCCATTTCTTTATTACTCTAAATGCCACAACTTAAGGTTCAGCATCAGGGCTAATAATATAAGGATTAGTCTGGAAATTCTGCAAATAAATATTTTCCTGTCTATTCATACTCTTTGATTCAAATATTTCAATCATGTCCTTTCTCAAATGTTGCCTTTACAGATTAAAATCCTATAAATAGCACTGACCCCTGAGGAACACGATCTTCTTACCCCTATCTTTGAGTATTAATCTAGACAGTTTCCTATTGATGACAAAATAAATACCCCAATCTCATGGTGGCTTTCTTTTTAAAGGATTTGTTTTGCGGGGGGTAGGGGGACATACAGCACATAGTTCACAACAATGTGAAATTGCATTTCTGGAAGTATCTATACTCTTCCTTTACACAATTAAATCTCCCTACTTGCTAAATATTGCTGGACTTGGTGGTTAAGGAGGTTGAGCACATGTGAGCAAAGGGGAACAGCTGTTCTTGCCAGATGCCTTCTTCACTGCACAGACATAAATACTGCCCAAGGAGCCTCAGGGCAGACTGAGATCTAGTTTGAAGTAGTGGCAAGGAGACCCTTTCTGACATTTTTGCTTGGTAAATTCATTCATATGCACCTTGACCAAAGGATACTAAGCTGAGTGACTAGGACGAGAATTCTGAATGCAAACTACTCAGGTTCAAATCCTGGCTCTGCCATCTACCTTACCAGCTTTTTGACACTGGGCAAGTTACTTAACCTCACTGTCTTCAGCCTCCTCATCTGTAAGTAGGGATAACAGTAGTTTCTTCATAGGATCTTTGAGGATGATATGAATTAGATATTATCATTAATAATTCCAGCAACAAATACCTATTAAGCTTTTATTCCATTCCAATTACCGTGAATGAGGGAAATCGTCCCCCACTTCATGGAATTTAGAGTATTTTTTTTCACATTAGAAGCCCTGACCCATCTAAGCGTTGGGAAGTCAATGCAGTAAGGTGTGACTAGATTTAGTTTTACATGAATTCGATATGATTTTATAAAATAAGAGTTTTATGAAACTTTCTTTCCCTTGCATATACTTTTATATGAATGTGTGGCCTGTGTCTTGATATAAAATGTATTTCCTATCATGAGTCCAGTAGAGAAGATTAGCAATTAAACAGCAACTCAATATGCAGTGAGTGTCATGGGCACATGCGAATGTCACCTGACCCAGTAAAGGCAGGTGTAGAGAATCAGGCAAGCTTTCCCTGAGGAAGTAACATTTAAGCTGAGACTTGAAGGATGAGTAAAAATTTACCAAAAGAAGTGGGGTGGAGGAGGAGAAATAGTTCCTTTAAGAGCAGTGAGTAGACCTGGGTGGGTAGGGGAGTAGTTAATGAAGCAAGGGAGAAACTTGTTCAGGTTTGCATTTTAGTAAGGCTACTCTGGCTGCATGAAGAGAATGGGCAGGAATCAGTTGGGAAATTATTTAGTAATTTCAGGACACAGCAGCCCATAGGGTGGGGGCAGTGGGTATTTGAGAGGGACCTCCTACTTAGGTAGATTGACAGGACTTGTTGATTGATGGGGAAAGGTGCTGGAGCCAGAGCATGAAGGTGCTTATCCCACACCTCTGATGTCTAATTTACAAAGGTTTCAGGAGACAAATCTAAGTCTGAAAGCTCCAAGCCCCTAACTTGAAAAAAATGTTCCTGTAAACAGGAAGACAGAATCTTTCAATCACTTTGCAAATCATCTCCCCATCCTGCTGGACATATCTGCAGGCTGTTGCTGGGCCTAGGAGTTGGCAGAGCTTCCTGTTCCAAAGTGGGAGGGTTCCTGGCAGGAGATGGAAGGCTGGAAACAGAAAGGAAACTGGGCTAGCCAGGCACCTTGCGTGAAGAGAAAAGAAGGGAAACCTGGTACTTTCTCATCTGATCCAGAAATATCTGGTCGGAAAATAATTTAAAAGTACAGGTAATTCAAAGATGTTTATATTTGGCTTTGAAATGCCATGCATTTTTGGCAGTAGACTTTCTTTGCCAAACATTTTTCTTAGGCCTTATTTTGCATTCCCTGAACATGGACCATCTGGGCAACAGGGGGATGAGCCCAGAGCTCAGAGGGAGTCTGGGTGCGTGGCTGAGGAGGTCCTAATGTTCAAAACCTGGAATGAAACCACAGCTCTCTCTCATCACCCCAGGGGATGATCACACCCCAGGTGATCAGTACTTATCTGTCTATCTGTGTCCTGCCACAAAGCAGGGAGTTTTTTGTGATCTAAGCCATGCCAGGTCATATGGTGAACTGAAAAACAGCTATGTAATTCCCAGCACATCAAATGTTTCCTACTCACAGGGCCACCTCCACCCGCTGGAGTGGCAGGCAGGGCTCCAGAGCAATCTCAAAATCAAACCATATTTGGAGCACAAGACAGGCTGTTTACAGATGTTACCATAAAAGACAATTTAAATAATCATCAGTACCGTTTTACAAAAGAGCTGGCCAGACCAGAAGGCCCCTTTTCCAGTTATTCCTAAGATTGCTGCTTCCAGAGGAGTTGAGAGGTTAGATTATCTTCCCTGGCTCAGGTCTACCTAGGACAGGAGAGTCGTGCCTCACAGAAATCACTTCAAAAAGGGTCTCAGCACCACATTCCACTAGGGCTTAGAAGAATCCTCAGGGTGGCAGCCACTCCCTACTTAGGAATCCCATGCATTCCCCTGTTCTTCCATCTGGACTGTGCCACACCAGGGAAGTCATTTGGTCCAGGCTAGAATTCACTGGGAATAATTAGCAACAGGCCCACATCTGGAAGTTCAGAGAAATTGGTTCTCTCCAATTTGTTATAAAATTAAGTAATATTTTTCACCATCACCACAGAGAAAAGGGCATTTCCTAGTTTCCCAGTTCTTACAGGTCAGAATGGTTGGTTCACAGGAAATTCTTGGTAGGTGCTCTGTGACGCATCTATGTTTTTCCAAGTGTTGGTATTTTTCATTTCACAGAACCTTCTTCCAAAGGAGATTAGCTGCCAGACTCAGGCAGCCCGTACATTTTTGAAAACACCAGCATAGGTTTCTTTGACTCAGGTACCTGAAATATCTAAGGAAGCAAAGGCAGCGGATGTGCCAGGGGCACCCTCACTTGATATCTACCTCTTCCCCTCCTTTAAGGTCCCCCTGATTGGAGGTGGCGGAAAGAGTCTCTGGTGGCTTGCCCAACCCTTTAGAACATTCGCCCCCATCCGCCTCCTCCGTCTCCTTGCCAGACAGGAGCCCTTTCTCGCACTTACCCTCCATTCCCCACACACACACCTCGCTGAGGTCATCCTCAGCGTGCAGCCCGGAGGGGAAAGGAAACGTGAGCTAAAGCAACAGGTTCTACCCGCAGCCTGAACTTGGAAGGGGATGCGGCGGCGGCAGGGCGGCTGGAGCTGTGCAGTGGAGGGAGAGGAAGCGGCGAGGTGGAAGGTGGAAGGGAAATGATGGTGCATGACCACCGAGCACACGTCACTCGGGCTCCCACATGGGCTTGTGTATGTGCGTGTGTGAGGGGAGGGAGGTCCTTCACAGGGTCACTCAGGCATTTCCGCGTGGAATAGGAGGTGCCAGGCTCGTGTTCTGGGGTGCCGGGTGGCCTCGGCGGGGTAACGAGTCACGCAGAGACGGCTTGAGGCACGCCAAGAAAATACGGGTGTCGGCGTAAAAATACACCACTCTCCCCAGCGCGCTGCCCTTGCTAACTGGCTAGATCTGCGCCCCTAACGCCCAGTGCCCCTTTCTTTGGGGCCTATCCTGGGCCCCTCCAACCCCATCCCAGCCTGCCTCCCGCTCCAGCCGCTGCCGCGGAAACCCGGACTGCGGACTGCGCCGCGCCCGGCAGCCTCTGGGCATGCTCGGTGGCGGGACCGGCTCCGCCGCCAGGAGGGCGCGTCCTCCCTCCCCTAGGGCGGTGGCGGCGTCTGCAGCTACTTGCCGCCGCGCCCCGGCCAGGAACACCTTTTGGGGAGGCGGGGGACCACCCTGCCCGGCGCGGGCCGAGGGCGCTCCCCACCCCGAACCTTCCGGTGGGTGGGAGGAGGGGCCGGCCAGAGAGGCGCGGAGGCGGCAGTGAGTCCCCCGACTGCCAGCGGTTCCTTAGAAAGTAAAGCTCAGCTCCCGCGCGGACCGGGTCTCCCAGCCGCGGGCGGGGAAGGGGCGGGGAGGGGCGGGGCCAGGCCAGGCGGGGGGTGGTCTCAGCGCCTAGAGCGAGGTGCGAAATTAGTAGCCGCCCACCCTCTTCGCAGTTCCCGCCCCCAGGGAATTATAATTTCCTGGGAAAGTGTCTGGTTCTCGGAGAATCCTTGGGGCGGGGTAAAGGGGCGCGCCCGGCGCAAAATGGTTAATACAAAGTCTGCACGCGCCGCGGGGCCCCTCGTATGAAAAGTGTACGCGCTGGTGGCTGGGCACCCCTTTGCTAATTTGAGGGTTAGTTACCGGCAGGAAGTCTGGCTGTGCGAGAGGAACGGCGGGCAGAAGGGAAGCCTCAGGCTGGTGCTGGCTCCCGCCCCCAGGCCTCCTTGGGGGACGCACCTCGGACCCAGCGGGCGCAGGGTGCGGGGCACTGGGCCGGGGCGTTCGCGGCGGGCGGCGGGAGGCTGGAGCAGGCTCGGCCCAGCGGCTCACTCTCTCTACCTCCTCCCCGCAGGATTACCGAGAGGATGGGATGGATCTAGGCAGTGACGCCGGCAGCAGCAGCAGCAGCAGCAGCCGCGCCAGTTCACAGTCCAACTCCACCAAAGTGACCCCTTGCTCCGAGTGCAAATCTTCATCGTCGCCGGGGGGCAGCCTGGACTTGGTGTCTGCCCTGGAGGACTATGAGGAGCCCTTCCCGGTCTACCAGAAGAAGGTGATTGATGAGTGGGCGCCGGAGGAGGACGGGGAGGAGGAGGAAGAGGAGGACGAGCGCGACCAGCGAGGGTACCGGGATGACCGCTGTCCGGCCCGGGAGCCGGGGGACGTAAGCGCCAGGACCCGCAGCGGCGGGGGCGGGGACAGGAGCGCCACCACCGCCATGCCGCCCCCAGTGCCCAACGGCAACCTCCACCAGCACGACCCCCAGGACCTTAGGCACAATGGCAACGTGGTGGTGGCTGGCCGGCCGAGCAGTTCCCGGGGCCCCCGCCGGGCGATCCAAAAGCCCCAGCCGGCTGGGAGCCGGCGCAGTGACCGCGGCCCGGCGGCTGGGGGGCTCTGCCTTCAGCCCCCAGACGGCGGGACGTGCGTCCCCGAAGAGCCGCCGGTGCCACCTATGGATTGGGAGGCACTGGAAAAGCATCTGGCTGGGCTGCAGTTCCGGGAGCAGGAGGTACGGAAACAGGGCCAGGCGAGGACCAACTCCACCTCCGTAAGTTGGCCGGGGTGCGTGCCCACGCGCGCACACACGCGTACACACCCCGCGCACAGCCCGCACGCCCCCTCCCTGCGCTCCCGCCCGCCCGCGGCCCCATTCATTCTTCCTGGAGGGTGGGGGCCAGGCCGGAGAGCCTGCCGTCTGCTCCCTTGGGGATAAGGTTTCTCGGTCTGTGAGCTGTCTGGGTTTGCAGGATGGGCGGAGAGGAAGGAGGAGCAGCCAGAGGGCAGCGGAAAGTCGGGTTAGTGGAACCGGCGACTCATTTTAATGGAATTACTTATGGAGACTAGGTTGTGAGTCACTTGCCTGAAAATAAATCCGGGGAGATTCTGGCACCAAAAGTCAGTGCCTGCGGGGGATATTTCAAATCGTAATAGTTGTGGCTTTGTCAATCGTGGTGGCTCTCCTCTCGTTGCCACTAATGTCTCATCCGTATATAGGCTTGTCCCTATGTACACGTACACATTCTCCTGCCCACACCACCGGTCTGGCAGCGGGGTTCGTTCCGTCTTGCGTTAAACAGATGCTCCTGTATTTGGATAGATTGATTTTCCTCCTCTAAGACTTTCTTCCTTTATGAAACCCGAGTTATTGTTGACCTGGGGGAACGGGGTAAATGGACCTGTCAGGATAAGGGAGGGGTTCTTCCCTCGGTCGCCTGACTCACTCCCTCTGCTGTGAATCCCTCCTTGTTTTAATAACGGAGCCACTTACAGTTTCTTACCGGAGGCTACTGCCTCAATTCAGGAAAGCCAGACCGGGAGGGGTGCTGGAGTGGAAAAGAGGGAGGGAGGAGAGGAGGGCTGCATCTACAATAAGAAGCTCTGGTAGGTTCACACTTGTCTCAACATCTTTTTTGCCCCTGAGAGAAGAGCAGATAAATGACTTAAAAGAAAACCATCATGAATGTAGCTCCCCTGTTTAGCACTGTTTTGAGATAAAGCAACAGTTGTAATTTGAAATCATTAATGATGACCCTAATTAGGGCTGAAGGGCATAGTTGAAAGGAGCTGCTTTCTGTGTGTGGCAGCTGTGTGGCAGGTGGGAAAATGCTTGCCTTGCAGGTGTAATTTTTGTGACACCAGGACCCCGGAGCTCCTGAAAATTGGGTGCATGCACTTCTGACTTCAGGGGTGAGGATGGTAACTGTTTCACAGAGAAATTTCCGTGGTTCTATCAGAGAGAACCCTTGGCTGACAGCCTGCTGGCTAGTTTCCCTTGGGAAACTACTGATGAAATTAACATACTTATTTTAATCCCAGCTGTTTAGGAGTTTACAATAGCCACTAACAGAGGTGAAATCTTTCCATTACAGCCAATACTGTCTCTTGTACCTTGCAATAGAAAATATCCTTTTCCCACTTGGTGCTTGAGAAAAATACCTCATTAATACCCGGGCTTGAATAATGACTGGGAAATAAGCAAGAGGTTAGTTTACTATTGCATGACATTTATACATTCCAGGAACTTTTAATAATTGGGCATACGTGCAAAGTTAGGGTTTGATGGCGACAGTGAGCTCCATTATTCTAAAGTTGTGAAACAAATTGTTTTTGAGCTCCCATGTATGTGCTGTGTGCCAGGGATGGTTCTGAGTGCTGTGGTTACACATCAGTCCACATGGGGCTGAAATTCTGGTGAGGGAAGGTAGGAATACAGACTGTCTTCCCTCCAGGAACTTAAAATTTGATGGCTTATCTAGCACCAACTCATACCCCCACCCCCAACACATACACACCTCTTCTGGTTATTGTGAAGACTATGAATCTTTTCTTCTTGGGCAGTCTTTGAAACCAATGGTCTTTGAAACCTAGTGAACAGTTTGCATATTTGCATATTTGGGTTTCTTTCCTTCACTTCCAGCTTTCCTGGAAATGCCTCTTCTGGTCATTTCCTCTACAAGTTACACAGAGAAATTTAGATTTCAATTGTGTCAAAGCAAGGATGTGTACAGAAAAAAGGGAGAAGGAGGTGGCATTTGAGGTTAATCCTGTATTTTTTCATGTTTTGGTTTGTGTTTGAACAAAATTACTAGTCAATGTTGGTTTAGAATAGTGTTTTACAAACAGTAAGTTACCCATGAAATCACCTTAGCATTTTTAAAAAATGAAATAAAATAGAATGTTTGATAGTGTATTGCAGGGAGTCATAGTAAAGTTGGTGATTTTTAAAACTTTTGTTTAGTTTTATATGTATGCTGGGTTGCAACATACAGTTTACTTCTCACTATGGGTCGCTGTTATAAAAGATTGAAAAGCACTGATTTAAATCCTGTTTAGTGCTGCCTGGAGTAAGTAAGGGAATTTCTGACCATGAGGACAGAAATCTGAGAACAACAAAGGAGCGGTGTGGAAGAGAAGGCCTGCCTTGAGGGAATTGTTCAAATCCAATGATATTTTACCCCTCTTTAAAATGTCTTGTATGAATATATTTAAGTGGCATTAATACACACCACTAGCAGTGGGGTATACAATGAAAAGGGGATAGCTTCTCTTCACCAAGTAAGCCTATTCCTACTTCAGGGCTTTTGCCCTTTTGTTACCTCTGCTTGGAGGCAAGTGTCTGGTTCCTTCTCATCATTCCAGACTCAGCTCAAGTCTCACCAGTTCAGAGAAGCTGTCCCCCACCACCCTTCCTAAAGTAAAGTAACAACACTCCACCCCAACTCAAGCACTCCTGGTGTGTTGTTTTCTTAGTGCTTGTCACTGTCTGACATTATCTTATTTTGTTCTCTAGTTTTGGTTCATCTGAAATGTAGGTGGGAGTGCAAGGTTCTTGTCTGTTTTTTAACTCTATAACCTATTGCCTGGGACATTCCTGGGATGGAATAGGTTCTCAAATATTGAATGAGTGAATGAATGAATGAATGTTTATAACAGCAATACAACCCACACCTAATCTGATTCCCATTTTACAGTTGAGAAAATTGAGGCCCAGAGAGGTTAAGTGATTTGCCTCAGGCCCAGTGAGAAACTTATGAACAGGGTTTTGTTCTTTCTTCTGACACCAGTCTAGTTTTTCCCCACTCTTTTTAATGCTTAAAATAATTTGAAATAAGAGGAAAGGAAGCAGCTCCCATCTCCCTGAGACTTAAAGGGTTTCCTATTGACAAGTCCCTTACTGCACTTCCTTAGAATTAAGGACATAAGTAAACTGGGAAATCATCAAAACTCCCTTACTTATGAGTCTCCTTTCACAGACAGGTTTTTGTATTGTTTTGTTTTAATGACATACTGTTGGGTTCTGCAGAACAGAATAGTGACAGAATTCAGGTCTCCTCACTCCACATCCAGTGCTCTTTCCTTCCTCTCAGTTGCGGCTATGCACACAGAAGGATGACTGAAGTCTCAAAAATGGGATGACAATCAGCTGTCCCTAATTCAGGAAAGATTGAGAGGCAAATTTAAAAACACACAATGTTTAGGTGGCATTTAAAACCTAGCACTGACCTTCACTTTCTGGTGGGTTTAAACAACTGATCTCTCTCTTGGTAGCTGTGGAGGGTGATGAGCTTGGATGCTGTCAGGAACTGTCTTTGGTGTCAGAGCCTAGAGGGGCCTGAGGAGTCCTGATGGAAACACTCTGGTGACTGGATCCTTGCTCCATCTCAGAGCTGGGGGCTCAAGACGGACCTCCAGCACCTGGCCCAGCCCTCCACTGTGATGTCAGCACCTGGGGCAGCCATATCCCCAGTAGTGCGCGTTGTGCCTGGCGCAAATAAATGCCTGACACATGGAGAGAGGGTGAGGGGCTCTACCCAAAAGCCAGAACTACTCCCAGAAGTGCCCCTTCCATGGGCAGCCCCTACTCATCTGGTGTCAGTGTGCTTCTCACAGTCCTGCCTTGGGCTTGTATTCCCTCTTGTGGGTGAACCCTCTTATTAAATTCAAGGGCCATAGACACAGTAAAGAAAGGGTCTGGGGTTGGTGCCTTTGATGTCAGATTAGGAGTCCTGCTTGCAGAAGTTCATGTTTCTCTTAAATTCTTATCTTCTTGGCTACTGTGACTCTGGTGCACAGGATTGAACAGTTTTCCCTCTTATGACAGCAGGCCACAAACAGTCGGCTTTCTCTCTTCTGCTTCTCCAGGACCTTAGTGCATCACTGTAGCCCTCTTGCTCCTGTTCAAAAGACTCTGTGGACCTGTCGCCAAGTAGGGTGGGAGGGCCACTGCCTCAGTGTACTCTTCCTCCTAAATGGAATATAATTACACGTCTTTTTCTCTGTGTTTTTCCCTGAGGCTTCCTCTCCTTCAGGGGACGTGTGTTCCTCCGTGTCTAGCCTGTTCTCTGTCTCTGAAGACTCAGCCCATTTTGACTCTTTTCTTTAAAAATAGCTTTATTGGCCAGGCATGGTGGCTCAGGCCTGTAATCCCAGCACTTTGGGAGGCTGAGGCGGGCGGATCACCTGAGGTCAGGAGCTCAAGACCGGCCTGGCCAACATGGTGAAACCCCGTCTCTACTAAAAATGCAAAAATTAGCCAGGTGTGGTGGTGGGCGCCTGTAGTCCCAGCTACTCGGGAGGCTGAGGCAGGAGAATCGCTTGAACCCGGGAGGCAGAGGTTGCAGTGAGCTAAGATCGCGCCATTGCACTCCAGCCTGGGTGACAAGAGTGAAAATTTGTCTCAAAAATAAAATGAAAAAATAAAATAAAATAAAATAAAAATAACTTTATTGCAGTATGATTGACGTACATCAGCTGTACATAGTTAAAATGTACAATTTGATGAGTTTTGACATATGTATGGCATATGTATGTTTTGACACACCTGTGAAACCATCATGAAAATCAAGATAATGAACATCTTTAGCATCCCCAAAAGTATCCTTGCACTCCTTTATAGTATCACCATCTTATCCCTAGGCAACCAACTGATCTGATTTCTATGTTATAGATTAGTTTATGTCTTCTAAAATTAACATACGAAAATGGAATCACACAATATGTGTGGATTTTTGTCTGGCTTCTTTCACTCAAAAAGTGATTATTTTGAGATTCATCCATGTTACTGTATATATCAGTAGTTCGTTCCAACACTTGCTGAGTAGTATTCCATTTTGTGGATATACCATTTTCATCTGTTGACAGACACGTGCATTGTGTCTAGGTTTTGGCTATTACAAATAAAATTGCTATGGACACTCATGTACAAGTTGTTTTACAGATATACACTTTATTTATTTATTTTTGGGACGAAGTTTCGCTCTTGTCACCCAGGCTGGAATGCAATGGTGCTATCTTGGCTCACTGCAACCTCCACCTCCCGGGTTCAAGTGATTCTCCCACCTCATCCTCCTGAGTAGCTGGGATTACAGGCACCCACCATCATGCCTGGCTAATTTTTGTATTTTTGTAGAGACGAGGTTTCACAACGTTGGTCAAGCTGATCTCGAACTCCTGACCTCAGGTAATCCACCTACCTCAGCCTCCCAAAGTGCTGGGATTACAGGTGTGAGCCACTGTGCCTGGCCTGAATATACACTTTCATTTTTCTTGGGTGAATAACTAGAAGTAAGAATGGGTTGATCATGTAGTAGGTGTATGTTTACCTGTGTAAGAAGCTGCCTAACTGTCTTCCAAGGAAGTACTATTTTACTTTGCCATCACATGATGCTTAAAGCACTGAACGAGGTTTCCCCTCTTTCCCATTGCTCTATTCCATCTGCATCCTGCTTTCCAGGACACCTCCCTTCAGGTGGCTGGGTGGCTGCTTCCTCCCTCTTAAGAGAAAACAAGAAGAGAGCAAGGAGATCACTTGTCACATCCAACCAGTCTTTACTCCTGTTGTTTAAAAAAGGAATCATTTTTAAATTAGAGAAGAGCTCTAGTTGTAGACTCAACACATTTTAAGTGCAGTTTTATTATTTTTTAGTGCCTGTGACAGGTGCATTTTCCTCATTTAATGAGAAGATAAGAACAATTTTAATTGACACGTTAATTGAAAGCAAATTCTTCGACGAAGTTATTTCCAAAGTACTTGAAAATAATTTGTCTTTTTATTCGTTTATACTATTAGCTAGTAGCACACTTTTTAAATTACCTACATTTTTTCCTAGAATGGTACCAATTATAGGTTATTTTCAGTGTATTGTTCTGTAAGAATTATAGCCCAGTTACTCCTTTCCATCCATGACGCTACTAAAGTAGCTTAAATGGCTGAGTAGTTTATTTCCTTAGTTAGTTGGGCTATTTTTAAATTACACAAGTTTCTGTTTTGTAGACTGAATTAAGATGTCTTTAGTATTCCTACAAAAATAGTAAAGTTTATAAGTTTAATAAGTTGTGTGATTCTGCAGCCTGGGGCACAGCATTGAAAACATTCTGTATGGAATGCAGCTATCACTTATTCCTGTTACTTGGAGAGCATGACATGACAGTGTTAAAATTTTTTTTTTAACTATAATTGGAAATTACCAGGGTGAAATGTATTCTGTGCTTCAACCTTTTACCTTGAAATATCTTGTACTATAATGAAAAGTTCTTTGCCTACTTTCCTATTTATGATAATTTTTGCTTAAGAGCTACAAAGGCTGCTCTGTCTACTGGCATGTACTCTAGACTTCAAAGAAATATGGTTAGGTTTTTGTCTTTTTTTTTTGTTTTTAATTAGGTTGCAGGTAAACCACAATTCTTAATTTAAACAATTCCTAATTTAAACAATTCTTAAAAATTTGAAAATATACCATTACTTCTGGGGCTATGTGTGTGTACAATTATTATTGGATAGATCATTGTATTGTAGAACAGTCTTTGAAAATGTAGTTTGATTAAAAGAAATCTTTGCCTACCAATTAGTTTGTACATAGTGGACCTTTAAGTCATCCTCCAGAAAATTTTCAGGATGCACACCTGAAAAACAGAGACAGACATTCTTATCACACACTTGCAGAGCTTCTTGAACACCTCACCTCCCTCCATCCCTTCCCACTCTGCCTGCATTCCCAGTTCCAGACTCCTTGCTGGCATTCCTGACAGAAATCTCACACCTGACAAACATCAGGCCAGACTCATCAATTTCTGATTTTGATTCCTGGCTCTTTTGGTGACATCATAACTACTTTTTTTTTTTTTTTTCCAGACAGTCTCACTCTGTCTCCCAGGTTGCAGTACAGTGGCACAATCTCGAGTCACTGCAACCCCCACCTCCCAGTTTCAAGCAATTCTCATGCCTCAGCCTCCAGAGTAGCTGGTGGTACTACAGGTGCCCACCACCACGCCCAGCTAATTTTTTAGGGATGGGGTTTCTCCATGTTGGCCCGACTGGTCTCGAACTCCTGACCTCAAGTGATCTGCCCGCCTTGGCCTCCCAAGTGCTGGGATTACAGGCATAAGCCACCACGCCCGGCCCATAACTACTTTTATCTTGAATTCTCTCTTGTCTTCTTATGGGTATGTCTCTTAACAGTCCAACTATCTGAAATCCCCCCTCCCCCTTAAGCACATATTACACATTCCCTGAAGTGTAGACATTTTATGTACAGTTGTTATCTGGTTGGTTGATATATTTTGTGCCAGCCTTTCTCTTTAGTTCTTTAATTTACTCAAAGTTGCTACACTATAAACTTTCTTATTAGTGCTAAAGTAGTAATTCCAAGTCCTTTCTTAAAAGCTTATCCAAATGCTGTGATATTACATTTGCATTTTATTTATTTATTTATTTTTTGAGATGGAATCTTGCTTTGTCGCCTAGGCTGGAGTATAGTGGCACAATCTCGGCTCACTGCAACCTCAGCCTCCTGGGTTCAAGTGATTCTCCTGCCTCAACCTCCTGAGTAGCTGGGACTACAGGTGCCAGCCACCATGCCCAGCTAATTTTTGTATTTTTTACTAGAGACAGGATTTCTCTATGTTGGCCCGGCTGGTCTCGAACTCCTGACCTCAGGTGATCCGCCTGCCTCAGCCTTCCAAAGTGCTGGGATTACAGGCGTGAGCCACTGTGCCCGGCCTACATTTGCATTTTAAAATAGAAATTTGTTTTTATTTCTGGACCTCTGTCACTGAAGAGATGAATGGTCTTGTTTTCTTACTTTTGAAAATCGGTCCCTTAGTGTTTTAATGAAAAGGGCGTTTTCTGGTTCTTTTCCTTAGCTGCTAGATGCTCCCTGTGCTCTCAGTACAAATGCACTTTCTACCGTCACTTACAGGGAGACTATTTCGCACTAAACTTTTGTAGAAATTGGAGTGTCAATTGTGAAATTGAGCATTTTCAATAGAAGGGTAATAGGATTTTAGAGATAGAAAGGGATTCTGGGAGATCACCTCATCAGACGCTCACTATTTTCAAAGGAGGAAACTGAGGTCTATGAAGATTACACATCTTCACCCAACTTCCTCAGCCCAAGTCTGACCCAGCCTCAAATCACCCGACTCCTAATTCCCACTTTTAATGACCTGTGCCCCACTTCAGTGCTTCAGTGGATGCCACCTTTAAAATTTTTTTTTTTTTAAAGAATGGGTGTTCCCCAGATTTAATTTGGAGTACAGATCCAGTTTCATAATTTAAGAGCTTCCAAAACTGGAAGTAGATTCTAATTTTTATCATTTCATAGAAAAGATTTCATTTCATTGTTTTTTTCCTTTTTAAAACCTACGTTGTGAGAACAATTATAAAATTACTTTCTTCCTTTTAGACTTCAGCTCATCACTGTGTATGTTTCTAGCAACAGAACAGTGATCTCCCTGGATGACAGAAAGCTAGGGGAGAGAAGATCTCTGTGTGGCTCACCCCACAAGTGAAGACAGATTTTGTTCTGTCTTAAAAAGTACCCTCCAAAAGGAGAAATAACAAAACCAAGAAAGGGCTAGTAGGAAAGATATTTGTGAGGTTCAGAAGCAGCCCATAAAATAGTCTAGATTAGGATGCCTGGCATAGTTAGAATATGTGTGAGAACTTCTTATTCCACTTGTATGCCACTTATTTGTACCTAGAATTTAAAAGGCTTGCTGATTTTTAGTGTTTTTGAGTGTTCCCTGGTGAAAGCAAGAAATAGAAAAATGAATATAAGGAAAGAGAAATACATTTGGGTTTTTATTTGTGTATTTCCCCAGTTAAATTTGTAGGACTGAACTGTCCTTAATTATTTGTCTTACATCCAGGATCATTCTCCTTCACTTACCAAGTCTCCAAATCTGTAAGAACTCTCCTTATTTCTCAGATGCTCTTGCTTCTTTTTGTTGTTTGTGTATTTGTTTTGTCTTAGTTTTGGCTACTACTTCCGTTTTGTGATTAATTATCTTCCTGTCTTCTGAAAATGGAAGATAAAAAAAATAAAAAGTAATTGTTGCCCTTTGTATGTATCTGTTAAATAATTATGTCAATCATGTTCTGTCCCCGATCCTTGTCACTTGTCTTTATCTGTTCTCATTTATGCATATACTTAATCTATTTTTTCTCTCCATTGACCGATTTTTCAATATTTGCATCATTTTATGTTATTTTCACTTTTTCCCTACTCTAGTGGTTTATTTCCCATAAAGTGTAGGTAGTTCAAAAGATGATGTTTAGGCTAGGAAAAGCCCAGGTGGTAGGAATGATCCCAACCAGTGTTTTGTTCAGCCCCAGGTTGATAGTTTTTTAGAAGGTACTTGTAAACCCACTTTTTTTGCTACCTCTAACCAACGTGTGGTTGTATTAAAGCCAAACTTACTGAAAGCTAAAGAGTTACCAACTTTTTTAGTTGGATTTTGTGTATCAGGTTTTCTAATTATTGCCACTTGTATCTGTACATTTTACTGATGCCTCTGTATCTCCACCCAAACATTTCATATTTATGTGTCACCAAATAACCTCTTTGGCTCATCCATCATCAGCAATATCACATTAATCATTTTCTTTCTTTTTTTTTCTTCCGTTTCTCAGTCTCTTCTTAGTATTTACGGTTCATGAAAGTGACTGTGAATCTTTCTTCCTTGGGGTATTAGCATAGTAGACCCAAACAAAAAGCTTCAATTTTTATGGGTTACAAGAAGCACTGCATTAGTCTGCTCCTGATTTCTGCAAGTTCATCAATTCAAGAGGGTTTTATTGCCCATGTCCGAGATGATTGATCCCTACAAAACTCTGCCTTATGGAAAAAATGTCTTAGTTACTTACGGAGTTGGTTTTTGTTTTTGTTTTACAACATATTGCAAAAAAACTTCTATCAAGAAAGTATGTAGGGTTGGGCTTTTCCAGGTGCAGGGGCAGGTGATTCTCCATTTGCCACAGGTTGATGGAGCTACTTTTCAGGATGCTTGGGAAAGGGCAGAAACCATCTCTGCAGCCTCCCAGCCAGGACTTCAGACAGCGGATGGTCTGATTGTGCCTCCCTGGGCATACCCCAGCTGATTGGGTCATGCCGTTTTCCCTCAGCAGCACACGCCCCTTGCTTTCTCCTCTGAGATCTCCCCGCTGTAGTCCTCAGCCTACCTGTTTCGCCTTTCTCTCCTGTGCAGGTTACCAATTCAAAGTCCCTAAGAAAGTGGCTTATCTAGCACAGGGTGCCTGTGGTGGCCAGGACCCCTTGCCAGGCCCACTCTTGTACTGCCTGATGTTGGAGAGATGAGGACAGGCACGCCCTAGCCAGCCAGCTGTGCCAGGGTCGGCCTGCCCACACGTGGGTGGTAGTCATGCCTAGAACAAAACAATTGGTAAGTCTTGGCAGCTCCTAAATGAATGTAACTTGATTCTGCTTCCTTCTTGATTTGCCATATATGGAGAGAACTTTGCTTTTTGAAAAAGTTTAAAGGGAATGAGGTAATTTCCTCATAATTCCTAAGATCTCCAGCAGTGTTGTAAATATAGATTCGAGGTTAGAGTACTAAAAAATAAAAACAAAAGCAGAAAAGCTGCTGTCCTGTGAAATGCCAGGGTATTTTTAATGTCAAGTCCAGCAGCATAATAGTTTTTACCTCTTTTCCCTACCTAAAGAAAGAGTAGTGTTAAACTTATTTCCAAAATAAAAGGAGTCTGAACCTCTAGGAAACTGGTACAGTATCATCTTAGAAAAGAACCTAAAGGCTAATCTACACTCATAAAAATAACATGTTTTCAAATAGTTTCAGAACCAATTCAGTCTACTGTTTTTCTCTTCATGACACCAGTAGCTAAAAATTACCCTATTTAATGAAAATTGCAGACGATTTTTTTTCTTTATGCAGTCTTACATAATTTTTGGTCCATTTTGACCTAGTCTGACATTTTATTTTGAACAACTACATCTTAAGTGCTCTGTCCTTTTTGTTTCCACTCTAAAATTGGTTCTGCAAGGAGTAAGAGAGTAGACCATTGGGATTTTATGTTTGAACACTTAAATTGTATAACCAGTAATCTGTTAGAGTTGTTATCCATCCTACAGTGACCCCATCATCTAACCCAAATAGCCTTTAAAGTAAGAGCTCATTCTAGAAGAACAACTTTAGGCAGCAGTAAATTTAAAACATTTTGAATACCTGCTCTACTGTGGTATAGTGATCTAAATATTAGATTTATTTTTCTTGTGTCTCATATAGAAACTCTAAACAAAGCAGATGAACAGTTGTGTCTGTATTAACATATGACTAAAGCCCCTATAGAGTTCCAGTGTGCTGAAAGTCAAATTAAAGCTCTCTTTTTTAGTAAACAATCACACTGGGAATGAGAATATTAGAGCCAAGAGGGACTCCAGAGCAAGGGTGGCAAACTCGGATGCTTCCAGAGGTCACATAGGTAACCCATAGGAGCAGTGGGCCCAGTGGGAGAGGACCATGGTGTCCTGGAGGATATGTCCCGGGGTAAAGGGGCAGCTGCCGTCAGTTGCCGCCTGACTTCGTGCCATGCCAGAACGTCGTCTCAGTGTTCTGATGTGTCAGGAGCAACCCAAGATCCAAGCCTGAGATGTTATGAGAACTATCTTGACTATTACACATTGGCAAATAACTTTAAATATACATATACATTTGTGAGACTAACAAATATCTGCTGTCCGGAATACTGCCTCTAGGCTACCAGTTACCCATCTCGCTCCTAATCCAACCTCCTCACTTTTCATAGGAGAAAACTGAGATCCAAAGAGGCTAAATGTCTTACCTGAAATGAAGATGAGTTGGGGCAAGGTGGGACCATTTGCCAAGAGGTCTGGTGAGATTGTAGAAGAGATCTTAAGGAGGAAAACCCATGAAGGAGTGTTGTTCTTATTTATTGACACCAGAGTAGCTCTTTTTTTTCTCCTTTCAGTGCTTAAAATAATTAGAAATAATAACATCCAAAGGAAAAAACAAGACCCACTACACACCTCTAGTTCACTTAATTTTTATACACATCCCATTACTTAGCATTTACTTTTCTCTTTCATCTTCAAAGCAGTTCAAAAATTGATTTGTTATTTGTAGTCAGGGAAATGTATCATGATTTATTTTTTATTACTTATGAATAATAAAAAGGGAAGAACTCTTTAAGAACAGAGTATCTGAAATGTAAACACACACACATATGTGGCCTCAGCTGTTTCATCTGCTAGAAATTCATCTGAAACCATTTAATTCCAAGGGGTGGTGGTGAGTCTTTAAAAAATTTCTTGTTATACAGAATCTAAAGAAACTTCAATATTGCTCAGTCATATTGAGACTTTATTTAATTGTAATTGTCGTACATAATATGGTGGAGGACCTGTTGAAAATGTAAAAGTTGGGACTTTTTTTTCCTCTTTGGAACTATTAGCTCTAAGTACAAAGTTAACATAGATTCCAAATAAATTAAACAATTTTGGAATGTTTATTCACTTTTCTTTAGAAAAATAGAAAACATTTTTTCTATATTTTTTAAACTTATTTTGAAATAATTTTAGATTTACGAATAAATTACAAAGATAGTACACAGAGTTCTCAAATATCCTTCAGCAGCTTCCCCTTATGTTAATATCTTATATAGCTAGGATATGTTTTTCAAGCTATTCATTTTTCAAGAAATGAACATTTACCCTATACTATCACCTCACCTACAAACTTTATTGAGATTTATATTGGCTTTTGAAATTAAAAAGGGTATACTAAAACTATTAGAAAACTGTGATAATATATCCTTATAGGCTGTGACTTGAGGAGGGAGGGGAGAGTTAGCTTCCTCCACATTCTACACTGCCCCTCCACAAAGCCATCCCAAACAGGCATGAAATTTAAGTAAACATGGTGCTAATATATTTGCTATGTAAATGCTTTTGAAGACAAGCCTCTTCTTCCAATCAGGTTGCCTTGCCTCTATCCCTCATCGGTAGAACTCTGGGGCTGCCTCTGGAGAAGACAGATGGAGTGAAGGGGCAGATAAAGAGAGAAATACGTGCACACACGGCCTGTGGAGGGTGAATCTCCTCTTGTCAGGGAGGAAGGAGTGAGGGGGCTGTATTGTGAGTTCTGAAGTGTAGAAATAAACTTGACCACAGTCTGCTTTCCATCTGGGCTGTGGACAGCCACAAGTTCTCACTTGTTATTTGCTCCCTGATATCCAATTTTTTTATTGTTTTAAAGTAGAAAACAACTTTTCAGCTTGGGAATTTACTTCTCTAAAGTTAAGTTTCTGGTGGAATTGTGAAGGCTCTATGAGTGTCCGGTGGAAGTCTTGGGAGAGGGTACGTTACAGGCAACCCACAGAAGTGTAAGTGACCTGTGGAACAAATGACACTCAGGATGTGAAAGGATTGGGTTAAGTCATGAGGAACAGATTAGAAATGGTATAGAAAAAGGTTTGGGACTCTTGCAAGAGTGGAAAAGGGAAGGGAAATTGGCACGTCAGGATGTTCAATATTTGTTCACTGATTGAATGGTCAGAATTTCAAAAACTAAATCACTATTGGACACCAGGCATAGTTTTGTTGCCCATAGAAGGATGTCCCCGGTCAGGTGCAGTGGCTCATGCCTGTAATCCCAATACTTTGGGAGGCCTGGGTAGGCAGAACACCTTGACATCAGGAGTTCGAGACCAGCCTGGTCAACATGGTGAAACCCTGTCTCTACCAAAAAAACAAAAACAAACAACAAACAAAAAATCCCGAGTTCGCTGGGCTTGGTGGCACACACATGTAATCCCAGCTATTTGAGAGGTTAAGGCAGGAGAATCGCTTGAACCCAGGAGGTGGAGGTTGCAGTGAGCTAAGATCACACCATGGCACTCCAGTCCATGAAACAACATGGGCTCCATCTCAAAAAAAAAAAAAAGAAAAGAAAAGAAAAGAAAAGAAAAGAAAAGAAAAGAAAAGAAAAGAAAAGAAGGATGTCCCCATGACTCAGTGAATTCTCATAGAGCATCTGGCATCTGGTTTTGCCAACAGGATCAGTAATTTCCTCTTGTTAAATTGCTTTAAACTAATTATATGTTCAATATATTGTGGATTATGATAGCACTAACTCAACATTTCTTTCAGGAAAGTTGTGTTTTCTGGACCACAGTGATTTGAATAGCTCCTTCAACTTAGATATTCTTTTGAAGTTCATTACATGCTGTGCTGGAAGATGGGACATATTGGAAATACCCTCCTCTATATTCTTAGGTTCTTCCTCCTATGATGCATGTTCATGGGTTTTGGTACCCAGCATGAGTTACCCTTCCTAAGAGCTCCCAGCTTCCTTTTGAGGAATTACCTCATCCGCTTCATACGTGATTTTGGTGGAAGAGTAATTACAAGTGGCTGACTCATGTTCTGGGATTCTCAGCTCGAGCTCCTCCTCCTCCTCCTCCTCCCCTGGCTCTGCTGCAGGTAGAAGAGCTCCCAGGGACTTTATGTCTAGAGCATTTGCAGCAAAGTCCTCAGGGACAGTCGGAGGCCCTCACAGTGCTGACTGTTGCCAAACCCATGCTATGAAGGGACCGTGGCTGTGACTTCTGCTTCCTGACCTTATTTCTACTTGTTTCCAAAGTGCCGCTCCACTGTCTGCCTCCTGTTGATTCCATGGGTTTGTTAGCCAGTGTTGGTTTTATTGCTTGCAAGTCAGGAACCCTCATTAATAACAGTGGGCAGTCTCTTGACTTAGGACTCAAGTTCAAACCATGACAGGTGAAGACCCAATATTAATAAATACATTTCTCTTGCCCAGTCATTAAATATCAAAGGTATAATGGACTTTAGAGCTCATCTGGCCCAATTCTCTATATTTTCCTCCAGTGGTGAGGAAATAAACACACCAAGTGAAAGAGATGTTCAAAGTGTCATAAATTTAACATGCCAAGTCGGCATCCTACACAGAGACATCAGGGCTCACTGGTCTGGGCATCTTGTCCACACACCCTCACCATACTCCTTTACCTCTGTGACCCATAGTGTCCACTTACGGGATGGGATGACAGGGCAGAACCTAGGGTGGCACCAGTGACCTTGGAAAGGGTCACAGGTAGCTAGCCCCCACAGGGATTCGACCTGTGACTCTGGTGGTGTTGATACCAAGATTCAGACACTGAGCTGAAATGTCAGCGTCTAGCTGCAGCCCCAGGTGTGCCTGTGTGCTCTGATGCCAGCTCAGACGCGTCCACTTGATGAGGCGGAGACTGTGCGTGAGGAGGTGGCTATCAGCAGCGCCAGGAATCAGATTGTCATCTCCTTATGATTATTGGGGATAAAAACAACTAGTTTTACAGCATAAATTTTATATTTTTAATGTGAATTAAAGATTGCTTTCTAACCATTCCTTATCTTGTAGAAACTGTTCTTGTGTGTTCTAAGCGTAGCAAGCAAGTCTCTGAATTCTGCGGGCATAAATGTTCTGAATCCATTTTGGAGCAAGAGTTATTTATTTATTTATTGAGACAGAGTTTTGCTCTTGTTGCCCAGGCTGGAGTGCAATGGCATGATCTCAGCTCACTGCAACCTCTGCCTCCCAGGTTCAAGTGATTCACCTGCCTTAGCCTCCTAAGTAGCTGGGATTACAGGTGCACGCCACCACACCCAGCTAATTTTTGTATTTTTAGTAGAGATGGAGTTTCATTATGTTGGCCAGGCTGGTCTCAAACTCCTGATCTCAGGTGATCCATCTGCCTTGGCCTCCCAAAGTGCTGGGATTACAGGTGTGAGCCACTGTGCCCAGTCAATAGTTATATTTTTAAATTGCTTATGTGAAGCTTTTCAGCAAAGCATAGCACACAAAATGATGTCTGCCAAGAATTTTCTTAATATATGCCATTATTTTTTCTTCATAATTTTATTCAATGAGTGAATATTGATTGAATGCCCACTATATGTTAGGTATGGAGGACAGAGAGGAGTGGAAATTGACAGGGAGCTGTCATGGTGCTTGCGGTCATACAGGGAAGAGTGACAGAAATCACATCAACACACAAATGTGGTGGGTGCATCCCAGGAGGGCGACAATGCAGGAAGAAGTGGACAGACACACACTAAACCTGACCTAAGGAGTCACTTGTCATCCCTTCCCAGGACAGGGCTTCTTTGTGGCACTGGACCACTAGCCTTCATACCCTTGCACTAAAAATCTAGAAAACATCCAGAATTATAAAAAAAAGCAAGCATGTTCACATTGTGTGGTATTTAATAATAATAGCTATTATGTATTGAATTTATTTATAGAATAGGACTATGGTTCCCTGAGGTTACGGGCAGCCTTGCTGTGATGGGCATGACTTGGGAACCCTTGCCACCAGGTGGCAACACACCCGTAGAGCTCTCCTCCCAGAAGTCCTGAAATCACATCCAGCAATAGCTTCATCTGCGGCACCATGTCCAGCAAAGAGACTCTCACCGAAAGACAAGGAAGGGAGACAAGGTTGGGTAGGGGGAAGCTGAGGGTGCTCAAGCTATGGCAGAGTGCTGAGCCACCTACTTTTCGTTAGATACGCATACTGGGGCAGGTGAATACTATTCATTCCATCTTAAAGACAGGGAAACTGAAGCTTATGGTGGAACCACAGAGAGAGTACGTGTGCTTTCCACTTTCAGTTATAAACTACTATACCAAATAGTTGGAAGTTAGCCTCTGTAACCTTCATCACACAATAGCTGTTTCTCTTTGCTAATAGTAGGGCCACATCTGAATATCTATTATCTCTTGGTATGTAATACCCTCTTATGTCTATATACTTCTATATAAGATTTTTTCATAAATGGAAACTTTTTTTAATTTGCAGAAAAATCATTTAAACATAAATGCATGGCTTTATGCCCTTCTTTCTGCCTTGAAAGTCCCCACCACCACTCTGTGCTTACTTCTAATTATCAAATCCATCCAGGCTTAAGGCGCAGTTAGAAACTCGTTCTGTATATTGGCTGGAAGTGATTGTAATGATCCTCAGGTTTAGCAGAGGGTCTGAGAGGTTAAAGGATGCATTCAATGTGCGCTGCTCTCTTGACATCTGATGTCAAGCTAGCTGCTCCTTGTAAATTGATTTATATATGGAATAGGACTATAGGTCCCTAAGGTTACGGGCAGCCTTGCTGTGATGGGCATGACTTGGGAGCCCTTGCCACCTGGTGGCAACACACTCGGAGAGCTCTCCTCCCGGAAGTCCTGAAATCACATCTAGCAATAATTTCATCTGTGGCAGCATGTCCAGCAAAGAGACTGTCACCGAAGGACCAGGAGGGGAGACAAGGTTGGGTAGGGGGAAGCTGAGGGTGCACAAGCTACAGGGAAATCCACTACCTTCTGCAATGTTTTTGCCCATTCGTTTACTTATTCACTTAATAGTCATTTGTTTTCTCAGTAGCTGCACTCTGCTAGACACTCGGGAGTCAACCTAGCTAGGATTTTTTCCCAAGTGGTCTATTTATTTTGTTGAGGGAGAGGGACATCAAACAAACACTGAGGTTGGTTGTTTAACATCCGAGATAAGTGATTCAGTTGACTTTGGAGATTGACTTGGACAGCTGCCGAGGCAGATACAGTGCTGAGGAATTCACAGCTGAATGGAGACCTGAAGAGCTTCTGGGAGCCAGGTGAAAGGAGGGATGGCAAGAGCTGCCCGGCTCGGGGCAAGAGGGAGTTTGGAAAGTTTCGTGGAAACTGCACCAGGAGGATCCTCACCAAAATCACTGCCTTACCTCACAAACACATCCCAGGCATCTGAGTCTGTACTTCACTTGTGGAAATTTCCACCAGTCCTAAAAGCCATCTTGTGCCCAATAAAATAATCTTGCAATTTTCCTATAGTTGATTTGAAATATTTTTTTGCTGCAAGGAGTTTAATAACAGGCACAATACTTGAAATGTCACTTCCTTATATTTGGAGAACTGGAGTAGAGTGGAGAATGGAGCCTTTTAGGGAAATAAGTGGGAAGAAGCTGTTTGAATCCAGTAATGAATTAGTGTTAAACTCCAGGACTGCTGGAAGCTGTGAGCTGGGAATATAGTAAAACAGAGGTCCCAGCCTTTTTCCTAATGAGTTATTTGTGATTTACCTAAAGCTTTAGGCACACTAACCCAAGATGAAGTAAAGGCATTGTAATGCCAGCTGCCAACAGAAAGTCAGGTATTCTCATGCCAGCCACATGAGCACTCCACCCTGGCGCTTCTTTCTAAAACACTTCCGTGCTTTGCAGGCAGGTCTAAGGAAGTTAGAGAAACCCCTGCAGTTCCCCGTCCATCCCATATGTGATGATTGGACTAGAGAGTCTTGGTTAGGAGCGAAGGATGATTACTATATCAGAGCACGACCAGTGAATTGTAACGAGCTGAGGTAAAGCTTAATTTCCTCTTCTACCTACCACAATGAAAAGCTGTTGAATGTCAAATATGGTTTGCACCTTTGAAGTGAAAATGTTTTCTGCCACATGTCATCCCATTGAGCAAGTCTACACCTGTTCATCTGGTCATGGGTTAGCAGAAAGAATGAAAGAGAGAAACTCTGTGCCTTTGAGCGAAGACATTTTTCAGTACTTATTACTCAGTTTTACTTTCCTGCCTTCACCTTCTCTGCAGTTTTTCTTTCATCTTGACACTATAAGGAATGCATGATCCTTCCCTATGGAACATTGTAGATCTTGTTTTAAATGGTAAAAACATCTCCAGCTCAGCTGACCAGTTCATTGGAATAGCTGTGTGCTTCACAAGAAACATGAAATATTTTGTCAGGTAGGAATCTAAGGAATCCCGGTGACGTGGGCTTTCCCATCAGTTTTCTTTGCTCTTTTCCCTTAACTTAAGCCTTGTGCTGCTTTAGTTACCCTGTAGAATAAATGGAAAAGTAATGGTTTTATTTTATTTTATTTTATTTTTGAGATGGAGTCTCGTGATGCCCAGGCTGGAGTGCAGTGGCATGATCTCAGCTCACTGCAACCTCCACCTTTCAGGTTCAAGCGATTCTCCTGCCCCAGCCTCCTGAATAGCTGGGACTATGGGTACGTGCCACCATGACCAGCTGATTTTTGTATTTTTAGTAGAGACAGGGTTTCACCATATTGGCCAGGCTGGTCTCGAACTCCAGACCTCAAGTGATCCACCTGCTTCTGCTCCCAAAGCGCTAGGATTACAGGCATGAGCTGCCGCACCCGGCCCAAGTAAATGGTTTTAAATCATGGTGCTAGGTCTGAGGAAATTATTTACAAAGCTCTATCAAAAAACAAAACTGGAATCTTTTAAATTAAGTAACAGTCAAAAAGCCAATTTGAAATTTTTCCTTAGTATGGCTGCTTTGCTTCATAGCCCAGAGACTGAACCAGAGCTAGAGGTTATGAACTAGACAAGAATTTCATAAATTTTTTTTTCTCCAGCCACCTTGCTCCATTAATAAATAAACAGATGAATAAAATGAAAAGGTTGCCAGGTGAACCCAAAATTCAGTAATACTTTTAAAAAATCATGATTAAGTATTATTCGTTTTATACACCTACCAATGGCAATGCACTTAAAATGCCATATCAGAACAGTTGTGAAACTTCTCAATTTGATAGCTTTTCTGAAAAGCATAACCAGGCTTCCATAAATGTAACGAAAGCTTTTTTCATATTAAAGGCATGTTATTGGGAGATGGAATGTTTCCTTCTTCCTACATAACTGCACAGTGATTAAATATTGACTAAGAGCCAGGAGTTGACAGCCATTGGCCTCACCCTGGTAAATGCTGATATATGATGCTGAATGTAAATACAGAGCCATCCTCTCAGGACCATAGTTTTTTTGTTTGTTTTTTTTTTTCTTTTGGGAGATGGGGAGCCAGCAAGTTGTAGGTTATGCTTCAGGTGTCAGATTCAAGTGTTGCAGTAGAAGGGTGTAATTTGAAACAAGTAATTCTTTAAAAAACCACCCGACTGTCAAAAGAAAAATATATTTTTCTAATCAATCTGAATAATAGGCAGAATGCTAGTTAGAAGTTTTAGCAAAACATCCAGTGTGCCCACTGAATGCTGCTGCTTGTGGAAACAAAAGAGCTATCCATCACTGGGGCAGCTTACACTTTCACAGACAACGATTGTTTGGTTTACATGAAACAAACTGGTTGAAACATCAGATTTATTTTGGGGACATGAATATATGTTTGGGAAATTTTAAAACATCTTATTTCTTATTTTTGTTGTATGTATATTTTCTTTTTTGTTGTTTTAAACATCTATTTAAAATATGCAATTGATATTTTCCCTCCCTCTATGGGGAAAATCAATTATAATTTTTATTCCATTTCTTTCTGTTCATAAGGTTCATTATAAGATCTTACTATTTTTATCCAAAGACTTTTAAACCCTGCAGGAAATACCTGGAAGACTTACTCATCAGCTTTTGTAGTGCCATGAAGCAAACTCTGTTTATTCTTTATTGGTTAGAATGATTTAAACATAGGTCTCCTTTTCAGCAAATATAGTAATCTAAAAAGTCTGCTTTTTATTCCAGCAAGTTTTAATAGACATTTCCTAACCTCTAAATCATCTATAATACCCTTATTGTGATGTCATATGGACATCAACATCACTATCTTCAAGTATAATGAAATTAAAAGATACTTTTAAAGATTATTATAGTTCTCAAATTATTCAAATTGAGCCAAAATGGATTCATATGGATTTGAGTTGTTATTAATTCCTATTAGAGGTATTGGCATATGTCTATTCAAAAAGATTAATGTTTCTTAAATGTCAATGACTATTCTTCCTTGAAATGTACTGAGAAATGGATTTCGTGTTGCTGAAACTGAAATGAGAAGGAATGGTCATAAATCATAGTTTAGTTTCTCACCTTTAGTCAGTTAAGCAGTGAAGCGACTCTGAATCAAAGTGTGTGTGTGTATGTATGTGCGTGTGCACTGTGTGTGCGTGTGTGTTTTGTGGTGTGATTGTGGTCTGTGTGTAGTGGGGAGATGGCTAATAGAAATGAAGCGTCATAGCCGGACCAGCCACAGCATGTAGAATCCTTCCCTGGGGCCTCAGTTTTCAAGACAAATAGTTTAGAGTAACCCTTTCCCCCTTTAAAAAGCCCAATATTTTTGTAAAAATTAAAGTGAACACTGAATAGAGTTTTGAAGACAAAGAAGAACTCACAGTGAGTCTGAGTAGGTGCGTGACTGGCCAGCTTTGGTATTCACTGGCAAGGAGAAGACTTGTTGAGGGTTGACTTTAGGTCTGATTAGATACTAGGGATTTGACCTATGTAATCTTATTTTTGTCCTCTTAACAAACTTTGTACCCCTTTAGAGTAAAAAATGAGAACATTAAGACCTAGGAAGATTTAGTAACTTCCATGTGGCTAGTAAGTGGTTGAGTTAGAATTCCAACTCTCATATGAGACTTAATTTAAAATTGACTTCAAAGTAGCTCCCATATGGGCTGAATATAGGATATACGCCTCTGCCTAGCCTCCAGTCCTTTTTGTTTGGTTTAGGTGTCGCTTGTCTTTGTAAACACTGAAAGCTGCTGTGTCATCTCCCTCTACTTTTTCCATCACTCTTTAGCCCACATACACTCATACACACTTGGCTCAGGCTTCTTGGTTCCTTCTCTGGACACTAGATGACTGTCAGCCTTACCTGGGCCCTGCCCCAGAGGCTGCCCCAGCATCTGGTAGGAGCTTAGTGAGCAGAATGGATTCCTAGTGAAATAATGAATGTCTTTCCTTGTACTCTGTGTTTGAAACCTCCAGGATAGCAATTCCATCTACTATATGAAATCAGAAAAAGTAAATATTCCTTGGTTAACCTTCATCATTCCCCTACATAAACCTCAATCCCATTTCTTTGAAACCATGCCAGATTTGTGGAGAGCAAATTGCCAGATAAGTGGAGAGCAAATTCACCAAACGAAGTCTTAGTTTTTTTCCTCTTCCAAGGGAAGGAACACTTTGCACTTTAACAGCACTTTCAAAGTTTCAAACTGAGGCCTGGCTACTGAGTTGAAGAAGCATTAGTTGGGCCTTAAGTCCTCCCCTCTGGCCAGTTTGGTCCACTTCACACATTTGGACCAACTGCCCTCCTCTGAGCCTGAATCCCATCAGCCAGCACTGAAAATCCAGCATGGTTTCAAAGAAATGTGATTGAGACTTACGTGGGGGAATGACGAAGGTTAACCAAGGAATGTTTACTTTTTGTGATTTCATATAGCAGATGGAATTGCTATCCTGAAGGTTTCAAAATAATCTTATCGAGATGACTTTTGACCCGTTTTCAATAGTATTACAACAATCTCCGCAGCCTGGAGACTAAGCTCTGCTGCTGTTCTGAGTGAGCTGGCCCCACAGAGGGTGTGACGTGGGAGTAGAGATGAGTGTCGTCCTCAAAGTCTGTTCCCATCACTCAGGAAAGCACCTTATTTAGATTACTGTACTGGGGCTGACACTAAAATAGATGATATTTGAGGCTAAGTTTTCAATTTCACTCTTTCCAGAAAAACGAAGTACTGATAGGGATCTACTCTAAAAGCTGGTTTTAAATACAAGGCGTTACACAAGTGCCAAATGCAGTGACTGCACTTAAAGTCATGGCCCGTGGATAGAAGCAAAGCTGAAGAGTGGCCTGCCGAGTGTAGAGCATTCTTTCACTTGTAAGAAATTAAATACAGAGACACTCAACACAATTCCTGGATGTGATTTCCTGTTGGTTCATCTACACACTCTAGAAGATTCCTGAGGAGAGGTTTATTGCCCAGAGGAATTCAGTGGAGGTATTTTCAGGGTTGGCTGAGTTCCAGGAGCCCCCTCTCAGGGCCAAATTATCCAATTCCCTTTCTCAGTCAGTTCACCACAGTTCATTCATTCACCAAAAATATGCATGGAGAGCCTAACTACTACATACTAGGCACTGAGCATACAGTGCTAAAAATAAAAAATGATAAAATCCTAGTCCTAATGTAGGATACATGCATTAAACATATGAACATATGAACCCTGTATTTGTCAGGGTTCTTCAGAGAAACATAACCAATAGGGTATAATTATATATATGTGTAATATATATATACACACATGTACCAATAGGGTGTTTTTTATATATATATGTTGTACGTATATATTATATATGTATATATGTTGTACTTATATATATTACACCCTATTGGTATGTGTATGTGTGTGTATATATAACATATATGTATGTTATACATGTAATATATATGTTACATATATTATATATGTAATATATATAAAATATATATTGCACCCTATATGTATAAAATTGAGCGTCTGTAATTTAAAAATCTGAAATATAAAATGCTCCAAAATTCTAAGCTTTTTGAGGGCTGACATGATGCTTATAGGAAATGCTTAGGAGTATTTCAGATTTTCAGATTAGGGATGCCTCACCAGTAAGCATAATGCAAATATTCCAAAATCCAACAAAATCCAACATTTGAGAAACTTCTAGTCCCAAGCATTTCAGATGAGAGATACTCAACCTGTATATGTGTATGTATACAAGGTGTGTGTGTATGTGTGTATATATGTGTGTATGTGTATATATATTGATTGGTAGTGTATATATACACACACAGAGAGAGAAAGACAGAGAGAGAGATTGATTTTAAAGAACTGGCTCCTGCAGTTGCAAGGGCTGGCAAGTCCAGGCCAGCAGGCTGGAAATTCCAGCGAAAGTTGATGTTGCAATCTTGAGTCTAAAGGCTGTCTGGAGGCAGAATTTCTTCCTTTTCAGGGGACCTCTCTTTTCTCTTAATGTCGTCAACCGATTGGATGAGACTGACCCACTTTATGGAGAGTAATCTGCTTTACTCAAAATTGACTGATTTAAATGTTAATCACATCAAAAGCAAACCTTCACAGCAGCATCTCACCTGGTATTGACAAACAACTGTGCACCATGTCCTAACAAAGCTGACACAAAATTAACCATAATCCCCCACCTCCAAATAACTGTCATTTCAATTTAGTGGCGCTCAAACTTGAGCAGGAATCAGAATCCCCTGGAACACTTGTTTGAAACACAATTGCTCGGCTCCACACTCCTGATTCAGGAGGTCTAGGGTTGGGCCCCAAAATTTGTATTTCAAACAAGTCCTGGGTAACGCCGATCCTGCTGGTCCAGGGATCATACTCTGAGAATGATAAGATTACATAATTCAGGGTGTGACCCTTAGCCTCGTGGACCAGAAACTGATTTTGTTCTCATAAGAAAGATCATTTTATTTATCAGGGATGTACCCAGTAAACCAAGATTCCAAACCTGATGTGTAAAACAGCAATTCCAATTTATTGATTTATGATAAGCACTAAAACTACAGTGGTGAGCAGAACAATCCTGTCAGCCTGGAAGGGGCAGTCCATCCTGTGGGCAGCTCCACTGAAAAAGTGAGCAGTCAGTGATCAGAAGGAGCTGGAGATCGCAGCTAATCATCCGAAACCGGTGATTTGATTGTTTGCTGCAACCGCCCCCACCACCAGAAGGGTCATATTCTCAGTCCTTGGCCAGGGCCCCCTCTCCCTGGACTTTGTACTTGGATTAAGACGGGCAACTTTTGGGAAATGGATGTTTTCCGCGGAAAGCTTTGGTATTTACTGGTCTGAAAGAGTGCTCCTCTACTCCTCAGACTCTACTCAGCAGCTGGGCTGAAAGTTCATAGAAATTGGAAATGCTTTTAGTGAATCATTAAAATGTTATCTTTTATAGAAACTTTTTATTGGATATAACTTATACGGTTTTTATGAAAAAGGAACTTGGTCAGCATTAGAATGTGTTAATGTATGTCCTTCATATGCTCAGTTTCCTTTCTTGGTAATAATTTGAGTGAAGTTACAATCTTCCTTTAAAAGACTATTTCCGGCTGGGTGTAGTGGCTCATGTCTGTAATCCCAGCGCTTTGAAAGGTGGGTAGATCACTTGAGGTCAGGAGTTCCAGAACAGCCTGGCCAACATGGTGAAACCCCGTCTCTACTAAAAATAGAAAAATTTAGCTGGGCGTGGTGGTACGTACCTGTGGTCCCAGCTACTTGGGAAGCTGGGGTAGGAGAATCGCTTGAACCCAGGAGGTGAAGGTTGCAGTGAGCCGAGGTTGAGCCCCTGCATTCCAGCCTGGGTGACACAGCGAGACTGTCTCAAAAAGAAAACAAAAATGCTATTTCCATCTTTCTCTGCACATTGAGGGGATCTGACTTTGAAAAAATACTTACACATTTCATATTTTCAAAATTTTTCATGTCCACTTAGAAGCATTTTTTTCCCCTAAGCTTTGGCTTTCTGCCTTTATCATGCTATTTTAAGATTTTTACATTAAAAATGGGATTTGTTTCTTAATCCTTTGAACCAAATTGTGTTGTGAAAAAGTTTTGTTTATGTTATTTATTTTAATATTCTTTTTTTAGAATCCTGCAATTATCCTCAGCATGGAAAGTTTGGCTCTAAAACCGCTTCTGAGCAATCAGAATGTGGGCTGAGTCTGGGCAGACCCCTCACACCTTGCCTGCCTTGGACTTCTTGTGAAAGACAATTGAATAGATAGCCTAAGGCAAGGGGATAAGGTGGCCCTGGAACTGCCTCAAAGGAATAGCGCAGATAACAAGTAGATCCAACCACTCAGTGCAGGGAGGTGCAATCTCATGTTTAACCTCTCTCAGTTTCATTGTCATATCAGCCCAGGGGCCCATCAGCAAATAGAAACCATTCTAAGAATTTCAGGGAGCAGATTTTATGCAAGGAATCAGGTAAACAAGTGAAAAAACACAGAAAGAGCAAAATGTGGAAACCAAGATAACCCAGAGACTAGTAACTGCAAGAAGCAGCCACCACCCCTGGGACTAAGACAACAAAAGGGAAGAGGCGGTGTTACCAGAACCTTCCCGGCAGGTGCCTGCTGTTGTTCAGGCATAGCCCTCAGGGAGGGGAGACAGAGTCCTGCTTGGGGCATCTGGCAGCCTCAGTCAAATCAGAGCAGAGGTGCCCAAGGGCCAGCTTTCTCTGCAGTTGCTGGAGGCGTATCCCACAGGAGTTGGGCCCTCCTCTCACTGGCCATTCCCCTGTGCCTCCCATTGGCAGGATCTAGCAGGGAGCTGGGTGAGAAAGGAGCCTGGGAAACATCCTTCTCACAGTCTTAGCATCAGAGCAGAAGCCTATGGCTTCCTTTGCTTTCTCCCTTCCTTGTTGGCCTTTATTATCAGTTGTATTCACTTATCTGGCTACAAAACAGGGTAGTATTAGTGAGAGAGGAATCTGTTATTGATAAAGAACAAGGAGGGAATCTATTAATCCCTTTTGATTATCATACAGGTTATTCCCCAATGATTATTAGAAAATACTTTTATCTTAATGAGGAAAAGTCTCAATTTATTTTTAAAATCCTGGAAAATGGAATGCTGGGTAATATTCTTATTTAACTTTTGACATTTTTAAAAAAGTCATGTTCTATTTGGGGTATGAACGTGTGTGCCCATAATAATTATTTTTATCTGCATGTGTCTATCTTGGGCCTAGAAAAAAAGTGACTCATTTTCTTCTAAAGATTAGAATTCCATGGGCGTCTCTTTTTGGTACAATTCTTTTGTTTGTTCATTTCTGGAGATGATGGAGTTGGTACTGATAGTGCCCTCCTTGTATGGTATTCAGCTCAGTTCAATGAGCCTTTATTAGAGGCCTGTCAAGTGCCAGGCTGTGCCCCAAATATATGGAGGCAGAGGAGACTCAGGCCGTGTGGAAGAGCATGGCTTGGGGCATAGGACAGACTTGGCTTTGAGTTCCAGCTCTACCACTTAAGAGTCTCACCCTGTGGAGCTCAGTTGCTTCATCCTGGATGTGAGGATAAACGCTGGTACTGCAAGGCTGTTACAGGATTGTATGTGGTAAAGCACTTGACAATTGTCTGGAACACAATAAAGGCTTCATAAATGGTAACATGTTGTTATTATTTTGATAATCATCTGTGGTTTGGGTACAGACTTTTTAGATGCCGTAAAATTTAATAGTAGAATGTTTGTTTGCTTAGATATCTGTATTTCATTCACACAATTAGTTGTCATTTTAGTTGTTTATTAGTTTTCAGTCATTGGCCTAGAAGGAAATGGCTACAGTTCTCTTGCTCATCTCTAGTAAGGATTTGAAGTGGCTGGCTTGTCATTTATAAGGTTTTGGCAAGAGAATTTTAAAAAATTCAAATGCTTTAACCACTTTTCAGGCCTTTGGTTTTCATGTTTATTTACAAGTTGCTAGTTTGTTCATTGGAATGGAGATTTTATGTGGGTTGGGTGTGGAGATGTGTTCTGTTCTAGTGGCTAGCGTACTGAATTAAAATTTTAGAAAGAATTTGGATGCAGTTTTGAACTGAGTCAGGAATTTGTCAATAGCCTTAAGCAACCTGTTTTCTTCTCTCTGCTTGTTTTCACTGTGTGTTTGCCATCTCGTTGACTCACAATGGTCTTATAAGAGTTAATGAAAATGTTTGCAACCAAGTGTATTTTTATCTCGGATGAAAAGAGCTGTGTACAAACTGTAACTTACCCTACTTTTGTTAATATGTGGCAGGATTCTTAGCCCTCCCCATGTATCATAATCCTTGAGCACGTTTAACATGTTCAGACCCAAGAAATCACACCCCCCACCCTAAAATTCTGATTCATTTAGGACCCTAGCATTAGCGAGTGCACTCTTGTGCGTGCTCTCTCTCTCTGTCTCTCTCAGCTTCCTAGGTGATTTTCACATGCAGTCAGGATTGAAAACCACTGGCATAAAGGATAAATCCACCCTTTGTGCTTGGTTCTTTCTCTTATATTGTGTCTGTTAGCCATTTTCTTGCCTATTTGACACAGGCAGGTGTATTAGTTATTAGTTACCTATTGCCCCATCAGCAAATTACCACAAACTCGGCGGGTTAAAACAACACGTATTTATTATTTTATATTTCTGAAGGCCAGAAGTCTGAAATGGTCTTAGAGGGCTAAAATCAGGTTGTTGGCAAGGCTGATTCCTTCTGCAGGCTCTAGTGGAGAATCCGAGTCCCACTCTGTTGCCCAGGCTGGAGTGCAGTGGTGCCATCTCATCTCACTGCAACTTCTGCCTTCCGGGTTCAAGTGATTCTCATGTCTCAGCCTCCCAAGTAGCTGGGATTACAGGCGTGTGCCACCATGCCTGGCTAATTTTTGAATTTTTAGTAGAGACGGGGTTTCCACCATGTTGCCCAGGCTGGTCTCAAACTCCTGGCCTCAAGTGACTTGCCTCAGTCTCCCAAAGTGCTGGGATTACAGGTGTGAGCCCCTGCACCCGACCTGTTTTCTTGCCTTTTCCAATTTCTAGAGGCTGCCTGCATTGCTTGGGTCATGGCTCCACATCATTCTGACTTCCGCATCTGTCATCCTATCTCCTCTATGACTCTCCTTCCTCTCTCTTATGAGGACCCATGTAACTACATTGGGCCCACCCAGGTAATCCAGGATAGTCTCCCCATAGCAAGATCTTTAACGTCATCACATCTACAGAGCCCCTTTTGCCATGTAAAGTAGCATATTCACAGGTTCTGGGGATCAGAACATAATCATATGGGAGGATGGGGGCATTTTTCTGCCTACAGAGCAAGAATTAAGTTGAAATCTCTACTTTTTCTCATTTGAGTACAGAAACCTCTGAGTCAGCCACAGCTTCCGACCTCTACGGTTTCTGATGGGTAAGAGAGAAAGATTTTGCAAAGTCTCTAAGTGATAATACCATGTTCAGAATTTTAATTTTATGACTTCTTTAACAGGCTGCCAATTTTCAGATTTTCAGGTGCTTTAATAGCTTGTTTCAGAAGTGGATTGCATAACAGTTGGGTCTCATCACGCTGAAATGGTGCATTGCTGAAGTCTCCCTCAGGTAGAGAACTTTTCTGCTACTAATACAGTGATTCTCAACAGGGAGTAGGTGTGGCTTATTCTCGAATTTTTTCTTCCAGCAAGAATTTTCTGTGTTAGACCCCTACACACAAAAGGACTAGATTCCGAACCTCAAGGTCAAGGCCAAAGAACTCACCTCTAGTGGTCAATATACTTGTATTTCAATATAATTGATTTTCTTTGTGATCCTGTTTTTTACTATATGCATGTAAAGATATCATTCTGAGAAGGGGTCCACAGGCTTCCCCAGAGTGCCAAAGGGGCCCTCCATGGCACAAAAATGATTAGGAGCCCCTAGGAGAGGCCAAAAAATAGTATTATAATAAAATGATAGGTCTCACCACAGAGATGATCTCCAGATGCAAGAAGCTGCCCAAGGGAGGGGAAAGGCTCCTGGCAGTGGTGTCCAACTCTAGCTGCTTGCTGGGATGATGGGTGGAAGCAGGGTGATGTCCTCTTAAAAAAGCATGGGCATCTGGGACCCGCTCCTAGAGATTCTGATTTGATCAGCCTGGGGACTCTGACCTCTATCACAGAAGAAATGATGTCGTGTTTGGTCTTGTAGGTGTGAGGTAGAATGGGAAGACCTAAGAAAGCCAGACAGAAATCAGGGACTCGTTAAAGAAGCAGTAAACTGTACTATAGAGCTGCGATATAGATATGGTTAATAAGTCCCTTAGCCCTCCCTGTTTCTGCTCCAATTCTTCTGCTAAACACGGTCTGCTGAAGACTATTAGTGACCTTAGAGCAGGATAGAACCAAACTTAGACATTTGGCAGCACAACTAACCTTCCCTAGCCAGCCTATTTCCTAGTAGGGAAGATAGGTCTCCGGTGGTTAAGAATGTGGGCATGAGCGAGACTGTTCAAGGCTAATAATCCCAGCTCTTCCACTCACTAGCTATGTGATCTTTGGAAATGTACTTAATCTCTCTGCCTCAGTTTCCTCACTAGTAGTAGTACTTCCCAGGATAGTACCAACAGGTGAATGGGATGAATGGGATAGGTACTTCTGTTGGCTCAATTTACAGATGAGACAGACTTGCAGATGCTAAGTAACTTGCCCAAGACATCACAGCCAGTAAGGGGTCAGAGCTGGGACTATACCTCTGATACCCAGACAGGGGTACCTGACATGCAAGCAGTCCCTGGACTGAGTAATAAATGTGGTAAAACTATGCTATAGACACAGTGGTGGTCCGAAGAAAGTGTTCACTTCATTTGGGTAGGTTAGAGGAGGAGAATCTTGAGCTGGGTCCTGAAAAATAATTAGAATTTGCCAGGAGGATGTGGAAGGAGATATTCCAGGCAGAGGGAACAGCGTTATGTAAAATTATGGAGACAAGGAAGAGCAGTTTGCACTGGGTACTGTATGGCCATAGAGTAGGTTGTGTTGATGGAAGCCAATAGTAAGAGGGAGGCTGTGGAGCAGTGTTTCTCCAGGGTTTTGCTGCATCAGATATATATTAGTAGCATTTGATGTGCAGACTCTGGGCCTCTCCCCAGCCATAATGAATCAAAATCACTGAGGTTAGAGTTTGGCAATCTGCATTTTAAAGGAAGCAAGCCATGTGAATGTGTAAGAACTAAGATTTGGTGAACCAGACAAGGATGGAGGCAAAAAGTAGATCATAGCAGGCCTTATGTGTGCTAAGGTGCTTGGATTTGGGCAGAGCCACTGCAGGTCAGACAGATCACTGGACACAGTGTAGAAGATGGAATAAAAGAAGTTTGCTAGGGAGTGGTGTCCGATGGTGGTGAGAATGCATTCTAGTGGGGAGATACTAGTTTTAAGAAAAGGACTCCTGAACTAAGACAAGGTGGGGTCATTGGAAGAGAGAATAGCAGAAATACAAGCCATAATAAAGCATGTTGAATCATCAGAAGCTAGGGGTAGAGGGGAGCATTGAGGAATCGGAGGAGTCTTGGTTGGTGGGCTGGCGAAGTGACTGCTTGGAACTCAGTGAGGCTTTGATGTACTACTTGCAAGGGAGACCTGCCAGGGAGGAGTGATCATGCACCCAGCCTTCCCAGATTTCCCAGAGGAAAGCAGAGATGTAAAATGTGAACACAGCATGACTGGAGCAATGACATCTGCAGGTGACAGGGAGAAAGCCATCTGCTGAGCTACAGCCCCACTCTCCTGTGACATTTATTAGTTCATGATCATGATTGTAAAAAAATTTGGAGTTTTGATTTGGGACATGACATGCAATGCAAAGAATTGAGAACCATTGTCTTACGGCAAAGTACTGACCTATTAAATACTTTGGTGACAGACAGACCTGACATTGACCATGGGGAAGTGAAGTAATAATCACCCTTGGAGAGTATCAAGGCAAAAGTTATGAAAGGGAGGTAAAACTAAAACCATATACTCTGTATGACAGGAAGGGAAATGACTGAAATTTTCTGGACAAGCACCACAGTGTCTTTCTTCCAGATGATGTCATTTAGTTAGAACAAGGACTTAACCAGCTACTGAATTATTACAGTTTTCCATGACTAACTGACTTTTCCTGTTATGTTTGGTCTTAGGCTTTCTGTTGCCCAGGAGATCCACATCTACATGTTCAACCTCAAACCCTTCACAATTATTTTTTACATAAAGAGCTGTGTTTTTTTTTTTTTTGTTTGTTTGCTTTGTTTTGTTTTGTTTTGTTTTGTAAAATCCTCTAGATTAATAGGAGACAATAGTACCACTCATTTCTGCAGCATACTATTTATAAGTTGGTAAGGTTGTTGCATGCTTTTGAACTTGAATATTTATATTGTCCCTCTTGGTAACAGTAGCTAGCACATCATTGTAAAACTTGATTTTATTGGAGGTCCTTTAGTTTCTCTTAGGTTAAAATGTGGAACTTCTACAGTCACTTGTAATTTCCTCAGTCTTACCTTCAGATTCTTCCCCCAAAGGAGTTTTCTTTCTTCCTTTACATTTTTACTTTAAAATGAATTAAGCATGATACCAACTTCATGCAGATTCATATTGTGAAGAACACATTGGTAAGATTGAAATGTTATTAGTCTAATTCTGTGCTATATTTTGAAATAAAATCTTCTGGAACAAATGTAAATCTAATGATTAGAAAATGTCATTTATATTTCTCAGAAAACAAACTTACAAACAAATTTAAAGATCTCTCTCTTTTTTTTTTTTGAGAGGATGTCTCGCTCTGTTGCCCAGGCTGGAGTGCAGTGGCGCCATCTGGGCTCACTGCAAGCTCAGCCTCCCGGGTTGACGCCATTCTCCTGCGCCACCACGCCCAGCTAATTTTTTGTATTTTCAGTAGAGGCGGGTAAGATCTTTAGTTTTTACTTGCAATTCTAGAATTAGGCAACACCTCATTCTATAGAACAGAATGAGTATTCCAATAAGCTGAGCAGAGGAAGCTGACTTTATAGACAGAAAAGGGCTGAGGAAAGTAGGAAGAGGGAGCAGAAAATTGATTATTTCCGTTACTTTCTTTGCAAAGGTTAAAGCGGACGGGGCTTCCTTATCATGCCAGCTAAAACTGGCTTGTTTGGTAGTTTGGCTGTTACCTTTCTCTGCTGGTTTCTTGAAAGGTCAGATGAACAACTTAGTTTCAACTTGGTGGCATGGAACTTCAGCATGAATAACTCCATTTTGGCTTTGGTCTGTTGGGCCTAATACAGGAGCTCAGTTCAAACCAATGGCCTCCTATACATTTTATTCAACAATTAGTATTACACAAACTGGAAAGTTGGCATTGCGGAATAAGAGCAGGTTTTGGAAACAGCGGGACTGGATCCTAATCTTTTCTGTTTCTCCTAGCCATGTGACCTTGAACAAATTACTTGACATCTCTGTGCCATAATTTTGACATCTGTAAAATGGGAGTACGGATACTGCCTAACTTCACAGGCTTTTTAGGAGGATTAAATGGCAACGTATGTACCTGGCTCATAATTAATGTTAGTTATTTTTCCTCATCTTTTTCTTCTTCACTATCATGATTTACTTTGTTTTCATAACAGCCAAACAAGGCCAGGCGCAGTGGTTCACGCCTGTAATCCCAGCACTTTTGAAGGCTGAAGCGGGTGGATCACTTAAGGTCAGGAGTTCTAGACCAGCCTGGCCAACACGGTGAAACCCTGTCTCTACTAAAAATGCAAAAATTAGTTGGGTGTGGTGGTGCACACCTGTAATCCCAGCTCCTCGGGAGGCTGAGGCATGAGAAATTGCTTGAACCCAGGAGGCGGAGGTTGCAATGAGCTGATGTCACGCCACTGCACTCCAGTCTGGGCGACAAAGTGAGACTCTGTCTCAAAAAACAAAAACAAAACAACAACAACAAAAAAAACCCAGCCAAACAAGACTTGTTTTTCCAGAGACTTGCTACAGTTTTCTATGCCTAGTTGGCTGTCAACACATTACTAAATCTGAGCTTTTAAATTAGAATAATCATGAGTTAAAACAAAGTGAATTTAAAATTCTTTCTTTATTTCTTGAGCTTTTGCTTTTAATGCAAAGCTCCTGGAATTTTCCACCAAGTTATCTTCCACTTGAGACCTCATGTATGCAAATGAGAGGAGCTGGGTAATAGAGGGAGAGGGAAACACTGGGCAGGGCAATTATTTGACCTGCATTCCTTTACTCTGGTGTTCAAGAGGCTTTATTCATATTTGTGTGTGCAGTTCTTTGTAACCGGTTGCAAATTCCATCTCCTCAGACATTCTTTCTTCCTGAGGTAATAGATGTGCACGCCATTGGGGCACTCAGACACAGGTATGCTGCCTCGGCTTCTCTGTTAGAAAGGAAAGGCTAAGGCCACTACGCAGCACAGTGAAAAGAAGCAAACTGCAGGGTCCCTGGACTCACATTTGAATCCTAACCCTGGGCAAATTACTTCACTTCGCTGAGCCTCAACTTCTCTCTCATCTATGAAATAATGAAGTAGAGGATTACAAAGCATGGCACTGAACCTGGCACAAAATAAAATATGTTTATTCAATAGAAGTCTCCTTGCTGCCTTCTTGAAGAGGTGCCAGGGATACAAGTGACCAGGGATACAGGTGTCTTGTCACAAGACGGACAAGCCTGCTGGGCAACCAACAGACAATCCAACAGATATAAGTGTGATAATAAGGGAATAAGTGGTAGTGGTGAGAACGTATGGAAGACTTAAGCTGAGACCTGATAAGTGAATTAGGAACTTGCCACACAGTCTGGTGGGAGTGCAAGAGAGAGCCGGGCACACACAGGTTTCGTAAGGCTGCCTAGGATGGGAGGGATAGGTTGGGGCCAGATTAAAAGGGCCTTCTCAGCCTCATTTTAAAATTTGGACTTTATCCTAACAATAGTGAGAAACGTATTGCAACATTTTAAGTGGAGAAGTGATACAACAGATTTGGATTCTAGAAAGATAACTCAAGGTAGAGGTTAGATTTGAGGGGTAGCTACAGCAATGCCTGGGGTCTAGTTCAGTTGGGACCCTCAGTTGAAGTCCTCCATAGAAGAAATGATGGAGGACTGATCTTGGAAGACTTCCAGGAAGAAGAAAGTAGTGCTTTCATTCATTCACTTATTCCCCACATATTAATTGAGTGTCTATTACGTGCCGTGCACTAACTTCCAAGGGTATGGTAGTGAACAAAACAAAGCCCCTACCTCAGTGGAGCTACATTCAATATAAAACACAGATGAGTCTATGAGTAAATGAATATAAACAAAACATAGATAACACTCTGATTTTATGACCAAGTTGATACTCACCTCCCTGAACCTACCTTTAGAAGGAGAAGTCAAGTGTAATTGAGCAGGTGTTACTCAGACCTACCTCTCCAATGCACAGAGATCTCTGGGGATATCTCTGACCAGGATAATGTCATACCTACTCCAGGAGCCCTTCTTGGGGCTGCCCCCTCCCTCACTAACAGATACAGGAAGGGAACTGATTCAAAGCCAGGGTCGGAAACTCAGACACTTAAAGGGGCAGAATATTGTTATGAGCTTTATGTTACACAGATGCTATCTGGTGCAAGAAGGTGAACTTTGCAAGAAGACCATTGGGTCTGAAGAACACTGACCTCAATAGCAATTGCTGCTCTGTGGCTGCATGACAGTGATTCTCCACATGTAGACTTTACTGACTGGTGGTCCGTGAGGGTCCTAGTGACATAAGGAAACGCTAACCATGCCAGATCTTTCTTTTGTTTTTAAGGGTCCATGACCTGCAGTTTCACTGACTTTCATTTTTATACAGGACAGAGGTATGTGTGCAAGCTCAGATACCTTAAATTCATATGCCTTTAATACAATCCAGGCAGATGTCTAAATGAGGGATGCTTCCCCACAAATGGAGAATGAAAGTGGGCCAGTCTAAAAGGACCTCAACAGCACTGTGCATGGCCAGCTGTTTGTGGCTGTACCAAAAATGCAGGTCATAGGATTTTTATGTGAAAATTTCTGTATTTAAATGTTGGCAACTAAGTCTGGTTTGTTTGTTTGTTTGTTTGTTTGTTTGTTTGTTTTTAATGCAGTTTTTAATCATCTGTGGGCTGGATTCTTCCTTTATCTTTTCCAAGGCTGCCCTGTAAAAACCTCCACTGCTGGCATCTGCTTTTCTTCCTTTTCACTCCCTAATCCTGAGTCCTTTAGTCTCTTATTACATCAAATTTAGGGGTGACTCAAATTTAGCCAAAATTTTCTCGAGTTTATGGAAAAGCTATATACAAAAGAAAGTTTCCGTATACAAGGATTTTATATCAGGAAGAATTTTCAGTTGGGGATGGTAACAGTTACTGTAAGTAAGATACGGTCATAAATATTGTTTCTCTAAGGGGAGAAATTTCTGATTTCTAGTCAATTTACAAACCTGTATCCTGGAACATAAACATTTGTTTGTAAGTAAAAGAAAGAAGGTACATGCAGATGCATTAAATCCATATTTACACCCAGTACATATGAGTACATAATATACTTTTCCTGGGAATTATCAGATTTTTTTCCTGGATCAAATGATGAAGACTATTTAAAGTAGAAAAGAGAGAAAACCAGTCTATTCTGCATGGACATTTTGTTATGGTAAGCAGTTCCATAAGCATGGGCCTCTATTTTGGCATTATATAATTTTACATTACTTCTTAAATTAAGTGCAAGTTTTGAAAAGGAAAAAAAAAAATTAACCTCCTGTTATAATCGAAATCTTTCACTTTCTAAAAATCAGGATATCTTCTTTTAAAAGGAATTATCTATTCAATCAAAAATAATTCTGTATTTCTATATACCTTACAATTTTGTAAAATTCTGTTCCATACAGTATCCTTATAATCACTTTTTCATTCTGTTTATATCCTTAAAAACATCCCTAGGAGGTAGGAAAAAAATCAGATTTTAATGAAATCATAAAAACAAAGAACTTGACGCAGCCCCCAACACCTGCTAACCATACAATGTGTTTACAGTTGTTATTGCTACAATTAATGATATCATGATTGTTGTTTTAAGCCTGATTGACAGTTGAAGAAACTAAGTAAGGTAAGTAAGTAAGTAAGTAAGGTAAGCTAGGTAAGTAAGTAAAAAACTAAGTAAGGAAGCTAAGGCCACTATGGTTATAAAATTAGTAAAGTTTAAGGACTAAAACTTATTAACTCACAGGTTTATGGACTTAAAATCCATAACCTTTCATTTATACCAATAAAAAATAAAAAGAACAAAGAGGGCCTTTTGTTATTTTAACACCTTTATGTGCTGTGTGCCTTGTCCATATTAGCTTATTTATTTTTATTTTTTTGGCAGGTACTGTATGAGGTCTCATTTTATAGATAAAGAAACTGAAAAAGAGGTTCAGTCACTTACCAAGGTCACATTGCAAGTAAGTGGCAAAGCCAAAAAAATGTTCCTATGTCTGAATGCCAAGGCCCCTGATCTCCTTCTAGAGTACATTGTATCTAATGGATAGTTGCAAGTAACAAGTATTTTATTTTTAATTGATAGTAGGCATTTAAGAGGTGTGTGTCACTTGCAGCTAGAGCAAATTTTCTTCACTTCATAAAGTTGCCAGCTAAAGGAGAAGAAAGCAGTCATCTTTAATAGAGAGGGTTTTCTGTAAAATAAACAGAAGGGTTTTGTGCCTGGTTTTTAAAAAAAAAAAATTCTGTTTCTTTCCATGTCTGAGAGGTGACCTTTCTGATGCTATACTGTGGGTGGAATTCATTCTGGAGGATGTGAGTGGGATTTTGGGAGTATGATGGGAATGACTGATGAATCCATACTCCATTTATAAGTGGCTTGTCATGTGATGATGAATAGAGAAAACATAAACAGTGGATATAGCAAAGTATCAGTTTGGATTAGGTTTAGGTGTAAGTGACAGAAAACCTAAAATGCCAGGACCTCAGAAAGGTAGGAGTTTATTTCTCATGCATATAAAATAAGTGTGGAGGTCAGGAGTCTAAGGCAGGTTCAAGATGACTGAAGGTTTTTTCTTTCTTCAATCTTGCTCATCCTCAATACATGGCTTTCTGCCTCATGGTCCAAGTTGGCTGCTTAAACACCTGCTACTGTGTTGTAATTGACTGTAGGAAGGAGAAAGGGAAGAAGAAGAGCACATCTCCTTTCCTTTAAGGACACTTCCCAGAAGTCACACGTGACACCTTTGCTTAAATTCAGTTAGCCAGAATTTAGTCACATGGTTGTGACCTCACACACATGCTGCAAGACAGGCTGGAGAATGTAGTCTTGTCCTAAGCATCCATATGCCCAGCTACAAGGTGTGTGTGTGTGTGTGTGTGTGTGTGTGTGTGTGTGTGTGTGTGTGTTGCAAAGGGCGAGGGAGTTCTATAAATAAGGAAAAAGGAGAAAACATATTGGGGAAAAACTAATAAAGTCTCCCATAGAAAGAATCAATGAAAACAAGTTAGCCATGCAATATAGAAAGATTACCTCCATGCCAGCCTCTGTTCCAGAATACCTACCAAGTCCTTTGCCTAGGATAGGAATTCTAGAACAGATGTATGGCTGTAAGTCCTAAACTTTTCCTCTGAGCACCTGTTTTTGAGTGAATGGTAAAAATTGTTAGGAGCCCACATCTTTAAAAAGAAAGGCAAAGATAACCATAACCTTTATTTTTTTGAGCAGCTCCTTTGCACATTGCTTCACTACAAATAAGACCTACCTAAGGAATTAGATCTTTCACTAAGTTGAAAATTGCAGTTACTTCAGAAGCTTGTGACTTCCATTAAAAGGCTGAACTCCCTAACGTAGATACAGACCCTGCATGGGGGGCATGAATTTCGAATTTCTTGTACTACTTTCATCGGCATGCACCCAGGGAAGTATATGTATACATTGGTAATGTTTAGGGAGCTGAATACTTCCCAGTTTTCTTCTGTCAGTGTTCCTTCATCCAGAAGAACACTGAAATAATAATTCTGCAACTTTTTTAAATGCCAAACGAATTACATGTATATTTCACTTAAGCTTCAGAGCAACCTGAAAGTGGGCTTTATCCATTCCCATTTTACAGACCTAGAAGCTCGGAAACAAAGTCACACAACTAGTAAAGAGATGTGCCAAGATTTAAACTTGGGTCTGTTGGACTCCCAAATCCATACCCTGCATCACAATGGCCTCACACCTTTGAAAAGTAGTACAATGACCCCTTTGATGTTTATTTTTTGTATAATGACTTAAGGAAAGTAGAGAGGTCGAGTCAACTTTCACTGGTCCCTGCAGTTGTAATAGGGATCCCTTCACCCTCTCAATGCTTCTTTACTGAGTTACAGGCAAAACCCCACAATGAACTGTAGGAAATCCCACTCTTTTAAAGCTCTGAGGATTTAGAGCCTGATTGGGGCTGAGCAGGTGAGGGAGATTGGTAGCAGAGAGCTGGAACTGGATGCCTGTTCTCTGTCAGTTCATTATTTTCAAAGGTCTGTTGCAGGGAGTCTCCTTGTCCTCCCAGTGTAGGGAAATATAATTGTGATCAGTACATTTCCAAAAAATATATTTCCACTACTAAGGACATGGTAAGGAAATGGAACAAATTAATAAAGAGGGCTTCTCAGCCAACTGGAAAAGAGGCAGGCCATGGGTATCCAATGTCTTCCTCACGCAGTTTTTCTTACCCAGTTAAGCATTCTGGGTCCCCTCCCTCTCATTTATTTGCTGCTGTGGTGTCAGCAGGGTAGGGTGAGCTGGCATAAAGTTTAATAAGTAGTAGCTTGCAGATCACTTGCTACCACATTTTCCAAAGCTTGCTGGTAGTTGCTGCCTTTGTCCCCTCGGTGTATACTTGAGATGCCTTCAGTCAGATGAAAATCATGGAAAACCAAACTAACCTGGCTTCACGGTGACGAGATTGGTTGGCTCCTGGTTAGGAAAGGCTTCAGAATGTGTTTGTTTCATTGATTCAATGGGGCATCACCAGGAACCCTGTTATTTTTTTTTCTTTAAACCTCTCTGCTCTGTTTTTTGCAATCAGTTTGATTTACAGCTGTCCCCACACACCTTCCAGTTGCCAAGTGGTTTTCCTTTCCAGGGCTTTGAGTTTGTTCATCACTATCTAGGGAGAGGGAGAAAAAGAAAAAGGTCACTTCCAGGAACTCTCTCAGAAGAGCCAGGAACTATTTTCTCAGTCATCCTCCGCAGATTTCTCCTCAATCTCATTGGCCCAAATAGGGTGTTACGTTTATCCTTGAACACATATGTGGAGCCAGGGGATGGGATAATGAGCCACAAGCCCCACCACCTGATCAGCTTCCCCCAAGCACCTGGGCTTTGCAGGAGGAATTGAAGGTGCTCAAATAAAAGTTAAGATAGTTACTGAAAGAAGGAGAATAGTGTTGGAAGAGCAACTACAGTGCCTATTAGACACCCGCTGTTCTGAGAATCAGCTCCAACCCACTCCTAGCAGCACCCAAGGAACTGGGGCGCTTAGCCTGGCTCACAACTCTTGGAAGCTGCTGACCCCTAGTGTCTGAGGAAAGCATTGGCTCTAGAATCCAGAGGCATGGGTTTACCTTTCATGAGAATCACAGTGGCTGTGACACCCTCTCACACACAGGGAGGTTGTAAGCAAATTAAAACTTCTGGAAATACTTTAATGAATAAGTGAGTTTAATTGAAAGTCTTCCAAAGACACTGTAAGACTTAGGCTTCCCTGACCTTGCTGAGCAGCAACTTCAGAATACTCTGTAGTCCTTTTCGCAACTGTAAATTGTCATCCACAGTGTCTTTCTCTCTAGACAGAGGGTGTGCTTTTTGAGGGTGGGGCCTGAGCCCAGCTCCTCACCTTGAATTCCTACATGCTTAGTGAACACTTGTATGAGTAAACGAAAGACCCAGCTGTTGCTCAGCTCTCCTCTGCCCTTCCATAGCCGTGGCTTTCTCTTATAAATATCAGCTCTACCAGCCTAATTGTACTCCTTTCTTTTTTTGAGACAGAGTCTCACTCCGTCGCCCAGGCTGGAATGCAGTGGAGCGATCTTGGCTCACTGCAGCCTCCGCCTCCCAGGTTCAAGCGATTCTCCTTCCTCAGCATCACGAGTAGCTGGGACTATAGGCGCCCGCCACCCACACCCAGGTAATTTTTGTATTTTTAGTACAGATGGGGTTTCACCAAGTTGGCCAGGCTAGTCTCAAACTCCTGACTTCGGGTGATCCACTCGCCTCTGCCTCCCAAAGTGCTGGATTACAGGCGTGAGCCACCGTGCCCGTCCAGTTGTATTCCTAATAAGACAACTAAGCAATCAATTGTGTTTAGAAACTGCATGTTATACAAATGGGAAAATATTCCAACAACCCTAAATACACATCTGAGCAACTGCTTTTGTGTTGTGGAATACCCACTATCTGGTCAGCAGAGAAAGCAGAATTTTTTATTATAAGCAGATCAACATTGCTACTGTGAATTCTTTGAGCAGTAGGCAAAGCTGTGTTAGAAGGGGTTCTTCTTTGGTCTACGCATAGCAGGTAACAAGACTTCTCCTGTGCTTCATGATTTGGGTTAGGAAGAAAGAGGAAAGGCAACAACATGGTAATTATAATATAGAATGACTCAAGACAAGAAAGAATAGGTTTTTGTTTTGTTTTGCTCTTAATTGACTTGTAATTCAAGCGAGAAATGTGGCAGCTCTCAGGATTGGAGAAGCTTTGCACAAATCCAGTATTAGAATTTAACTGCCATTAGCTGTGGAGGGCACCAAAGGAAAGAGAGGATTTCTCAGTCTGGGAGCTGAGGGCGAGTTCTGGGGAACAGTGGCAGCCACAGCTGTAGAAATCCTGACAGTTGTTCAGTCTTGGCAGGCAGGGCTGCTGCTCACTGCAGAAGCTGCAGTGCTTCCTGGGCAGGGCCCTCCGCTCGCATGGTGCTTGTAAGACCTGCTCTGGGGTGGAGACCTGCACCATCTTTCTTTTCCCCTTTTCACAGGGGAGGAGAAAAATGGGCAGATAAGTATCATAGCAATCAGGTAGGTCATGGGATAGGGAAAAAAAAGTCAAACATTGAGAAAGAGTGACTGGAAAACCACACTGTAACATTGTGTCCTAAAGTATTGTATCAGTTTTGCCAGCCTGCACTTGTCTCCTAATTAAGTAAACTAAATGCTATGTGTTATCAAAATTGTCATTATTACAATTCTGTTACTTTGTAGAGAATAAAGGTAGATACTAAATATTGGTTCTACATTTCAGTTGACAAATTGCACAATTTTGCTTCAGATTCCTTCTTTGGAATACATCTCATTCTTGCAGAAATATGGATTTTGTTCAGTCAGTGTTTAACAGAGACTTTTAAAAGCTACTAAAGTTGCAAACTACTTAAGAGTTGTAAGTCTATCACAGTCCACCCGTTTGAACAGTCCCCTGCTTTAACCTGTATTTGTGCTTCGAGGAGAAAGTGATGGAAAAGGCTCCATGATGGCTTCGTCACACTGATGTATGAATAAACGGGCAAGTAATGGATGACCTGGGGTTCGTGCCAGCCAACCTACCTGCAAACCTGCTTTCACAAGCGCTTGACAAGGCACCTACCTTTCTTAATGTACCAAGTACATAATCTCTCCGATTCTGTAAAAAGATTAGCTATTAGGAAGATTACAAAACTTTGGGTACAAAAATAAGAGTATTTTTAGAATTTTGTTCTCCATGTGTTAATTTTATCTGTAGTGGGTTTTTGTTTGTTTTGCTTCCTCTGCCCCACATCATAATTTGTGTGTGTGTGTGTGTGTGTGTATGTGTGTGTGTGCTGAATAGATGATCTCTAAGTAGGTAAATTCTCTTGGGAAAAATTCTCAGCATGAGAAATGTGGGGAAAATACAGCTGGACAGCGTTTAATTTTGCCAAGAAAAAAATGAGGACTTGTTCTTTGCTGGTGCATGAGGCAGGGCTGTGTCACTGCAGTGTGAGTTATGAGGGAGACAAGCAAATGCACAAGCAGGTGTTTACACCTGCCGTCTTCTTAAGTCCTCACAATAACCCTGTACGGCAGGTACTACTTCTCTTGTACAGAGGAGGAAATTGAGGCTTAGCTAAATTATGCAGTGTGTCCAAAGCATAGCTAAACAGTGTGGCCAATTTTAAAATCCAGACATTTCTAACTCAAGAGCCCTGTTCTTCTTACTATACCAAATGTCTCAGTCCTCAAGTTGTTGTCCTAGAAATAAAAATATAAACCACAAGGAACATTTGTTCAGCTTAGTGTTTCTCAACAGAGTAAGAGATAGCTTCTCTGAAGCCCTTATGCTTGCACTAAATATTTAATTGTTTTGTTTTTATTTTTATAATAACCCATTAATATTAAGCATATTCTGGTTCATCACCTTATAAGCAAGGACTGCTCTATGATACAAGTAATGCTGGTTCTGTCTGTGTTTACATTGACACCAAAAAGTGTTTCTCAACCCCCAGAGATTTCAAACTACTTTACCCAATATCCATTCCTCCCCTCTACCTTACTAACAGAACCCTAATTTGACTGGAATCAACAATGGTCCTATGGTTCTCAGACTCCCTTGCAGTTACGAATGTTCATGTGGCAAGGTTTGAGCTCATGATGTCTGAGCTATTAGATGGGGCTTCCCAGAAAGATCCTTAAAAGTGGCTGACTTTTAAGATCGATAGAGGACATATCAGGTATTAAGCTGATAAGAGCAGGTGCTACATTTGATCTCAGACAAAAGTTCAAAAAGCAATGGTCAGTGTCTTTCTCACTCTCTAGTCTTTCTCCTCATCTAGCCAGGAAGGAAGTTGAGATGCGACCATGAGGGCAAGAACACATACTAGCAGTGGTGGAGGCAAAGATACAAGGAGTCTGGGTCTCTAATGACTACAAAAAAAACCCTCATTATACCAGCCCAGGATGTGACTGTCTGCAGATACTTCATTATGTACAAAAATTAAGCTCATTACCCCGTCTCTACTAAAAATACAAAATTAGCTGGGCATATTGGCACATGCCTGTAATTCCAGCTACTCGGGAGGCTAAGGCAGGAGAATCGCATGAACCTGGGAGACGGAGGTTGCAGCGAGCCGCAGTGGCACCATTGCACTCTAGCCTGAGCAACAAGAATGAAACTCCTTCTCAAAAAAAAAAAAAAAAAAAGCTATTTTTTTTCATTCTTTCTCTTTTTTTTTTTTTTTTTTTTTTATTATACTTTAAGTTCTAGGGTACATGTGCACAACATGCAGGTTTGTTACATAGGTATACATGTGCCATGTTGGTTTTCTGCATCCATCAACTGGTCATTTACATTAGGTATTTCTCCTAATGCTATCCCTCCCCCAGCCTCCCACCCCCGACAGGCCCCAGTGTGTGATGTTCCCCACCCTGTGTCCATGTGTTCTCATTGTTCAGCTCCCACTGATGAGTGAGAACAAGCAGTGTTTGGTTTTCTGTCCTTGTGATAGTTTGCTGAGAATGATGGTTTCCAGCTTCATCCATGTCCCTGCAAAGGACATGAACTCATCCTTTTTTATGGCTGCCTGGTATTCCATGATGTATATGTGCCACATTTTCTTAATCCAGTCTATCATTGATGGATATCTGGGTTGGTTCCAAGTCTTTGCTATTGTGAATAGTGCCACAATAAACATGCATGTGCATTTATAATAGCATGATTTATAATCCTTTGGATATATACTGAGTAATGGGATCGCTGGGTCAAATGGTATTTCTAGTTCTAGATCATTGAGGAATCGCCACACTGTCTTCCACAGTGGTTGAACCAATTTACACTCCCACCATCAGGTGAGCCGAGATGGCGCCATTGCACTCCAGCCTGGGCAACAAGAGCAAAACTCCATCTCAAAAAAAGAAAGAAAGAAAAGCTAATTTTTAAAATAGCTTTATTAACATACGATTTATGGCCAGGTGCAGTGACTCATGCCTGTAATCGTAGCACTTTGGGAAGCCGGGGCAGGTGGATCATTTGAGCCCAGGAGTTCGAGACCAGCCTGGGCAACATGGCAAAACCCTGTCTCTACAAAATATACAAAAATTAGCTGGGGCATGGTGGCATGCAAATGTAGTCCCAGCTATTTGGGAGGCTAAAGCAGGAGTATCCCTTGAGCCCAGGAGGCATAGGTTGCAGTCAGCCGAGATCACGCCACTACGCTGCAGCCTGGGTGGCAGAATGAAACCCTGTCTCAAAAAAATAAACCAAAGGGATATAATTTACATACCATAAAATTCACCTGTGTTTTTGTTGTTGTTGTTGTTGTTGTTTTGAGACGGAGTCTCGCACTGTCACCCAGGCTGGAGTGCAGTAGTGCAATCTCAGCTCACTGCAACCTCTGCCTCCCAGGTTCAAGTGATTCTCCTGCCTCAGCCTCCCGAGTAACTGGGATTACAGGTGGGTGCCACCACACCCAGCTAATTTTTTGTATTTTTAATACAGGGGGTTTCACTATGTTGGCCAGGCTAGTCTTGATCTCCCGACCTCATGATCTGCCCACCTCGGCCTCCCAAAGTGCTGGGATTAGAGGTGTGAGCCACCGCGCCCGGCCTCAAATTCACCTGTTTTAAATGTACAGTGATTTTTAGTAAGCATAGTTTTGTGCAAACATCCCGGCAACCAAACCTAGAACCTTTCTGTTATCCCCAAAACATTCCTCTTGCTCATTGACAATCTATCCTCATTCCTCAGGCCAAGGCAACCACTGATCTGCTGTCTTTATAAATCTGCCTTTTCTGAACATTTCATATAAATGGGATCATAGAACATGCAATCTTTTACATCTGGCTTCTTTCACTTAACATACTGTTTTTGATGGTCTTCCATGCTGTAGCACACATCAGTAGTTTCTTCTTGTTGCTGAATAATATTCTGTTGTATCACTGTATTATATTTTGGTTGTCTGTTTTCCAGTTGATGGACATGTGGCTTGTTTTCTCTTTTTAGACCTTATGAATAATGTTGCATGAATACATATACATCTTTGGACAGATGTATGTTTCCATTTGTCTTGGGTAGATTCTCAGGAGAGGAATTGCAAGATCATATGGTAAATTTATGTTTCATTTTATAAGTAACTGCCAAACTGTTTTCCAAAGTAAGCATACTATCTTATATTCCCATCAGCAATGTATGAGGCTTATGGTTTTTTCATATTCTTATCAAAAATTATTTTGTCTTTTTATTATATTCCTTCTACTGGGCATGAAGTATAATAGCATCTCATTGTAGTTTTTTTTTTTTTCTTTTGTTTTTTTTTTTTTGTTTGTTTTGAGACGGAGTCTCGCTCTGTCACCCAAACTGGAGTGCAGTGGCCGGATCTCAGCTCACTGCAAGCTCCGCCTTTTTTGGGTTCACGCCATTCTCCTGCCTCAGCCTCCCAAGTAGCTGGGACTATAGGCGCCCGCCACCTCGCCCGGCTAGTTTTTTTGTATTTTTTAGTAGAGACGGGGTTTCACCGGGTTAGCCAGGATGGTCTCGATCTCCTGACCTTGTGATCCGCCTGTCTCAGCCTCCCAAAGTGCTGGGATTACAGGCTTGAGCCACCGCCCCCGGCTTCATTGTAGTTTTAATGTTCATTTCCCTTATGACTAATGATGTTGAGCACCTTTTCAAATGCTTATTAGCCATTCATGTTTCTTTGGTGAAATATCTATGCAGCTGTTGCCCATTTTTAATTGGCTTGTCTTATTATTAACTTACAAGTGATTTTTATATACTCTGGATACAAATCCTGTACCAGAAAAAGTATTTGCATATATTTTCTCCCAGACTGTGGCTTACTTTTCATTTTCTTACTGATGTTTCTTGAAGCATAAAAGTTTTTAATTTTGATGAAGTCAGTTTTTTTCAGTTTTTCCTTTCATGGATTATGCTCTTGGTGTTGTGTTTAAGAACTCTTTGTCTAACTTAAGGTTGCAAAGATCTTCTACTTTCTTCTACAAGTTTTATAGTTTTAGCTTTTACACTTGGCATATGATTCATTTTAAGTTCATTTTTATGTATAGTGTGAGGTATCTAAATTCATCTTTCTGCACGCAGATATCCAGTTGTCCCAGCACCATCTGTTGAAAAGACTGTCCTTTCCCCATTGAATTACCTTGGCACCTTTGTGAAAAATCAATGGACTATAAATGTAAAGTTTTATTTCTAGACTCTCAATTCTGTTCCATTGATCTATACATCTACCCTTATGCCAGTACCACACAGTCTTAATTAATGTAGCTTTATAGTAAGTTTTAAAATTGGGAAGTCTAAGTTTTCCAACTTTGTTCTTTTTTAAGATTGTTTTGGCTTTTCTAGGTCCTTTGCATTTCCATATACATTTTAGGATCAGCTTGCCAATTCCTGCCCAGAAGCCTGCTGGAATTTTTATAGGAATTATGTTTAATCTATAGATCATGTTGAGGGGCATTGCTATTTTAATAATACTGAGTCTTCCAATTCCTTTATTTAAATCTTCTTTAATTTCTCTTAGCAATGTTTTGTAGGTTGTTGTTTTTTTTTTTTTGGCAGAGTCTCGCTCTGTTACCCAGGCTGAAGTGCAGTGGTGTGATCTCGGCTCACTGTAACCTCTGCCTCCCAGGCTCAAGTGATGCTCGTGCCTCAGCCTCCTGAGTAGCTGGGATTACAGGCACATGCTACTATGCCTGGCTAATTTTTGTATTTTTAGTAGAGACAGGGTTTCACCATGTTGGCCAGGCTAGTCTCAAACTCCTGGCCTCAAGTGATCCACCCACCTTGGCCTCTGAAAGTGCTGGGATTACAGATGTGAGCCATTGCGCCCGGCCTGTAGTTTTCCATGTATAAGTCTTGCACTTCTTTTGCTCCTAATTTTTCAAGTCACTGTTATATGGACTTTCTGATACATAAGGCCAAACTGAAATCATGATACATATTCTTATGACCAAATAAAATGGAAAATTGAAACAAGTGGAGGTGTACTTAATATATGTAAATGATATTTCTATGTGAAGGCCAAATGGTACATTGTGTAAATGAACAGTTTCACAGTGGAAACAATGGGGAAAACCAAATTATTACATGGCATGCATATCCAGTCCAAATGAACCTTGTCCTTACAGTCAGTACCGTATGTGTATAAGCCAATAAAACAACGTCATCTGGCACAATAATCAGTATTGTTAATCGAAATTAATTGTATTCGGCCAGGCGTGGTGGCTCAAGCCTGTGATCCCAGCACTTTGGGAGGCCGAGGAGGGTGGATCACAAGGTCAGGAGATCGAGACCATCCTGGCTAACATGGTGAAACCCTGTCTCTACTAAAAATACAAAAAAAAAAATTAGCTGGGCATGGTGGCGGGTGCCTGGCGCCTGTAGTCCCAGCTACCGGGAGGCTGAGGCAGGAGAATGACATGAACCTGGGAGGCGGAGCTTGCAGTGAGCCGAGATGGTGCCACTGCACTTCAACCTGGGCAACAGAGGAAGACTCCGTCTCGAAAAAAAAAAAAAGAAATTAATTGTATTCTATTTTTGTTTATATTTTGTAAATTCACTTGGATTTTTATAAGCGTTATTAGCAAAAGGAATTTACACCTAGTTTTACATGGATTGGCTCAATATTTTTTTCCTTTAATAGGTGTTGTCTTAGTTCATTTTCTGTTGCCATAACAGAATACCTGAGAGACTGGGTAATTTATAAGGAAAAGAGGTTGTCTGGTTCACAATTCCGCAAGCTGGGAAATCCAAGAAGCATGGCGTTCCCATCTTCTCAGGTTCAGGTGAGGGCCTTGTGCTGTATCACAACATGGCAGAGAAAGGCCAAGAACCAGAAGGGAAAGCAGGAGTGTGCAGAAAGGGACAAAACATGAAAGGCAGCCTTGCTTTATAACAGCCCTGCTCTCTCAGTGACTAAGAGATGCATTAATCCCTTTCTGAGGGTAGATTCCTCAACCAAATGCCTCTTAAAGTTCCACCACCTCTCAACACCATTACGTCGGGGACCAAGCTTCAACATGAGTTTTGGAGGGAGCTGACCATATTCAAACCATAGCAGCTATCTATTTTGTACTCACTATTGTGAAACACTGGCTCTAGTTTTTTTTTTACTTTACAAAGCATTTTCAATTCACCATCTTGTTATTCTCACAGTAACACTGGAGCTTGGGTAAAATAGGGCTTTTTAAAATTCCCATATTATAAATCACGAAACTAAGATTCACAGAAATTAAGTGATGTGTGTAATTGTATACATCCATAAGTGGCAGCTCTGTGATTGCTGAGTGCAGTAGCTCACACCTGTAACCCCAGCACTTTGGAAGGATCTCTTCAACCCAGGAGGCAGGAGGCTCTCCCAAGCCCAGGAATTTGAGACCAGCCTGGGCAACCTGGGGAGACCCTGTCTCTTCAAAAGGTTTAAAAATTAGCCAGGTGTGGACTATTGTGGTTTTTAATCTGTTTGGGACCTGTGGTCCCAGCTACTCAGGAGGCTGAGGTGGGAGGATCACTTGAGGCCAGGAGTTTGAGGCTGCAATGAGGACGGATCACGCCACTGCACTCCAGCCTGGGCAACAGAGTGAGACCCTGTCTTAAAATAAAAAAGAAAAGAAAAGAAAGGAAAAGAAAAGAAAAAGAAATAAAATTAGGAGTTCAGGCTCCAAATCTCTTACTCTTTCCTCTACATCCGTATTGATTATTGATCACTTCCTGAAACCCTGCTAGGATACAAGAGAAATATAAAACTTTTGGAAAGCTTTATAGGTACCAAGATAAAACTAATATGAAGCATAGTAAAGTTAGGGTTAATATAATGGAGGCCACAGCCCAGACTCTAGATTCTAGTAGCGTCTATAGAAAGCAGACAACTATCCAGACCTGAGAGTTGAGTGGGAAGCATACCCTGAGCAATGCATAAGATGCTGTCAGGCAGCCCAGATCTACAGCACTCCCTCCACCTGCTTCCAGGAGGCAAGGACTTCCTTCTCAGCTGCTGGTAATGTTGGCAACTGACAGTGCTCAGCTGAGACCCTCTTTGGGATTGCCTGTGGTTGAGGAGAACTAGGATGCCCAAGGTAGGAGCAGGAGCAACCCATATCCAAAGACAGGTTAATGCTGGGACATGAAGGCCTGGCCCTTCGTGGATCCACTTTGAAGGCCCAGCCCCATTGCAGAGCATCCTCCTGGATCAGTCAGGCCTCTGTTTGCAGCTGCATGAGAGAATCCAGCCTCTCCCTCTGCCCTGTCTTACTGCCTGTATTCCCTCACAGGTGTTGCCCCAGAGCACTCTGAATAAACTTCCTGCCTGTGAATCTCTACCAGAGGGTCAGCTTCCTACATCCAATGATCTATAAGGTTTCTAGGCAACAGGAAATGCCCAAAGGCCAGAATTCCTCTCGTGGGTGTAGCGGAAAGTAAACGGAGTAGTGTTTTGTAGTGGCTACAAAAGAAAAGGGCAATGGTAGTGGACTTTGAAAGACAGGATGAGCTGTCAGCCCTGATGGGGACCCCTCAGAAAGCTGTAGCTGGCCCATGTACTGGCCCATGTACCCCACATATTGCCGAGTAGGGATAGTGCCAGGACCCCGATGTTCGCTTTGTAAAGTGGGTGTGTAGCCCAGGTTTCAGCTCTGATCTTCACTGCGTACTGTCCTCTTCAGCTGCAATCCTATGAATTTGGCCCAGAGGCTAGAACCGGAAGATGTGATTTTAGATCTCCTTTGCCAGTTTTGTGGCTTTGTGATTCTAGAGCTTGTATTTCTCGTTTGAAAAATGGGTATGCTTTGAGGATTGAAATGATCCTAATTTCTGGGGCTCTTCATGAGTGTTATGTAACAGGAGGATTTCATGGCCAAGTAAGTCTGGGTGACACTAGGCCAAACTAAGTTAAATTGATTTCTGAGGATTTCTCAGCCTGTTATATGTTGCTCTTCCTTCCAAATTCCTTAAGGAGGGGGTGTAATCCAAATCATCTCAACCCATCAAGACTTCTTGCTGCCAACACCCTCCATGGAGCGTTAATAAGCCTGGATCTTGCTGGAGTCTTATGGAGAAGCCCTGTCCCATCCCATAATGGACAGTTAATAAATGTCAAATTAGACTCTATTGATTACCATGGTCTGCACTGCCCTAACCTTAAACCAAGTTAGCAGTCTCAGAAATATCAGAAGAGTTCCCAATGACGCTGGTGCTCATGATTGATGTGTTTTTGGTTATTTACATTTGGTAAACTATAATTTACTTCAAGGATACATCCAAATCTGTGTTCAAGACATGTATGTTTTAAAGAATGTTATTCAGTCAAGCTTTTAGACTGGGGAGAAATGTGGTTTTCCAAGGCATACACTCTCCATTCGAACAGTAGTAGCCATCATGTGTTGGAACTTATAGTTGGCACCTTGTGGGGTTGAAACAATATGTTGAAAAGGACGCAGAAGGTGTGTCTGGGCTGTGGGAATGGGAGTGCTATGATGCATGAGTGATGTCACCATTAACAACAACATTCTCCACCTTTGTTTTAGACCACAGTTAAGTTTACCATGTATACTCCTTTACCTTTTGAAGACAGAGCATTTAAATCCTCTCAAGTGCACTGTGTTCAACAGTAACTCATCATCATCTTCTCCCCTTCTGTGCCAGTTCTCTCCACCTCAGATGATGGTGGTGGTCTCCAGGAACACACCCATGATTCCTACCTGGTCTTCATTTCCCATAACCCATCAGTCACCAAATCTTATCAATTTACCTTCCAAATGTGTCTCAAATCACTCCCCTTCCCATCCCAGATGCCACCCTCATTCTGCAAATGCTATTAACTCTCACCTTAACCTCAACATAGTCTCTCTGCCTCTGGTCCTATTTATTTATTTATTTATTTATTTATTTATTTATTTATTTGAGACAGCATCTCGCTCTGTCGCCCAGGCTGGAGTGCAATGGTACAATCTCAGCTCACTGCAACCTCTGCCTCCCAGGTTCAGGTGATTCTCCTGCTTCAGCCTCCCAAGTAGTTGGGATTACAGGTACATGCCACCACACCAGGCTAATTTTTGTACTTTTCATAGAGACAGGGTTTCATCATGTCGGCCAGGCTGGTCTTGAACTCCTGACTTCAAGTGATCTACCTGCCTTGGCTTCTCAAAGTGCTGGGATTACAGGTGAGAGCCACTGTGAGGCCTGCCTCTGGTCCTTTTTAAAAATGTATTTTACTTATCCATTTTTGAGACAGATCATGCCCTGACACCCAAGCTGAAGTGCAGTGGTGCAGTCATAGCTCACTGCAGCCTCAAACTCCTGGACTCAAGGGATCCCCTTGCTTCAGCTTCCAAAGTAGCTAAGACTACAGGCAAACAGCACAGCACCTGGCTTTTTACAAATTAATTTTCATAGAGACGAAGGTCTCGCTTTGTTGCCCAGGCTGGTCTCAAACTCTTGACTTCAAGTGATCCTCCTGCCTCAGCCTCCCAAAGTGCTAGGATTACAGAGTGGAGCCAGCCTGGCCTCTGCCTGTGATCCTGTACTCTTTAAGCCCCTCCCCTAGTCTACCTACCTGACTGCCTATTCAAGTGTGTCTCCTTCTCAAACACTGTAATGACTTCCTTAGGGTAAAGCCTAACCTAAATTCAGCATTAAATAACTCCCGTATCAGCCTTGCTGACCTCTGGTCTCATTTCTCGTCACTCCCTTGTACTCTAACAAAATCAGTCTGCTGACCTGCCTAACTCATGCTGTCTCTAGCTTCCATGCCTTTGTTTTTGTGGTACCCTTTGCCTGAAATGTTTTGTCCACTCTATCTCTTTCTTGCTCAGTTAATTCCTACTTATCACTGAAACGCAGAACTCAGACATCACCTACTCCAGAAAATATTTCCTGACCCCCAGGCTTGATTAGAGCCCTAACCAATTACATATGTTGGGCTATAAATAAATAATATAAATATGATATATAGTATAATTCTTTGTTTATGTGTCTATTTTTGCCTTAAGGCTGGGAATGTGTCTTATCTCTGTATTCCTTGCGCCTGTTACCATACTTGCATTTATCTCAAGTGCTTAATAAATATGCATGGATTAAATGAAGGAATCAAATACCTATGATGAATAAAACTAAGCTAATAGCAACCCATCAACATCAGAAATATAACCAATAATTAGGTAAAGAATTTTCTTTTGCACACTAAGAATGATTGCTTTGCATGACTGGTGAAGTCTGAAGGAGAAAAGCAAGCAATGGGATGGGGTGGCGGGGTTGAGGGAAGGTGCATTGTCCACAAAAGCAGCACTGAGCAGATTCTAATGACTTCAGTGTGGTATAAAGCAACCTGAACACTGAATTGCATCTGGTTTCCAGTGAAAGAGAACCGCTTTGAGCACTTAGCTGGGTTTAAAGTAGTTTCCTCACTTTTGTGTGGCCACTCTGGGTGTTTGCCCGTATCTGTACCTCTGTAGCTGACTTTTTAAAATGCCTGAACTTTGGCTTGTTTTTCCTCATGGATTACTAAAAAAAAGAATACCTTCCTCTACTAATTAGATTAGATTAAAGTTAACCCATGGGACCCTTTGGCAAAGTTCTGACTAGATTAATACTTTTCAGCTAGAGGTTTTTTTTTTTCGACAACAGAGAAGGAATGGAGGGTCACCTGTTACCTTCTGGTGAAATTCCTCATTGTGCTTTTGTCGCTGTATTCTTACTGTGTGCAAGACCTGCCAGTCACAGGCTCTAAGTCTAAGCCTTGGCTTGAGCGACCTTGGTTTGAGCGGCCTTGGGAATAAAGTAGGTTTCCCAGACCCTCCCTAGGACCCTCATTGTTTTGATTTTCCTTTTTACACATATCCACCTACAGTGTGGTACAGCCCAAAACCCAAACTTAAAAATAAACATGCAGTCCCCTTTCTTTTATCCAATGGTGAGACAGGTCAAAGGCAGCTGCAGTAGGCTGAAGCCTAGAGGTAGACCCTCAAGTCAGACAGCGGCCTCCTCCACAAGAATCAGCCAGGGAGCATTCACAAAGCCCACATATCTTACACCCAAGCAGGACAGGAGTGTGGATCGAGGCATATGCTTCAGTGGTGTGGAAGTTTCATGCATCCTCAAATGATGTACATGAAGAAGGCATTTTACACCAAGGTAGCACCTTCTATGCTCTTCTCATATGGCCCCAGAGTGCTGTGCCTAATGCGAAAGTTCTGGGGAGAGGAAGTGGTTGAAAAGCTGTTAACAATAGTTGGGTAGACTTTAAAGCGGGGACAATAACACTCTGAGATTCAAAGTAGAAAAGAGCAGGCAAAGTGCAGCATTGATCACTTGGAAACCTCCTGACGTTTTGTCACCAGCTTCTCTCCCCTACTTCCCTTCTGGGATTTACTAAACACCTCAGCTTTGTGTCGTCTTCCCCAGGAAGGGGCAGCGTGGAGCCGTGGTAGAGCACTGCCTGGGAATCTGCAGGGTCAGTGGGGCCACCTGCCAGCAGCAGAGCCTTTGTGTGACTGCAGGGAAGCCTGGGGCAAGGAACCACTGCCTCTGCCACCAGCACTGCTGTTATCAGCACCAGGAGCTGTGCCAGGGGTTTTGCACTCCTGATCTCCTGCAGCCTTCATTCTGCAAGCAGCACTTGCTGGAGCAGCCTGTCCAAGGTCACAGAGCAAGGGTCAGCTGTGTCCAGCATGGAGACCCTGCTCTAGTCCATGGTCACATCACAGGTCCTCTTCCTTTTCTTTTTTGACAGCATTTGGCTTTTGTACATTAATAAAATTATATATTGCAAGTTCTTAATTTTAGTTGACAAAAATTAACTATTTGATCCTTACCCTCTGTCTTAGTTGTCAATTGCTGTATAAATAATAGTTTACTACAGTTTAACACAACAAACATTTACTGTCTCACAATTTCTGATCATCAGGAATCCCAGAGCTGCTTAGCTCGTGTTTGTGGCACAGAATTTCTCATGACAGTTTAGGCAGAATGTGCACTGGGGCTGCAGTCATCTGAAAGCTTGACTGGGGCTGCTGGAGGGTCCTCCTCATTCACATGGCTGGAGGTTGGAGCCCTCAATTCCTCACCACGTGGCCTTCTCCATGGGCTGTTTGTGTTTTCATGATGTGGCAGATAACTTCCCCCAGTGCTGGTGATCAGAGAGAAAGGAAGAGTGTGGGAGTTTGGGGGAGAGGGAGAGAGGGAGAAAGAGATGGATGGATGAAGCTGCTGTGCTTCTTTTGACCTAGCCTCTGTGGTAGCAGGTATGTCACTTCTGCTTTTTGTTTCTGTAGAACAAAGTCACTATATCCAGCCCACACTTAAGAGGAAGGGCATTAAGTTCTCCTTTTCAAGGGAAGAGTATCAAAGAATTTAGGGACATATTTTAAAACCGCGTACCTTCCCCAACCCGTATATGTAAATCTTCTGAGGCAAACAAAACAAAACAAAAACAGAAAGAAAAAAGCCCAGCATCACTACTAAAAGTAAATGGCTCTGCTCTTTACCTGTTTGACTGTCACTTGCGTGTTCTGGTCACCAGTGGCTCCAGTTTAAAAAACATTTCCCCTTTCCTAAACTGCTTCACAAGGAATGTTTTCATAGCAGAGAAATCTTTGATTTTCAAAGGAATTTATGGGGACTGGAAAGTGTAGAGATAATAATAGTTTGTCCTCTTGATTAAGCCCTGACTCTAGACCAGGCAGTCTATCTAGAATCTGACTTCCATTCTTTGTACTGCAGGCCAGAAGCCTAAGGGAAGCCACCAGGTGGCTGAGCTAGTACCTGGGACCTTCCACAGATTCTTCTGCAGGTGCTTTTGCCTTCCTGTCACCCTTAGGTGAGGTGTAGCCCTCAGAGGATGAGGGTTAGCCCCCAGCTCATTCCTGCATGATATTCCCAGCCACAGGCCAGATGGCTCAGGTAACCAGATCCTGGGAGCCATGTCTCCCAGAGCCAGAGTTGATCTTGGTTGGGATTGGCCAGATATTTCTGGCAGTTTTTTGGGGGATCACATAGACTTGAATGAAAGCTGTATAAGGTTACCAAGTTCACCTGGCAACCAGGAGAACTCTGCTGTTGGCTTTTCCCACCCCTCTGACCAAACACCTGGTGAACATTCTGAAAAAAAGACTTCTATGACCCCAAAAGAACAACCCTAAAGTTAATTCTGTAATTTAAAGTGATTTGGGGGATAAGGGAGCAAAACCAATTCTAGAATAAAGGTGTTCTTACAACCCACCCCCTATCCCCCACAACCCTACCTTAATCAAAATAAGTATTAGGAACTTATTCCACTTAAGGATAAATCAGACACCAAGCCTAAACACTTGAAATTATAATTTCTTCCTGTGAGATGAAATGATCAAAATTTCTACAAATTATGATTACACACAAATCCTTAAAGAAAAATATATATGTATATATTTTCAAATGAGTTTATCAATATGGTATAGAATATTTTAAAATATTTAACTTTCATTCTGTCTGAAATGGAATGAATTTTAGTTTCTAGGAGTGGGAAGTAAAGTAACTGAAATCTGAAGAAAAGGAAGAAAAGAAGATTGTGGGTGCAAGAGTGTTAGGAGGTCAGGGTTGGGAGAGATCAGGAGTTTATTTTTTAGGCATGATACCTTTAAGATGCCTGTTAAATATGCAAGTAGAAATGAGGAGTAGGTGATTGGATAAAGGAGTCTGGAGTTCAGAAGAAGGTCCAGGCTAGAGGTATGAGTGACTAGCCAAGAGAATGGATGACATTACCCAGAAAGTGAGTTTAGATTGAGAAGAACTCCAAGGACTGAGCCTTGGATATTGTAGTGTAGTGTTATACGATAGAACTTTCTTCCAAGATGGAAATGTTCTCTATCATCACTGTCCAATACAACAGCCGCTAGACACATGTGGCTGTTGAGCACTTAAAACATGGCTAGTGCAACTGAGAAATTGAATTTTTAATTTTATTCAGTTTAATTAGCCACATGTAGTTAGTGACTACAGCTCCAGTGGGTAAAAGTAGAAGAAATGGGGGATGAGCAGAGGAGAGGCCTTTAATGAAGGAAAAGAACCAGAAGAGAACGTTGTCTTGGAAGCCAGCTATGTTGAATGTTGCTCATAGATCTAGTATGAGGAAGATTTAGGATGATGTAGCATGGTGAAGACAAAAGCCTGATTGGAAGGTGTTCAAAGGAGAATAAAGGGGAGAGAGAAATCGTAGACAGCAAGTCTGGACAAGTCTTTCAAGGAGTTTTGTGGTTGTCTAGGAGAATGTGGGAGTAAACAGACTGGGAAAATGTAGAGAGGCCAGGCAGTGCTGAGGGCATGCTTGAGGTTAGTGGTCATGAATTTAAATGAGATCAGTTAGTGTGATCCTACAGTCATCCCCACTTATCCACCAAGGCACATTCCATGACCCCCAGTGGATGCCTGAAACCATGGATAGTACTGAACGCAATTGCCATCAACTGAAACATGTTTTTGTTTATGTCTTCAACCCATAAATTTAATGCCTTTCCGTCTTAACTAAGAACTTACGCACTGTGCTGTAACTTCTGCAGTTCGAAGCATGACAGTGAAACTAGCACAAATTTATTTTTCCTTTTTCACACTTTCACAGATAAAAGATTTGGTCTTATTGTAGATCACAGCAACCTCAGCATTCATTTTTTTTTTTCTTTCCTTATTGAGTCAAGAACTTTTACCTTTTCACTTAAAGGAAGCACTTTACAGCTTCTCTTTGGCATATCCAAACTACCAGCATCACTACTCTTTCATTTGGGGCCATTATTAGGTAAAATAAGGATCACTTGGACACAGCACTGTGATACTGCGACAGTTCATGTGATCACCAAGCTATACTAAGTGACTCACAGGCAGGGACTGTAGACAGTGTGGATGTGCTGGACAAAGAGATGATTCAGTCCTGGATGGCACAGAGCGGGATGGTGTGAGATTTCATCATGCTATTTAGAATGGCACTCAATTTAAATTTTATAAATTGTTTACTTCTGGAATTTTCCATTTAATATTTTTGGAACTTTGTTGATTGTGGGTAATCAAAATGGCAAATAAGGGGAGACACTGTATATTTTTCTCCAGCCACATATGTCAGCTGAGAGCAGGCACAGAGTAGGAAACAGCTGAATTTATCCACAGGTGGGATTTAACCAAGTGAATATGAAGTGAGGGGGCAAGTGAGATGAAGTGATTGAGTTAGGGGTTGCAATGATAGGTCAGGGAATCTAAGACACAGAGAGAGAAGAAAGGACACCCTGAGAGTACAGAATGGTGAAAGTGGACAGTACGTGGGGTATAAGGCATAGTGCAATGGAAGAATTATTGGATTAAGAGTAGTTAGAAATAATGAGCTGAAATGACAGTGAAGACTGTTGGAAAATGGGAGGCTTGAAGACAAAATTATGGAGGGCATGAAGTTGTTGATAATGGCAAAGTAGGATATGGCCATGGGAACAGGTATAACTGAGATGGAATGGAAGAAGATGGAATTTACAGTCCAAAATTTTGCAGGGACCATCTAACAGACATGGAAATTTCCAGGAATTATATAGGTTGGTGCAAAAGTAGTTGCGGTTTTTGCCATT